>NC_141138.1:97755586-98098628 GCF_053477565.2 Lygodium microphyllum
CTTAGGTGGTAGAGAGGAAGCTTCGGAAGGGGGAGGTTCATGAGGAGAAGCCCAATGGGTGGGTTTTGTGGCTCGGGCCCTCTCATTGTTACACCATCACCTCCATGTACTCCTTCCGCATGCCACCTCCATCGTCTCACTTTTGCTTTGTTACTATTGTAGATGTAGGCCTAGTACCATTGCCCTTTGTCTCTTTAAGATGTGCACACACACACATGCACGCGCGCGTGCGCACACACACACACACACACATACATATATATAATGGAGAGAGAGAGAGAGAGAGAGAGAGAGAGAGAGAGAGAGAGAGAGAGAGAGAGAGAGAGAGAGAGAGAGAGAGAGAGAGAGAGAGAGAGAGAGAGAGAGAGAGAGAGAGAGAGAGAGAGAGCATTGATAAAAGTATTTAAGAATATAACCATTTTTTAAAGGGGGAAAAATTGAGGTTTGGGAGCTATTTAGGTGGTTCAAAAATTACCTTTTGGCATAACCAAAATAATACAGTAGTATAGATTTCAAAACGACCTTCAAATTTGAAGAAGAAGGTTTAAAAGATTAGACATCACAAATATTTTGGTTATTGAAACGACGAATGCATATAATTTGATCTAGAAATCTCTCTCAAAATTTTTAAGTTAAGGTTATGTGTACTTTCTAGCAAAAATATCGTAGTGAACACTTAGGCCCCCTAAACCTAAAGATACTATTTAGTAAAGACTTTGAGACCTGCAGAAAGGTGGGGTAGAGTTGTTAATATACAAATTGTCCATGATTTAGGTAAAGTTGAAAGGTTCGCTACGAAAATATACCTACTGAAGCACACATGACACATGGGTGCGCGCGCTCTCGTCTAGTAACGCGTCATCATGTCATGCACTGAACAGTACAGGCGGCTTGAAAGTTACCATAATAAACCTTACCTGATCTAAACAGAGAATTTGTTACTCGTCTCGGAGTCGTCCTCTCCTCGACGAGGCTCCTTCACAAACATCTGTCAGATCCTTCTGTTAGCCTGTTTTTGAAAATCGCAATTTTATAACACTTGTTGTACTTCCCCATCACATGTCGGCAATGCCAGGCATCTTTTTCTCCACAATGCTGCTGCCTGCATCAGCCACACTTCTCCTTACTGTTGCTTCCTTTCCGTCCACCTCCTCCGTCTTCGACCTCATCACGTTTTGGCTATGGCAGCAGAAGCGCCTCGGAATGTCCTCCGCTCAGAAACAGAGGAGGTAAGCGAAGTGCTCGAGTCGCAAAATCTCAACGAGAATGTGACGGTGGATGTAGAGGACACTAATACCGACGCAGACAAGAAGAGTAAAGAGTTGGTAGAGTCCTTAAGGAGTCGGGTGGAAAAAGAATATCAGGTTTTGGCTATGGCAGCAGAAGCATCTCGGAATGTCCTCCCCTCAGAAGCAGAGAAGGAGATAAGCGAAGTGCTTGAGTCGCAAAATCTCAACGAGAATGTGACGGGGGATGGAGAGGACACTAATACCGACGTAGACAAGAAGAGTAAAGAGTTGGTAGAGTGCTTAAGGAGTCGGGTGGAAAAAGAATATCAGGTACTTCCCGGTTCCTTGTACTGCATTTCGGGATCATAGGGAGCTTTTCTTTCTGTCTAAAGATTCCCATATTCAAAGGTTCACAAACAGGCTTCTTAACAGCACAACTCTGTATTGATTATTTTGAAGGTGCCATGAGCTTTCAATTTGAGGTCGATGTTGTGGATTTGTAAAATCTATTTTGTCCCCCTCCTTATAGATGCACCTTGAGCAACTGCTATGGTCTGCAGGACTCATGCCACTGCATGAAATTAGACCATTATGTAAAACAGGATTTTAAGAAGCAAATTCCACGGTTTTAAGGCAACTCGATTGTAGTTAAACTACCTTTATCTCTGTTGCTGCATTGACGCATTGGCTTAGTTTGGGCTGGAGACAAGACAGGGACGAGTGAGTATACAAATGCAGGAAAGGCGACTTAAATTACCTTCAGCAACATGTGAATTTGGTAAAGGCAGGCTGCTTGGCACTAATTTTGTTTCCCTATCTTACACGGTCTGCACTTATTTTAGCTCGCTGTCACAGGTTTGTCCAATTTGTCATCACACATGCGCATGCAAACAAATATGCTGAGTGTGTGAATCAGGTTTGTCCAATTTGTCATCACACACATGCACATGCAAACAGATATGCTGAGTGTGTGAATTGTAGAACTTGAAACAGGATACGAGAACAAATGTTAAACTGCAAAATAACCCTCAACTTTGTAAAACACAATAGCAGTGCATTAGAATGCAGATTAACGATTAAAACCTACAATGGTCACACTAGGCAGTGCACATGCTGCTTGCAGTTCCACATGTCTTTGAACTCCTCCATATAGCGCCTCAATACAGTCCTCTCGCATGCAGAAACTTGTTCAGCTTTTGTTGGGCCTATTATCTCCCATTCTATGCTCCTATTGGCATCTTCCATTGCTGTAATCCCATTGTAATGAGAGAAGCAAGAAAGTTCAAAGCAAGTATGCCTTTATATTTGTCATACATTTGTTGCTAATCATGCAACAAGTATCATACATCAAAATTGACTTGCCTATTGCCTGAAGTTCTCTTATGTGGATTGTCTGTAGTGATGCTTGTCAGAAGTGCATGCAATAATTGAAGCATAGAAAAGTGCTGTAATAGATTGTGTAACAAAAGAGAAAAGAGAGAAGAGAAAGGAGAAACATTGCAAAGAAAAGAACACCACTGCACAAGAACTTAGAAAGAAAGAGATGCTCATGAAATGGAATCTAGTCAAAAATGCCTTGGAACATACGTGACCATGGATTCCCCACCTTACCGCCAAAGTGTCCCCTCATGTGAGCACATGACTAGGAACCAAACTTGCTCTCTGTCTAACAAATAGCCCATCATGAACCTGGATGTTAATCCTAGCTCCAAGATGTGAACTTGCCAGACTTCAATCAATGTGTTAGGGAAGTCCCTCTTTGGATCTAGTGCATCTCTATAGATGTATAGATGAGGTGTAGCTGCCCCATCTCACCACCCTTGCACTCTCCCTCCCTGGCACTGGAGAGTTGTGAGAGATGCCGTGATCACCACCACTAGAAAGTAGCTAAGGAAGGGGCCATCGAGTCCTTCCTGCAATCCGAAGAAGCGGATCCTTTCCACGCCTTGGACTTCTCCTTGGCCTGCGGATCGGAGTCTGAGTCTAAGGCAGATGATGACTTGTCAGAGGAGTACACATCTCGCTTCATCTTTTTCTTCTTCTTCTTCTTGGAAGCCGCCAACTCATTGCAGTCCTTCTATAAATGACCTTTCTTTTCATAATGGTAACACTGGATTTTCGATGACTTCTTCTTTGAACCCCTCGCTGAAGTTGTAGAAGCCTCACTAGAATGTGATGAAAGCCTCCCCTGTAACCGCAATGATGCCTCATGCTCAAGCAACATTGAGGTCATATGTGTAAAATTGACAGGAGTCGATGATGTCTGTGTCCTCAAAGCATTTGCCACTCCATTGAACATCAAAGGGAGTTTGGAGAGTACGAGTCCAATAAGACGAGCCTCTGGAAGGGTAGACTGCATTTGCTGAAGCTAGTCTTGGATTTGGGTCACAAGAAGTAGAAAAGACTGGATAGTCTTTGGCCTCGAATGGAATTCGCTGGAGCTGTCCATAAAGAGTAACTGCCCTCATGGTGGAAGGTATTGTGTACATCAACTGTTAGATATGCTCAATGCCCCACCCTCATAAGGTGCTACCAATGATCCATAGTGCTCAAAGTTGTAAGGCCCCCATTATGAGGAGAAGCCAAATGTGAGCCCGGACATTAGTTGAGTCCTGACTTGTATATCAGATGAGGTCTATGTGATCGGATGGCAAAAGGTGACCATTGTGGGTCTAATCTTTGGGTTGGACTTAGTAGTTAAGCTGGTAGCAACTTAAGACACATTGCATCGAGTTGCGGGGTAAGGGAGTTAAAAGGGGGACCCTATTTTGGGGTCTAGTTTTGCGGCCCCTGGTGGGGGTCGCGCCCCCGGCCCGACGGTAAAGGGAATATTTCCTGGCCGATTAGTGGAAACTCATATGGTAGGTCGGTCATGCCGACCTAACCGCCTTCACGGGCTATAAAAGCTAAACCCCTTCACAGCCATCAATCATCTATCTTTCACCCAGTCAGAGTTGTTCCAGCTAGCCTCTATCTTTTGTCTAGATCGCCATCTAAGCTTCACTGTGGAAGTGCACGGGTGGATAGAGCCATCTCTGTATTAGTTGTTTGGAGCTAAAGAAAATTTCTAATTCTTCTCTTATCTGTTGTGTACTCTATCTCTATCTCTTTCTTAGATTTTGTTCACTGCGCCGTGTAATTTTTACATCAACTACAACTTCGTCCATACTTAAGAAGATGTCTTGTAGGAGGTAACCACTGGTAGGACTTCTTTGGAAATACATTGAAGTAAGGAGGAGTAAGCGCAGGCATCGTTCAAATCCCATGTAAGCACCGCTTCCTCATGGTTGTCTTAATCAAAATCAGTTGGAACAGGAGAAGGCCGCTAAGGATTCGCAAACCACGTATTGTAATTGCTTCTGTATAAACCAAGGCTTCATCATAGCACTCCATGTAAGATAATCAGGTCCATGTAACTTATCATCAGTGGATGTCGACGGAGGAGCCATTGGTAGAGGATTTAGAAGAGAAGTAGAGAAAAGAAGGTATTTGGAGAGGGAACACAGCCAAACCACAAGCATAGACTACGGAAAATGAGATTTCATATGCAGTATTCACCAAAATCTGACCAAAACAAGAAGAAATTTGCTTTGAAAAGTAAAAAAATTAGCCAGAAATTGCCCGAAACAACAAAAACGACCGGATAATGCAGTTGCCCAGTTAGGAGAGATGTAGAAACACCAAACAATAGGCCGGAATGGACATGTAGGTTGGAGAGGGGTTGACACAGGATGTACGGATGTTGACGTCAGTGAAAACATAGGTAAACTAGGTCGCTTGGTTGGAGCAACAATCAAATCAGCAAAGGAAACACAACAAGAGCATAGAACCAGAATTATGATACCATGTCAGAAGTGGAGCAGCAATGGAAGCATAAACATATGCTGTAATAAACTTCCAAAACACAAGACAAAAGAGAAAGGGAAGGAAAGAACACTGAAGAACACAATACAGATGAGAACTCAGATGTATGCTCAGAAAATGGAATCCATATATCGAACACGAGACAATTGCATACAATAGTGAGTCACTGGTTGTGTGGGCACTGGCACTGGCTACTCTCTCCATAGTCTCCACATGTGTGATGGTAGATGACTCACTAAGTGAGGAGGAGCCTGAATATATAGGACAAAAATATGTCCTCAATATGATCAGGTCGGCTAGCATTTAATGCTGGTCAGCCAGCAATAAATGCTCAATATGACCATAAAATGACACAAATTAAAATGCTTGAATATCCTAAATAATGTGTCCAGCCTCTGCATGCACAGACTCACACATGAGCTGATATATTTGCTAGTACCTTTGTCATTGTCCACTCCTTCCGCAAAGCTGCTAATGTCATGCAGGCCTTTTGGAGATGTCCTTTGTTGTCACAATGATAGTATTGAGAGTACTTCTTCTTCCATATGTCACCCCTCTTTGAAACTAGAACAGCTGGAGTACCAAGAGAGAGCATTCTCATTGAAATTTGGATCTGAACACAAGTCTCCAACCTGTTTCCTTTTTGCTTCTCTTTTAGCAAGCTCTTTCATGCCCAGTTAGACTCTTTGCAGTTGACCTTCTAGGTTCTGGTGCTACAGTATTAAGATTTTGTAGTCGCATTGTAGGGCAACCAGCTCTTGGTTCTCATCTTTGAGATGTTGCCTCCAGGTTTTCTCCTTTTTGTCCTTGATGCTGAGCTTACGCTTGCTAACTTTCTTTTGGTACATGGCCACCTGCTGAGTTTTTTCCCAACTGGAAGGCCGCCACCGACTCTTTCTTGGCTTTCAACTCAACCACCGCTATTCTCTTTTCCTCCTTAGCCTTCTCCAGTTGAGAAAGTAGCTCTGCGATGTAATCATCGTAGTTAGCGGGTGGTGTCACAGTTGTGGGGATGGGAGTCGTGGAGGCTCCCACCTTTTGCCGCTTAGGGTTCTGCCTTGACTCGGCATCTGCTGCTGCTGTCGGTCTTTTTTGCCCTATAGTCGGGGCTTCCATGCTCTTTGCTTGAGCTAGTTCTTTGTTAACAAAATATTGCACCCAAGCCATAAGATTAGTGGCGTCGACTACGGCCGGGGTGCTCTGGGTGGGCGTTGTTGTTGTGGGGGTAGGCACCATGAGGGGCAGAATGGGATAGATGGGGGCTTTGCCCTTGTCCTCCTGCGTTGTGGTTGGTGTGCCTTAAGGTACCTGAGTGCTTGAACCTGGGCCCTCCTCTCTCCTTGGGCTCAAGGTGTCCACCTCGCTGTGTTCGCCTTGCTGCTCCATTGATCTTTGTTTGGCCAGCTCAATGTCTTCCTCTTGCTTATTCCTCAACTCCTCCTGTTCGGTGGCTTTTTTCCTCTTTTTCTCAACTCTTTCGGACTCATTCTTGGCTTTTAGCAGGTTGGCTTCCTCCTTTTTCTTCCTCTCTTGCTCTAGCTTTTTCTGCGTCTTCTTCTTCTTAGGTGTCCTTGCCTTCCTCTTGCTGGATTGAGCTTCTTGCTCTCCCTCCTCTTCACTAACCGTCCTCTTACTCGATTGTTCTTTGTCTTAACGAGGAGGTGACCTATCAGGTGTTTCATTTGCTCCCTCTTCTCCGTCCTATGCCTCTTTTATTGCCTCTCGGATAAGGGCTGTCAAGATTCCTCCATACCCTATAAACGAGCCTTTGGCTGAAGGCTTCTTCCTGTTAGTTCCTTCTGATGTTGGGGACTCTCCACTTGCCGGTCTGCTTCCAAGGGCCAGTGCTTTAGCGGATTGGTTTATGGTCTTCCGCATGTAGCCATTTCAATCTACCTCATCCAGCGAATGAGCCGCCACGCTCTCCAGCACGGGCACGTTGATTCTATGCATGAGCGAGTTGTACCTTTGGCTGGAGAAGAGGGAGTGGATCACCTTGGCTTGCAATTTGACTTCCGCGTCGGGGATGTCTTGGATGCTTATGCCATCGTTTGTCAAGATACTCTCCTTTCTCATCCTCAACATGGCATAGATGTCTCTTTTTTGCCTCTTTTCCACTTTCGGTTCCAATCCCAATGCCTTCTCCAGGAAGGCCTTACTGAGCGGGACATGCACCTACTTGATTTCTTCTATGCTTCCCACGGATACTATCCCATATTCCTTGTTGGGGTTATATGTCCTCAGGAATTCCATACACTTAGTGTGGTTAGTGTCCGAACTTTTCGATGTACTTAGCGAGGTTACACTAGTCTACATATCTTCGTGACGGCCTCCTCACTGGTCACCACCTCTTCAATGTTGTGAATGCTCTTGAATCTGAGCTGGCTGTATGTCCGGTTATGTCCGGTTTTCAAGGTAGAGGGTGTACTTTGCTCTTTTCTCTTCCTGAAGGAAAGGTGATGGGCTTGGTCTTGCTGCGACATGTTTAGCTTTAGTCATAAGCCATGGTTTGTCATTAGTGCTTTTCAAAAAAGTCACTTGTTGGAAGAAAAAACTTCATGCTTGTTGAATTAAAATGTTTTTAGGGCAGAATTAGACTTCCCTCCCAAGCTTTATTTCAAAGTTTGTGACATTTTCCAAAATTGCTATTTAATGTTTTCCTTCCTTTTTTGTTCTTAGATATGGATTGAGGTTTTTAAGATGCGTTTTCCTTTTCTTGTTTCCTTAGGTGTTTGATTTGATTTTCATTCGTTTTGATTGATTCACCCTATCTCCTTCCCCTTTTGAAATAAGAAGGATCCTTCCCGGGATTAAAGGGTTAGAGGATGAAGGACCTTCAACATGTAGTCTTAGTGTTTTATCTTTGCTTTAGCCAAGCATAGAAATTCGGGTTATATTCTAAAGTAGCATAGTTGTCCATGTTCAAAGGGCGGATACCTACATGCGTAATGTAAGTGAGGACATCAAGCAAGAAGTCATCGGAGTGCACTCGGCTAGCAATGTACAGCTCCTCCTCGGTGAGGATGTGATCTAAATAAGGATGTCCCTTAATGTGTTCTTCCAGGGGTCGATTACGAAGGGTAGTCAACACCCTATATGAAGTTGGAGTTGCATAGGTTGGGTCATATTCCAATGCCTTGATTGCGCGTCGCTGCTTAGCGTTGGTCATTATTTGGCATCCCTCCAGCTCCCATTGTAATTGAAGGGCGTACCATTTCGGCAAGGAGTCATCGTTGTCAGCAAGTTGTTTTAACTTTTCGATTTCTTGGTCTGTGGCCATGATTGCTATCTTGTTATACGATGTAATGAGATGCAAGGCAAAGACACATGCAGATATTTTCTCTGCAACCGTGTATATTTCTGCACTCCTATACAGCCTACTATACTACAGATTTTCTGCGTTACACTGTCTCCTTTTCCCTCTCTCTCTTCTCTTTGTGTTCACTCTCTCTCGGTCTTTGTCCTACGCTTTCGCATCGCTGCACTCTGACATGGTATTAGAGCGGTGAAATTGGACGGACTGATTGAAGAACCTACCTGAAAAGGAGATTCTAGCGTGACATAGGCTGCATTTTCAGCATTCGAAGGTGAGCGGGAGGGCTGTGCTTCGGAACAAGGCTGAAGCGAGTGTGGGCGTGCGGGAAAGGAGTCCAGTTGGTGAATTTGCTGCAGGTTATTGCTATTTGAAGGGAAGGAAGGTTGTGTTTTAGGCCTTCTACTGCAGATTTTACATTTTCATCGCCTTCGGCGGCTAAAGCAAGTTTGGGAAGCGAAGGAAACAGCCCTAAAAGGCTGCGTTTACACAGTCAGAGGGGGACTGATTTTGTGTTTGTGCAGGCATTGCAGGTAAACATGTCTACAGAGACTGACTTGGAGTTCTAGGCGATCATGGATAGGAAGGTGCCCGCGTCCTATTGGCTCTTTCATTAGATCAGAAGCTTGATGGTGACAATTACCGCATCTGGCGGGTGATGATGTTGGTCATTTTGGAGTCTTATGATTTGGTGGAGCTTGTGATGGAGGAGATTAACAAGCTCTCGGTAAGAGATGAGTCCAAACTCTCTTCCAATGCTCGTGCAGAGTTGACCAAGGCTCAGTCTCATTGGGACAAATTGAATGCCAAGATTCATTTTTTTCTTTTTCTGTCTTGCACTACAGCCGTGATAGCTCACATCGAGCACTTGACGGTGGCTCGAGAGATATGGCTGGAGCTCGATCAGATGTATAACCAGATGACCTTGATGAAGAGGGTTTCTTTGGAGGTACAGATGCGGACTTAGTCCGTGAATAAGTCTTATTCGCTTTAGGAACACATCAATAAGCTTCGGCAGCTTCAGATGCAGGTTCAAAATGCGGGGAAGCCTATTTCCTTCGAAGACATGGCGATCACTTTATTGTCCCAGTTGCCGCCACGATTCGATACCTTTTATTCCGCTCTTATTGCATCAAGGCGAGAGTCAACTCTTCGGTGGGAAGAGTTAGTTCCTATGGTCTTGGACCAATTGTTGAAGGGATAGAATGCTTCCAAATCGGAGGCATTGGCTGGTCAAGCCTCTCAGAAGAAGGGGAAGGACCAAAAGAAGAAGAAGGGGGACAACAAGTCCAAGAAGGACAAGGAGAAGGAATCGACTTGCCATATTTGTGGTAAGACCGGTCATTGGAAGAAGGATTGCCTCGATAAAGACAAGAAGGACACCAAGAAGGAGGACACGAAGGATTCTGGAGCGGTGGCTGCACTCTCATCTGCTGCTTTTCTACACTTAGCAATCATTGAGGACTCTACACCGAAGACTTCTGATGCTGCGATGACAGCTCCCTAGGCTCAAGAGTGGATCGTGGTGCCTCATGGCACATGACTCCTCCCGTTGGTGTTGCCCATCAGCCATGTGTCGTGCATTCGTGGGAAACTGCATTGGGATGTGATTCCCAACGAAGCTTCGAGGCGGTCTACATTACCTATGGAGCTTGTATCTACGGATCTTTGTGGTCCGATGAGGACCGAGTCTCTGAAGGGGAGCTTGTACTTCATGTTGATCGTAGATGGATACGACAGGATGACTTGGACCTATTTTTTGATATTGAAGTGAAGGCTTTCTCTCACTTCAAGGATTGGCTTCTCTGTGAGGAGAACCGATTTGGTCTGCGATTGAAGACCTTGTGTTCCGACAAGGGCGATGAATTTATGTCTAATGAGTTTGCTCGTTTTTGTGCAGATAGGGGCATTCATCAGGAGTTTGCTAACACCAACACTCCTCAAGAGAATGGCATTTTGGAGTGGAATAACAAAAGTGTGATCGAGATGGCGCGCACCATGATGGAGCATCGATAGACACCTCAGTTTTTGTGGGCCGAGGCCGCGGCTAGTGTAGTTCACATCCTCAATCGATCTCCCACTTCGGCTGTTGACAGGATGACATCTTTTGAGGCTTACTTTGGGACTAAGCCTGATGTCTCTTATTTCCGGATCTTTGGGTGTGATGCCTATGTGCACATCTCGAAGACGCAGTGTGACAAGTTTGAGGCGGCTTCCCCACGATATGTTTTTGTTGGCTACAGCTCCCAGTCCCAAGGTTATCGTTTGTTTGATCCCGTCAAGCGGGATGTCTACACGAGCCGAGATGTACTGTTCGTGGAAGTTCCAGTCACAGAGGGGGTGAGAAGCACCCCGTCCTTGGAGATCCAGGGGAGAGTTGGGCTCCCGAGATAGTTTCTTTGGAGCCAGAGCCCCTTGATGGAGATTCTTCTTCTAATTCAGAGTCTTCTCTTCCACCGGCCACCCCAGTGGAGTTGCCGCCGGTGGATGTTCCGGAGTCTTTAGCAGATGGAGAGAGATGGGGAGAGGCCTGGCCTCCTCGTTGGGCTCGTGCCACGCTCCGAGATTCAGGGATCGAGGCCATGAGGAGTGGGAATAGCAGGATGGCTCGCCTTGTTGCTAAAGGTTTTGCTTAGCGCCCAGGCATTGACTTCCATGATACTTTTGCCCCCATTGCTCGTATGGCGACTATTTGAGCTGTTCTTGCCCTGGCTGGCCATAGGAGCTGGTCTATCTATCAGTTGGATGTGAAGTTAGCCTTTCTCAATGGTGACTTGCAAGAGGAAATCTATGTTGAGCAGCCTCTTGGCTTGGGATCCTTGGATGGGAAAGTTTACAGGTTGAAGAAGGCCTTGTATGGCCTTAAGCAGGCTCCGCGTGTATGGAACGAGAAGATCAACTCGTTTCTTCAGTCGAAGTTGGGATATCAATGCTCCAAGGCCGATTTGTAGCTTTATGTGCACACTTTCGAGGTTGGTTGTGTGTTGTTGGTGTTGTATGCTGATGATTTGATTCTAACAGGGGATCATGCACAGTAGGTGTAAGAGAACAAGATAGCTTTACATCGGACGTTGGAGATGACGGATTTGGGGCTTCATCATTTCTTCTTGGGTCAATGAGATTTATCAGTCTCAGAGGGTGATTTTTATCTCTCAGCAGAGATACATTCAGGAGCTCTTGGTGACTTTTGAGATGGAGACTTGTCGGACCATTTCTATTCCTATGGATCCGAACTGGAAGGCCACTTCACACTCCGATTCTCCCTTGACGGATGCTTCCCACTACCGTTAGTTGATTGGATCCTTGATTTGGCTCCTCAATACTCGTGTTGATCTTTGTTTTGCCGTGGGTCTTTTGGCGGGGTTCATGAGTGAACCCAAACAGGTGCATTGGCAGGCTGCCCTGAGGATTCTTAGGTATTTGAGGGGGACCTCTGTTACATCAATTAATGTAACTTATTGGGAAACAAGCGTGAGAGATGACCGTCCGGGGGCCTTGGGCGCCCGTACGGGGTTAAAGGGAGCTTAGGAAGTAAGTGAGTCATAAAAATAGTATAACTCACCAAGTAATGACGGCTGGCAGAGGAGTCACGATGCCGTTTTTTCCACTCCAGCATCTTCCTGAGCGTGGTTGGGTGGAGAGAGAGAGAGATTTCTTGTGCTTCATCAAGAGAATCGATAGAACTTAGAGGGGCGTTTGCAGAAGACAGTCTCGTAATACGGTCAAATATGCTATACTAGTATCAGAGCGGGGAACTTGGAAACGGGCAATTTAATCGCGATTGGAAACCGGTATCGTTGCTTATGGGCCGTTCGCGACTGTAGTCGGGTCACGCCAATCGCCACTCCGACCACGTCTCGTCTCAAGTCCGGCCAGGTCCTGCCTTAATACGAGCCATGCCAATCATTACTCCGGTCACATCGTGCCCAGATTTTTCATAATTTTCAGGGCTGCATCCAGTGACATGGTAATCTAGCGTTCCTGCTGACAGGAAAGCACGACCCGTTTTGTCACACTGCCCGATAGGCCGTGTTTCTTGCGCCACGCAACCTCCACACAACCAGTGCAGATCTGAGAAAAGCCGCACCGCTCCTCATGTTGTCTCTACCACTGAGCCATAGAGGCCATCTACATCTGTCCTACCTTTGTAATTAGGAAAGCACTTTTGTTTCTAAATTTCTTGCTTTTTCTTTCCAATTCCAGTGTATAGATGGAGGGGAAAGAGAGAGAGGGGGTAACCAAAGGCTCTAGTTCCGAGGACCATCTTATGGTGGATCCCCATGAAACTGAAATACAAGAAGAACAATGGGAAGAATTTTTTGCTACATGAGAACAATTTGATGATTTAATTGCTCGTGTGCAAGCACATGGGGTTCAAATGGAGTTGCTAACTCAAGCACTCACCGAAATAAAATCCCAATTAGCTTTATTACTAGAAAGGGATAAAGGTAAGGTAGAGACCTCAGATATTCCATCTTCATCGAAAGATCTAGATGTGATTATGAGAGACCCGAGGGAACCGCATCAAAAACTGAGGGACAACCCAGTGTTAAAAGATATGAAACCCCTTAGCTTCATGGAGAGGAAAAAGATAGAAACAAAGACACTATCTTTAACTTCCTCCAAAAATGGGAGGATTTGCACAAATTAAAGAATACTCCACCACATCTTCAAGCATTGGAGGGTAGTTTAACCTTGGGACCAAAGGCATATAAATGGTGGAGAACTTTAAAGGTGGCAAATAAAATATTTGAAACTTGGGCTCAATTTGAATCGGTCTTTTTGAAAGAATTCCTTCCTGAAAATGAAATGGAAAGAAATTGGAAAGATTGGGATTTTGTTAGACAAAAGGGAAGACCTTTGCTAACATATCTCGAGGAGGATCGTGAGATAATCCTCAAATTGGAAGGAATAAATGAATTTCAAAAGACGAGGATTTATAAGGGGACTAGATAAGGCCTGTAAAAAGGAAGTAAAAAGGAGTTCACCTAAGATGCTTGAAGAGGCAATTAAATTTGCATTAATCAATGAAGATAATACGTGTCCAGGTGCACTCACTAGTCTCACCGACACAAAGCCCAAGACTAAGGAATTTGAGACCTCAAAATTTGTAGGTAAATCCAAAAGGAAAATGCTATTCCTTAAGGGTAAGAAACAACCCTTTGAAAAGAAACAATATGTACAGCTGAAGCTAAGTCAAGATGACTTTGATAAGGCCAAAAAAGAAAGGCTGTGTTTCAATTGCCTATCTCCTAACCATGTTGCTTGGAATTTCCCTTAAAGGAAAAAGGGGAAAGATAAAGGAAAGGATAATGACAAGGGCAAGGAAAAAAAGAAACAAATCCATGTAGTGCAGACCTTGGAATTAAAGGGGCATGAAAAGTATAAATCTTTAGAGGTCTTGCACAGGGATGTACAACATAGGTGTTGTATGTCAACTTCTATGTGGCAACCTACATTCGGGCCACATGATTTAGTTAGAGTGTATGGATCGATAGGTGGGAAGAGGGTTAGAGTCATGATTGATGACTCTGCCACCCACAATTTCATAAGTTATGTACTTGTCAAAAAGTTGAAACTTCCCCAACAAAAGAGTGAGCATCAATACATTGTTCGCATGATGCAAGGTCAGGATAACAAAATATGAGATACAATGGTATTCAATTTGAAAATCGAGATCCAAGGATATAAAGATAAGCTTGATTTCCAGATTATGAATATGGAAAGAGCTGATATCGCTTTAGGGAGGGAGTGGCTATGGGGTTTGGAACCATCCTTGAAGCGTAGTTATCATCACAATACATTGGAATTTGAAAGGGATGGTAAGACTTTTGTGATTCAAGGTGAACATGAAGTATCTGATAACCCGTTGATGTGTTCCCTTGAAGTTCAGAAGCTGATAAAGAAGGAAGCTTGTGAGGTATATATGTTATGGTCCCTTTTTGTACATGATACTTTTATTTCTTGTAATATAAAGCAACAATTTTCTTATGTTTGTGAGTTGAATGTAAATAATGAATTAAGTGGTTTGCTAGATGAATTTAAAGATGTGTTTCCTTTTGACTTACCTAGTGGCCTTCCACCAGATAGGGGTGATGTAAATCACCCAATTGACATAGATAGGGATACATGCCCTATTTCTAAACCACCTTACAGGCTAAGTGAAACATAGCATCAAGAAGTCGAAAGAAAAATCAAGGATTACCTTGATAAGGGGTTTATACAACCCAACAATTCACCTTGGGCTTCGCCAATTTTATTGGTGAAGAAAAAATATGGTTCTATGCGACTTTGTGTAACGGTGAAGAATAAATTTCCTATGCCCAGAATGAAAGATCTTTTTGATCAATTACAAGGGGTAAAATTCTTCACAAAGATTGACTTAAGATTAGGCTATCACCAAGTAAGAATTAAGGCCTAGGATGTTCCTAAGATGGCATTTCGTACTAGATACGAGCATTATGATTTTTTGGTGATGTCTTTTGGCCTCACAAATGCACTAGCTACATTTATGAAGCTGATGAATAATGTGTTACAGCCCTATCTAGGATGCTTTGTAGTAGTCTTTTTGGATGACATCTTGATCTTTAGTAAGTCAAGAGAAGAACATTTGGAACACTTACGGTTAGTATTCCAATTGTTAAGAACCCATTCCCTTTATGCGAAGAAAACTAAATGTGAATTCTTTGCACAAGAGGTCGAATATTTGGGGCATATTATCTCGAAAGAGAGAATCAAGATGGATCCAGAAAAAGTAAGGGCAATTATTGAATGGCCATCTCCAAGGAACCTGGAAGAGCTGCAGATCTTTCTAGGTTTATCTGGGTTTTATCGTAGATTCATTTGAGATTATGCCAAGATAGCTGTTCCAATGACGGACCAACTTAAAGGGAAAGGAAAGAGCTTTAATTGGGGAACATACCAAAATGAAAGTTTTTAAAAACTTAAGGTAGCCATTGCTACAACTCAAGTACTATTAATTGTGGACCCCAATAAACCATTCGTGGATGAAGCTGATGCCAGTGACAGGGCAGTAGACATAATCTTATTACAAGAGGGTCAACTAGTTGCTTTTGAAAGCAAGATATTAGACTATGCAAAATGGAATTATTCCATTTATGAGAGGGAGCTGTATGCAATAGTACATGCAATAAAGAAATGGAGGCACTATTTGTACGGTGCTAAACATTTGATCTTGTCGGATCATGAAAGCATTAAGTGACTTAATGACCAACCGGATCTATAAGAGCGTAAAGAGCCAGATGGGCTGAACTTATTCAAGAGTTCGACTATGAGATAAGGTATAGAAAAGGAAAGTACAATATAGTAGCTGATGCACTCAGTAGAATGCCCATCATAAATGAATTGAGTTTTACTCAGTTCACTTCCGATTTGCTTGAATCCTTAAAAGGGAAATGCCAGGTTGATCCGGCATATTCAATCATATGGGAAGCAATTGAAAATGGGGATCCAAATGGAAGGGCCTCCATTGAGGAAGGAACATTTGAGGATGTTCAACAAGGAAATGGAGCATCAAGGGTTGCTCAAATGGGATTCAGGTGGAAGAATTTTACCATTGATAATGGTTATTTACTCTACAAGGATAGGATATGTGTCCCGAAAGATGAAGAAATAAGGTGCCAAATACTCTTTGAGTATCATGATACCCGTAGTGCGGGACATCCAGGAGTTAATAAGACTTATAGTCTTATTAAAAGGCAGTTCTATTGGCCGGGAATGAATAAGGACATCCTTGACTATGTAGTCAAATGTAATTAAGTGCCAGGTTAATAAAGTTGAAAGACAAAAATGGGAGGACTTCTCCACCCATTAGAGATTCCTTCGGGAAAATGGGAGAGTATCTCCATGGACTCTGTGTGGATAGGTTAACCAAAATGGCTAGGTTTATTCCAACTTCAATTGATGTTAAAACACTAGAATTGGCTAGATTGTTCATAGAGAATATATACCGATTGTATGGCCTTTCGGCAAATATAGTTTCTAATCGTGATAGAAAATTTGATAGTCAATTTTGGTGTGCGGTATTTAGGAAGTTGGATACTAAACTTAGCATGAGTACGGCGGAGCATCTGCAAACTGAAAGGGTCAACCAAATCCTCGAAGATATGTTGAGAGCATATGTAAGTAAAAGGCAAACTAATTGGGAAGAATATTTACCAATAGCAGAGTTTGCATATAATAGTGCCAAACACTCTTCCACTGGATATAGTCCATTTATGTTAATGTATGGGTTTCAGCCTAGAGCTCCTCATGCAGTAGGACTGCATAAGGAAAAGGTTCAGGCAGCAAAAGATTTTTTGGAGGATATGAATAGTATGTTAAAATTTGCTCAAGAAAAGATTAAGAAAGCTCAAGACCGAGCTAGAGCTTATGCAGATCCTCACCGAAGAGACATCTCCTTTGAGGAAGGGGAATTGGTTTATCTTAAAGTGCCTAGACAAACTAAAACTATGAAAACGGGACGATGTCGAAAGCTTTCACCCAGGTATTGTGGTCCTTTCACAATACTTAAGAAGGTGGGAAAACAGGCTTACAAGCTCCAAGTATGTGCTGGTAGTAAAACACATCCAGTTTTCCATTTAAGCAAGCTAAGAAAGAAGCTGGGTGATATGGATAATCTAGTCCTAAATGATAACATTGAGGAGCTATTAGGTGACCAATCTATTCTACATGAACCAGAAAGAATTTTAAATGTTCGTACAGACGAACAAGGCATACTATTTATCAAGAATGTCTGGTAAAATGGAGGGATTGTTTAGAAGAAAGCTCAACATGGAAGCAAGTAAGCACTTTATGAAAAAGGTTTCCCAATTTACAGTTGGATCTTCCAAGTATCGTTTTCGAGGACGAAACTGATTCTTAAGGGGGAGGAAATGTTACATCAATAAATGTAACTTATTGGAAAACAAGCGCGAGAGATGACCGTCCGGGGGCCTTGGGCGCTTGTACGGGGTTAAGGGGAGCTTAGGAAGTAAGTGAGTCATAAAAATAGTATAACTAGGTAATGACGGCTGGCAGAGGAGTCACGACGTCGTTTTTTCCACTCCAGCATCTTCTTGAGCGTGGTTGGGTGGAGAGAGAGAGATTTCTTGTGCTTCATCAAGAGAATCGACAGAACTCAGAGGGGTGTCTAAGAAGACAGTCCCATAATATTGTCAGATACGTTATAACCTCTGACTTAGGGATTTCTTATCCAGCAAGTACAGATGCTTCCGATCTTGTTCTTGCAGGTTGGAGTGACTCGGATTGGGCTGGTGATCTGGACCAACGGAGGTCTACTACCGGCTACTGTTTTACCTCGGGTACAGGTGTTATCTCCTGGAGTAGCAAGAAGCGGCCCATGGTAGCCCTTTCTTCTACTGAGGCAGAGTATCGAGCCGTGTCTTCCACCACATGTGAGGTTTTGTGGCTTCGAAGATTGTTGGAGGAGCTTGGCTGCCCCTAGACTCGTCCTACTCTACTGCGGTGCGACAATGAGAATTGCATTGCCTTGGTACGGAATCTTGTATTCTATGCCCAGACGAAGCACATTGAGATCCAATATCACTTCATTCAGGAGAAGCTTCTGGATGGGACCATTGATGTGGAGTACTGCAAGATAGAGGATAATCTTTGCCGATTTGTTCACGAAGGTGCTTCTCCAGGCTCTTCGTCAGCAACATGCAAGATCCCTCAGTCTTTTGACCTGTCCAAGATCTGAGAGGGGGTGTTAGAGAGTCATTTCCTGGACAGCAGAGTGCCATGTTAGCAGTACGGACAGCGCGCAGGACATGTGAGCAGTCTGCACAGGTGCCACTTGGCAGTCTGCAGTCGGACAATTTTTATCATTATTTTATGCAGTTGGCTGCATTTACTGCAGCTGACCTGGTGCTGGGCGCTATTTTTTCCTGGCTATTTAAAGTCGGTTTGTGGCACACTTTCAGATATTCTGATCTGACATCTGACAGAGTTGGTTTGTTGAGACTGACAGTGTGCAGGCTGACGGAGATCGAGGTTCTCAAGGCGGAGACACACGTAGATATTTTCTCTGCACATGTGTATATTTCTGCACTCCTATACATCCTACTAAACTGCAGATTTTTTGCATTACACTGTCTCCTTTTCTCTCTCTCTCTTCTCTCTGTGTTCACTCTCTCTCAGTCTTTGTCCTACACTTCCGCATCGTTACACTCTGATATGAATTTCAAGCTTCCCACTTTAAATTCTCCTTCCTATCCTAATCTAAATGCGACAAAAATTAAAAGTAGTGTAGTGAATTGATTCCTTCTACTCAACTAATCATCAACAACAAATCATCAACAACAAAAAATACTTATTTGTAGCACGGATTAAAACCTAAAACCTTCTATTTACCTCAAGCTCCGGTTCGGGGATGAAACCCTTACTTCAATGCTCGATTTGAAGTGCTCAAGTGCTCAAGCTTGATTCCGTTGGTCCCGGTAACGGAACCAAAATGGAGAGGCGAGCACAAGCTCAACCACCAAGACCCATGGACCTCTTATTATTCAAGCGTTTTAAGCGAGCACTAATGGCTACCTCTCACATAGCCGACGTGCTATCCCTCTCTAAGAGGGTAGTGAGCTTACCTTGATGTTCTATTGAGTTGCTTCCTCTCTCAAGCACTCTGATAGCTCCACGATTCTTGATGCAAGCTCAAGCATCCTCAAGCCTCCACCTCCAAGCTCCATCCTCCATAGCCATGTGCGAGATGAGAGAAAAGGAGAGAATAAAAAGAGAGGAGATGGTGGAGAGCTTCACCTCCAAGATCCCTCTCTCTCACACTTTTACTTCCTCACTCACTCCCTCAATTACTCACAAGCAAGTAAAAGAAGAGAAGAGGAAGCGAGCACAAGCTCAACCGCCAAGACCCATGGACTGCTTATTATTCAAGTGTTTCAAGCAAGCACTAATGGCTACCTCTCACATAGCCGATGCGCTATTCCTCTCTAAGAATGTAGTGAGCTTACCTTGATGCCCTATTGAGTTGCTTCCTCTCTCAAGCACTCCGATAGCTCTATGATTTTTGATGCAAGCTCAAGCATCCTCAAGTCTCCACCTTCAAGCTCCATCCAATTCAAAGATGGTAGAGAGAGACAAGGAATACTCCATATCCATGAGCCTTCAGGCTCTCATTGTGTTTTCTTCATTATTCAAGAACTAACTGAGAAGTACACAATACAATGTAAAAGTAAACTAGACTAGGTGTAGACCTAACTGACTAACTCTAGTCAGGTCACTGACTAACACACACCCGACTTATTCAATGTAGTCACATGGAGACAGCTGTACACACACACTAGCTGTCACAGATGTCGGTCACTCATAAAGACGGATTGAAGTGAGCTTGACTTCTAACACTCCCCCTCAAGCTCAAAACCAAACTCAAATCATCTGCATCACTCCAAGTAGGTGTCTAAAGTGAATGAACTTATCTTTACCAAGTGATTTGGTAAAGATGTCTGCCACCTGGTCTTCAGTCTTCACATGCTCCAAGTCAATCTGATTTGCTAAAACCATTTCCCTGATGAAATGGTAGTGAACCTCAATGTGTTTCGATCTTGCATGATAAACATGATTGCTTGCTAACATGACACTGCTTATATTGTCACAGTACAGCCTTACTTTGCTGTCCAAGTGTACTCCCAAGTCATTTAGCAACTTCTGTAACCACATAGCTTCACAGGCCACTAAGGCCGCACCACGATACTCTGCTTCCGTACTGGACAGTGCAACTGTAGGCTGTTTCTTACTCTGCCAACTGATCATGCTACTACCCAATCCAAATGCATAGCCGCTGGTTGATCTCCTGTCATAAGTGCAACGAGCCCAGTCAGCATCAGTATACCCCATCAAGTCAAGGGGTTTCCCATATGTATAAAACAGCCCATGATCTGTGGTACTCTTTACATATCTCAGAATTTTCCTGACTGCATCCAATTGTGGTTTGCGAGGCTTCTGCATGAACTGACTGATCAGCCCCACAACATAACTCAAGTCAGGCCTAGTGATCGTGAGATAGATCAAGCTGCCTACCATCTGTCTGTACATGGTAACATTCTTAATCTATGTCCCAACATCAATCTGCAGCTTGACATTCTGCTCTAAAGTCGTATCCATAGGCTTGCAATCAGCCATACCATATTTCTGTAACATGTCCTGAGCATACTGCTTCTGTAGCAGCCATATGCCTTGAGGTGTAGAGACAACCTCAATCCCCAAAAAATATTTCAGCTCTCCTAGGTCCTTGACCTTAAACTCAGCTTGTAAACATGTCTTTACTTCAGCAATCCCGCTTTCATCATCTCCTGTAATGATCAAGTCATCAACATAGACAACTAGGAATACATAGCCACAATCTGTCTTCTTCACAAACAAACTATAATCAGCATCACCCAATTGGAAACCATGTTGCTGTAAATAACTGCTGATGCGAGCATTTCATGCTCTGGGTGCCTGTTTCAGCCCATATAATACCTTTTTCAGCCGGCATATATGTGCTGGAAATTCTGGATGCACATAGCCTTCAGGCTGTTTCATGTAAACTTCTTCTTGTAACTCTCCATTCAGAAATGCATTCTTTATGTCCATCTGCCATAGTTTCCAGCCTCTAGCTGCTGCCAAAGCAATCACAGTTCTAACTGTAGCCATCTTTGCTACAGGGCTGAAAGTCTCCTCATAATCAAGACCATACTGCTGCGCATACCCTTTTGCAACTAGCCTGGCCTTGTATCTTTCCAATGATCCATCTGGTTTACATTTTACCTTATACACCCACTTGCAGCCAATAGGTGTTTTGCCCTCAGGCAATTGTACCAAATCCCATGTGCCATTTTCAGCCAAAGTTGAATATTCCTCATCCATAGCATCACGCTAATCCTCATCTCAACTGCCTCATCAAACTTACTTGGTTCTCTAAAACCTGTTACTTTCGTCATATAAGCATAATGACGGGCTGAATATCTAGTGTAAGTGTACCTATCAACAGGTCGTCTGACCCTCTCTGATCTCTTGAGCTGTGGCTCACTGTGAGCTTGCCTCTCATGAGGCGGCACATGACGACTCTGCCTAGCACCTGGCGTTATAACAGACGGAATCCCCATTTCACTGTCTAAGCTGTCACTGCTAGATGAGTCATAACTTGCAGTGAGTGGACCTGTTACATCTTCAAAATCCTTTTCTTTTCCCTTATCTGTTCTCCCCCTCACTGACATATCCGTGTCAGTGGATGCAGTAGTGTGACTGCGCAATCGTCTTGTCCAAGGACTCACTGTAGATGATACATCACCTGTTTGACCACTCATGGAAGTACTCTCTGTAGGAGTATTTTCAGCACGACTCATACTGGGTGAGCCATCAGTAGACACTGCAACAGGATTCCCATACCAGGATGCTAACTCATCAAATACCACATCTCTGCTTATGAGTGTCTCATGCGTAGAATGTACATAACACTTATAAGCTTTCTGTTCCTGTGCATATCCCACAAACACACTCTTCACTGCCTTAGGTCCAGTTTCTTCCTCTTCTCATCCGGTATGTGCACATATGCAATGCTGCCAAATACCTTCAAGTGCGAAATATCAGGTTTATGACTATATAGCCTCTCATATGGAGTGACATCATGAATCCTTGCTGTAGGGGTTCGATTCAGCACATAGACAACAGTCATCACTGCTTCAGCCTAATAACCATTTGGCAGACATTTCTCATTCAGCATATCTCTAGCTGATTCCATCAGGACCTTGTTTTTCCTCTCTGCAACACCGTTTTGTTGCGGTATATAGCTACATGTGAGCTGTCTTTTGATCCCATATTTAGCAAGATACTTGTCAAAGTAATTAGAGACATATTCACCTCCTCCATCTGATCTCAAACAGGATATGTAGCAACCCATCTCATTTTCTGCATGCTTCTTGAAGTCTTTGAATGCATCAAACACATCATCTTTATGCTTCAAAATATAAAGCCAAGTGTACTTGTTGAAATCATCAATAAATGATACATAATACTGTGCACCTTCAAAAGACGCATTATGTGAAGGACCCCAAACATCAGAGTGCACCAACTGTAAAGGCCTAGTGCTGTTTTTTACATGTCTCATGAAAGGAAACCGTGCCTGCTTTCCAAACTAACATGCAGGGCATACATGACCAAAGTCATTATACTTGAATTTGGGTAATCCAATTACTACTTCCTTCTGCTGCATAGATTTCAGCTTTTGTACATTGACATGTCGAATCCGCTTGTGCCAAATCTCTACATCCCGAATGGCACTCTCATCATGAGCAAACATGGCTGCCTTAAGTCCCGGAATGGTCGCATCCAATGTAAACATCCTGCCATCCCTTCTGCCCTTGGCAATTAACTTGCAGCCATTTCCATACTCCTCAATGAAACATCCATCTTTGTTAAATCTCACTTGTAGATTCTGTTCCGCCATTTGACCCATAGACAAAAGATTCTTTGTTATGGTCAGTACATGTAATACATCATGCAGGCCTTTCTTCTTGCCATCAAGCATCATGAGAGGAACAATCTCTTTATGCTTTATGTCATGTTGGGTGTCATCCCCAGTATATACATGGCCATGTGTACTTGCAACCATCTCATCAAACCACTCTCCATGCGGTGTCATGTGGTTTGACGCTCCAGAGTCAATGTACCATCTATCATCTCTATTATGTCTCGATGCATTTTTGGATACATGCTGCATGGCAAAGAGTCTATCAACTTGCTCATCATGAACACCACTGGAAGATGCATAGTGCCCATGCTATCTGCCCTTTGCCTTCATATCTCCCTGCTTCTTGTAACAGTCTTTTGCAATGTGCCCATACCTGCCGCAATAATAACAATCCTTATCCCTGTTGGACTGATCAGATGACTGCCATGAACCAGATCCACCACCTCTACCACGGGGTGATCTCCCCCTGCCTCTAAACGCGCCAGATCCACGTTGGCCTTGTGTATTTGCACCATGCCAATTACCCTGCTGTTGTTGTTGTCCATAAGCATTACGAGTGTCACCACGACCTTGAAATGAACCACGGCCTCTAAATCCTCTGCCACGCTGGCTAGAGTATAACACAGTGTCTCTACTTTGAGATGCACTAGAACCTGTATTCAAACCAAGTTTGACCTCCTCATGTAGCAACAAAGCAACTAGCTCTTCCTAGGTAGGAGGCTCTTCTCTAATAGAAATAGATGTGTCAAAAGCTTTGTACTCTTTTCCTAATCCATTCAAGGCAACAGCAATCATATCATCTTCTGATACACTTGAGCCAATGGTAGCAAGTTGACCAGCTATGGTCTTAATCTCCGTGTGGTATACACCTGGATGCTCCTGCCATTCCTAGACATGTTGTTGAACTGTTGTTTCAACTGGATCTTTCGTGCATGTGTCATGGTTCCATAATTTTTCATCAGTATGTTCCAAGCATCCTTCGGAGTCTCACATCCAGTGATTTGAATTACCATAGCATTAGATATACATAGAGAAAACCAATGCAGCACCTTGCATGCTCTCTCATTCCATAGCCTATGAGCTCTTTTCTGTTCATTAGTTGGATTTGTTGCAGGCAACTCAGGAGCAACCTCATCTCCTGTACATAGATCCCAATAACCCCTGCCAACTAGAAAGTTCTTCATTCTGAATTTCCATAATGCAAAGTTCTTGTTGTCCAACTTCTCTCCAACCATCTGAGTGATATTATCAGTCCCATGTGCATTAGCCATGATGCAATAGACTGTCTGTCAAATGTTTAACTACATGTAAAACAAAAGTATGACTGACCAAGTTCAGTCCACAACAGTGTATGACAGTTTTCTGCAACTAATTGCAGTAAAAAACCAGGGTATTTCAGCCCACTGATAACCCAAAACAGTCCCAAAACAAATGGTCTAACCCGTAGGTAAAACAGTCAATACATATGCTATGTATTTGCTTCAATTTAAACTCCTGCAACCTCACTGCCAGGGACCAAAGATGCAGTCTGAAAACTGTAGACTGTGTATAACCAGCAACAAATTCAAGTCCAAAAACAACATGCATACATGTCATACATGTCCCAGAATTTCCCAGATAGCTGCTAGTACATATGTCACTCCAAATATGTCTTTATAAGCACAAAGCAGTGCATAAACAGCAAGTACAAGTGTCAACTAATTTGGTTGCAGGTTGCAGTCAACCAAAAATCAGCATAACAAGCTTTAAGCAGCTCCAAAATGTCTTCAAATCATGTCATACATTTGCTCCAGTGTGATAGAGTCAATACATGACTATGCGGGTAACTCTAGGCTTCCTGCCTTCAATGAGCCAAGTCATACATTGCATTTACAGTCTATATTCAGCCAAGAAGATGAAATTGCATTTGCTTCAGCTCCAAAACTTCAGCATTCAGTAATATCCAAAGCTCTCTTTGATCCTCTAAGAACTCAGCATACATATATCACCTCATGTAGATGACGGGTGCCCAAGGTAGCATGTAATGCTTCAGTGGAAGGTGATGCTTGTTGTCCACTATTTAATGATAGTTTTCAGCCATTAAAACATGCCAGATCTGAATTCTTTTTTGTGCCAAACTTCAGTCCATAAGCATGAGAGATGATACATAAGCCTTCCTGGACATATCAATGCTTTAATAGAAGCCAAAATACATTTCATGTAGCTTCAATGTATCAAACAAGACCTCATACATACTGTCCTGTCACAAATTCCAGCATGTCTGCTTCAGATTCAGATCTGTGTATCACTCCAACACCTCATAACAGAGTTCACAGTCACGTATTAGGCTTCAAAGTCATCAACAACTCTTGCGAAGTGTGTATCTAAGCTGCCTACCAACTGTAGTATGCACTATACCTTGCATCCCAGCCATGGAGGGCCTTTATGGCAGCAGGCGCAACCACGCAAACCTGTCCAGAACTTACTGCAGTACGTTTTGATGATTATGTTAATGATGAGGCACTAATTAGTGCTCAATACTCCCTTCTCAAGACTCTAAGAAAGCCACAGACAGTAGCTTGAACCATAGAATGAGCAATCACACAATGCCTACCTTCCCATTGACAATGGCAGCCTGCCTGTTTTAAAAAGACTTAAGGCTTCAGCTTCTGCAGGTCATCTTCACTGCCTTTTGCTCCAAGAAGTCCACCAAGTCCTGCTCTGATACGAAGTTCAAAGATGGTAGAGAGAAACAGGGAATACTCCATATCCATGAGCCTTCAGGCTCCCATTGTGTTTTCTTCATTATTCAAGAACTAACTGAGAAGTACACAATACAGTGTAAAAGTAAACTAGACTAGGTGTAGACCTAACTAACTAACTCTAGTCAGGTCACTGACTAACACACACCCGACTTATTCAATGTAGTCACATGGAGATAGCTGTATACACACACTAGCTGTCACAGATGTCGGTAACTCATAAAGACGGACTGAAGTGAGCTTGACTTCTAACACATCCTCCATAGCCACGTGCGAGACGAGAGAAGATGAGAGAAGAAGAAGAAGAGAGGAGATGGTGGAGAGCTTCATCTCCAAGATTCCTCTCTCTCACACTCTCACTTCCTCACTCACACTCCCTCCCTCAAGCACTTACAAGCAAGCAAGAGAAGAGAAGAGGAGGCGAGCACAAGCTCACAACTGCCAAGATCCACGGATCGCTTATTATTCAAGCGTTTCAAGTGAGCACTAATGGTTACTTCTCACATAGCCAATGCGCTATCCCTCTCTTAGAGTGTAGTGAGCTTACCTTGATGCCCTATTGAGTTGCTTCCTCTCTTAAGCACTCCGATAGCTCCATGATTCTTGATGCAAGCTCAAGTATCCTCAAGTCTCCACCTCCAGCTTCGTCCTCCATAGCCACGCGCGAGACGAGAGAAGAAGAAGAACAGAGGAGATGGTGGAGAGCTTCACCTCCAAGATCCCTCTCTCTCATACTCTCACTCTCTCACTCACACTCTCCTCAAGCACTCACAAGTAAGCAAGAGAGGAGAAGAGGAGAAGAAGAAAAAGAGTCCACTTTGCCACACACCAAAGAATGAGCTTTCATTTATCTCTTGAACTTTATATACAATGCCCTAAATCCCCTTTGGGCAGTCATCTCCTTTTTACATAGCTAGCCATAGCGTAGGCCATTTTTTCCATTGTTCTTCTATCTTCTTAGCTTCCTTCCTACCGCCCATCTACCTTTACAATTAGCACGGGTCAGAGCCCGGCGCTCTTAAAATAAATCAAGGTGCGCCTTACGCTCTTTTACGAAAGTATTGACTTGCGCTTTTCTTGTGTGCCTCTCCTTGATTTAGGACTTTTTCACACTTTTTGTGTTTCCTGATTTTTCTTGGCGTGCCTTCGTCCTCCATTCCGCTTTTGCCTTGGCCTTCTCTTTTGCTTTAGATTTTTTTGATTTTCCACCTTGTTCGTCTGAGGGTTAAACAAGTAGCCATTGAGTAATGTGTCTTGTACAAGGTTTATTAACAAGATATAACAGGGCTTGATGGTCAACAAAGAAGATAAAAGGTGTAGCCAAAAGATAATGCTGAAATTTCTTTAGAGTAAATACCATGGCCAAACCCTCTCTCTCCGTTGTTGAGTAATTCATTTCGGTCTTAGTGAGTTGTCTGCTAGCAAAGCTCACTAGGTAATCTAGGATGTGTTCACCAGGTTGGCACAACGCAGCTCCTACGACGAATTTCGAAGCGTTAATGTGTACATGGAACGTGAGTGTCCAATTTGGGGCTCATAGAATTGGTGTCTTGGTTAGAGCCTTTTTCAGTTCCTCATATGCACGTTGGCATTCCTCGGTCTATTCGAATATGATCAATAGCTTATATAGAGGTCTAGCAATCAATGTATAGTTCAACACGAATTGTCGATAATATCCTGTATGGCCTAAGAAGCATTGAACGTCCTTGTAATCTGTTGGGGTTGGAAGATCAACAATGACCCTGATCTTCGAGAAATCTGTGGCAATGCCATTCTTCGATACCACATGTCCTAGAATGCATCCATGCTTCACCCAAAACTAGCACTTCAAGGGTCAATGAGAGATGATATAGTTGACACCGTTCAAAGACCGCTCAGAGTCTAAGTGTTCCCTCCAAGTAGAGCGAATAAATAAGTCATCCACGAAGACCTCTAACTCCTTTCTAAGCATGTCTTTGAATATCGTGCACATCAGTCGTTGGAAGGTGGCTGGCGCGTTAGTCAACCCAAAAGGCATGACTATGTAGGCAAAGACGCCCCATTCAGTGGCGAATGTGGTCTTATGCCTATCATTAGGATGCACTTGCACTTGATTGTATCTAGAGAAGCCGTCCAGAAAATTGTAGGCCTCTTTGCCAACCACTCTCTCAAGTATGTGCTCGGTGTACGACAATGGATAGTTATTTCTCTTCGTAGCCGCGTTTACCTTCTTGTAATTGACGCACACTCTTATCTTTCCATTCTTCTTCAATACGATGACTATGGGCAAAACCGAGTTCGTGTGCTTAATGTCGTAGATGAGTCCTGCTCTCATTAACTTGTCAATTTCTTCATTGACAGTGTGGGCGTGCTTTTGATTCGTGGGATACGGTCGGTGCTTGACTGGCGTTGCGTTTGGTGTCATGGGTATGTTGTGAGTCACTACACTCGGGTCTACCCCTTTGAGCTCCTCTAGGGATCAAGTAAATACATCTATATACTCTTGTAAGAGAGCAGTGAGACTTGCTTCCTCTTCCTTAGTCAAGTCATTGGCTATAAAGACAAGTTGGGGTGTCTCCCCTTCTCTGGCTAAATTGACCTTATTGACCTTGGCGGGTCCTTTGATTGGTTAACTTGCTTGTCCCTGTTGTTTGGCTCCCAGTAAGATCACTATCTTATCCCCTTTTTTGAATTTCGTAAATCGCTTTGATAGGTCTTGCGGTTTTCACTACTCTTCTGCGTGTATGTTTTTAGGTAGCTTCCGTCGTTCCTCCTTGAATCGTCGGCGCCTTAAGTGGACCGATAGGTCTCCCTTGGTGCGTCTAGTCTTGGGAGGTTGAGGCATCTCAGGATCACTCTCTGAACTGACTTCCGACTCAGAATCAAACTTTTCATCTTCTCTAGGAGAGGGAGTCTCTTTTGGTGGTTGTAGCTCGGAAGGTGAGTCCGTTTTTAGTAGTGGCGTGGCGCTTGGTTGGGCTAGGCGTACCTCCTCATAGTCAATTGCGCCTATGTGCTCTAACTAGATTCAATCACAATCCATGCGCATGACTCCTCCCCCTTTCCTAAAGACGTTCTGCTTACGTGGTTTGGAGTCAACTCGTACTTGTTCAATTATATGTCTCCCAGTGCCGTATTTGATAGTATCTATTTCCCCTTCGCTCTCATCATTGAAGGGACAACAGTCTTTGTATTCGTCGTCAGAGCTGTCTTTGTCTGATTGCTCCCCATTTTCCGAGTCCTGATACATCTCTTCTTGTTGGTTGGGGACTAAAGCCCAATTGTACCTTAAGTTTAAATTGTGCATCTTGGACCATCGCCATTCAGGCTCGTCCAAGAGATCTTGGAGTGGCTTGAGATTCGTTGTTGGATTGCCAACCAACTTGTCAGTCAGATATTCTAGGATCTCCAAGAGCTCTCGTCTATTGTTCGAGACTTGGAATGTAACAGGGTTGGGTCTTTTACGTAAGCTTTCAGTCATCGTGCAGATTGGTACAGAGGGTGTGTCCTTGGGCTTGCCAATCGTCTTGATGGCTTGTTCGTACTCCTCATTGTTTGAGAACGGCAGGTCAATGGTAGCAAGAACATGCATCCATAATGGAGATAGCATCTAGATTAACCGGCGTAGTCTTCCATGTGTCCATCTCTACTCTTAGAGCCTCCATTTGATTGCCTAGGAAGATGAGACTGTTGCCCCAGTCTTCTATGACTCTCGCGTTGCGTATCCAGGGTCGGCTTAGCAGGATGTCGTAGTCCACTCCCTTCATGACTATAAAGTCAACAGAGAATTGGACTTCCGCGACTTTCATTGGCCAATTCTTTAATGCGCTGAATGGTTTCATCTTCATTCCGTTAGCCAATGTGACGTTGAACCTAGTAGTCTCGACTTGTGGTTTACCCCAAGTTTGGAGTACTGTATGGCTTAGCACACTAACTTCCGCTCCTGTATCTATGATTCCCTTTCTTGTGACATCTCCAAGAGCTAAGACTGGTAGGATTGTATGCATCTTTGTGCCCTCCCAAAAGGCATTCACGTGCAAAGACTTAAACATAGAATGCAGTGTCAGGCTAGATATTTGCGTTTTCACGTCGTGCTTGTGCAAGTCTGCGGTGGCTTGCTCATTTGATTCTTCAACCCACTATTTCAGCTCTTGCCATAGTGTTGGATGCTGCCTAAGCAGGACTCTCAAGCTTAAGAGTCATAGGGGTGGTCACCAATGTATTAAGGAGGTTGCTAGCTACTTGCCTCTCTCCTAACCCCGCAGTTCCTGGCCAATGGCCTTGATAATTCGCTGGCCCATAGCGTTTAGACTTTGTCTAAGCGGCACTGCTTGTGGTGCAGTTGCATCCCTCGATTTTAGTTATGGGGGTGGGACTGGCACACTTATGCTTGAGAGATCATCAATCTCGTCTTCTAGTATGGGCTCAGCATCTTCGAGGTGCTCTCGGGCTTCTTTCACCTACTCCGTCACCTTCTCGATGGCTTTGAGCTAGTGCTTCTGGTTGGGGTACTCACCCGACCCTAGCATTTTCCATTGCAATCGTCCGTCTCCAACTCTTCGTTCCGATTGAGGTTGCGTCGAGATTGCTAGGCCCTGGCAATGATATGCCGGCATGCTTTGTTTGTGCGTGGGTCATGATATGCAATGGGATGGGTGTGGCCCCCCCATCGAGTGTCTCGATACTAAACAACCCTAGTGGGACTGATGGCTCATTTGCCAAACTAGAGGATGGTTTTCTTCTATGACAATTGACAAAGAGATTGAGTAATTCCGCACTCAGCATATCTTAAGTCAACCTTGTCTGTATTAGCTTGCTCCCTCTCGAGGCAGCTGAAGAAACATATCTTGGATGACCGCAAGTCCAACACATGATTGGCTCTTGTATTTGCTCTCCTAGGCCTTTGCCTCTCCCTCTACCTAACGACATCACCAGTACTAGTCGGTAGTCCATAAGGACTATGTTGCCTTCTTCATCGTACGATACATAAGGGTTTACATAAGGCTCATTGTTGTTCGGCTTCTTCACGTAGTGGATTGGAGCATCACTCGATGGATGGGTTACGTAAGGTCAAGGTGGTCTAGGGATACCTGTAGGATTTATCTCCATCTTAGAAAAGGTCAGCTTAGCATCATTAGGTGTTGGGAGGGCCAATGGGGCTCCCCTTCCTAAGAAGTTTGGTAGCTTGTTCATTAGGTAGGGTTGACCGTAAGGTTGCGAGTATGGGAGTCTTCGAGGTAGTCAACACTGCATGGCGTCATGGTCGAACCTACCGTAATTAGCGCAAGGTTGTGACCTAGGGTCTTGACACTCGGCTGGCAGGTGGGTTCCGCCACAATGCACGCATTGGATGTGTGGGTGCGTTGGTCGTTTCATCATCTCTTGCAATTTGGCTATTTCCATCTTCATCTCTGCTAGCTTTTGTCCTGAATCAGTGCCTTTACCTTTACCTTGAGTGCTTGTGCCTGATCTCTCACTCGGCGTTGAAGCCCTCTCGGAATTCCTAGGGTTGGACTCTTCTCGGTTAGAGCTCTTGGAGCTCCTCTCCTTGAGATGGTCGTCCACTCTAATAGCTTCTTCAAAGATCCTTGCTAGTGCGTCTCGTTGTAGGCTCGAGTTGTTAGCCAAGGCTTTGTAGAGCTCTTCACTCCATATTTCGTTAATGAATACTATGGACACCGTTCTTTTGGTTGGTCTCTCGCCCATAGGGATTCTCTTGAAGAGACTCGTCACATGGGTTACGTAATCTCGGATGTCCTCTTTCTCTCTTTGCTTGATGTTCATAAGTCGCACTAGCAGGTTATCGGAGTATCCAAGTTTGGAAAATCTCTTAATGAAGATATTTTTCAGGCCATTGAAATTGGCACGCTCTGCAGCATCCAGACTCGTGTACCAAGTCCAACTCTTATCATCCAAGCACAGACCAAAAGCTTATGAGCACCATTGTCCTCGCAGACCTGCTTGAATTGCTCCACAAAGCTGTATGGGTTGTTGTTCGCTTGGTATTTATCTAGTTGCTTCGCTACCACGGGAATTCTTGATTGGCTCTTAGAGCCTTGGTTGACTTCTAACCCTACTAGGAGCGATGTTGCTAACACTATAGCGCTCTGCTCCGCTGCTTGTTATCTAGGAGCTGCTTCGTCAGAAGCTCGCTCAACGTGAGGTCTCCTTCTAGCGCTCTCTCGTTCTTTGTCCGATTTCTACTTGCTAGGGCTAGCACTCTCTGGATCTCTCGCATTTCCATGCTCTGTTGTAAACTCCTAGTTTGCTGATCGTGGTTGTATGCGACTATCCCTTGTAGGGCTTTGCGTGCTAGCTTCCTCTCCTCCTCCAGATCCGCTATGATGTCCTCCGCAAGTCTGCTGCTGCGGTGTTCTAACTGGGTTTGAGCGTCATATTTGCTCACTAATTGCTGGATCACCTCAGTGAAGTCTTCTAGGTCAAGTTCTTCGTTGCTTCTAGGGCCTGAGCTGCCCTCTTCCATGCCTAAGATTTCCTGTTTTGCCAAGTTGTCGATCAGGTTGATGAGGTCGGGTAGATTCACTTCACCGATAGTGTTGGTCCTTGCTACGTTAGGTCTTCTAGTCGTGTTCTTAGCTTGGTCCTACCTTTGGGGATTCGATCACCCGTCTCTGTCTTGGGATCTTCTCTTATTGGTGGGTTCCTTCAAGTTTTTACGTTTGAGTGAGTTCCTTGTTAATTACAAACAGTCCTTAACTTACCCTCACTCCGTGTGTGTGTGCATGCTCTTTTCTGTGCATTGTGCGCAATCAGACTTTTAGCTTTTCTTAAGCGTGTTTCGAGTGCAGGAAATCAGAGTGAATGAGAAAACAAGGTGTCTAAGCAGCTATTGCACTCTCGTTTATGGGTTTGGTTTGATAGGCTTGTATGCTCGGTTTTTGGCCGTCCTTGCCGGTTTATAGGGTTTTATGCTGCGTCTTTCGCTGAGCCAAGATTCGTTTGGGGGTCTATGACTTCGCTTGATACCGCTAAAGGGCTAGGTCATTAGATAGTCGATTAGCGTCGCCTTCACATCTGTGTCTTGCTGATTCTTCTATTCCTTGCGCCAAAGGGGTGTTTCAGGTGTCTGTATGGCCTTTAGAGGTTCGTACGGCCGGTGTCTAGGTGAGTCAGGTCCAGGATTTAAAAATTTTGGGAAATTTTTGATTCGTCCCAACGGGCCCAAACTGCAGGGGCTGAGTGAATGACTCGGACCGGCCGAATGGCTGGGGCCAAGTGAAACCGGGACAAATTGAGATGGTTCGAGTGGCCGAGGGCCGAGTGGGTGTGGTGTCCGAGTTTGAGGGCCGAGTGGCTGAACATGACTGGGCTGAGTTGGGCACTCCAAGGCTGAATTGGAAGGGTCGAATACCTAGTCTGGCTGAGTATACCACTCGGACGGGCTGAGTCTAGATGGGTTGAGTGGCTATGTGTCCGAATGTGCCAAGATGACTCGGATGGTTTGAATGGCCGAGGACGAGTGGCTGAGGGCTGATTCTGGGACCCGGCCTGAGGTCAAGCCGCCTCGAACGGGCCGAACACGGCACGTTTTTTTCCGAAATGACGAAAAATTCCTTGTGCCGAGTGATTCTGGGCTTCATACTTGCCAAGCACTTCCAGATCTTATCTATGCATGAAGGAGAAGGTATGGGTATACCTGTAGTGGGCAATAAACTTGTCGGTGGCAAGATCGAAGTGGATCCACGTAATGGAGCGCGCTCTCTCTCTCTCTCTCTCTGTGCTAGAAATACGACGCCACAGAGACCACCTCCTCCGGACCTCGAAGCAAAGACGGGGAGCCGCCCAACACCTGCTCATAGAATTCTACCGAGAGGCAAGTACCATCCCCACCCCTAAGCCCCCACCAGCCCCACTGACCTTCCGGCCGCGGGGGACCACCCTAGCCATAGCGACGGCAAGAAGCAAAGCCCGACGTCCAGGCCCAACCAGCCCCCATCCCCGCAGGAGGCACATGTCAAGGATACAAGGGATACTATGTCGCCACCGGAGGGTCCTGCCGTGCCGATTCAGTCTCTTGATGTTAGATAGACCCATGTGGACATTTTATGATGACCAAGCTCCATGAGCAATTTCACACCATACTTGGAACACATATGAATTGTACCCAGCCTATATACCATTTTGTACCTACTCAATTAGTTTATCATAGCATTAGATGGCAGCTTTACTAGGACCTGGAAAGTTTCCCAGACATTTCGTATGTAACGTTTTGGTCTCATAGGCCAACTTGGCCTTTCCTGACGCTAATATAACTTTCTTTCTTTCTCTCTCTCTCTCTCTCTCACACACACTCACAAACACAACCAGGGTTCCAAATGAGCTCTCCCTTAGCCTCTTGGCTATTAAATCCCTTCCCAACAAAATTATTGCCATTCCTACTCCCTCACTCGTCGACCTTAATCCCCTTGAGCACTCTTTCTTCCCGTTTTTCTTGATTTGTGCACTGTTTGGGCCTGTTTTATAGTAGCAAATCTTACGCTTTTCCAACCGATCTCTTAACCTTAACCTACTTTAAATGCAACAAGAATTGAAAGTAAAGTATTGAACTGATTTCTCCTACTCTCCTATTCATCCAACCATCAAAATAACCAAAATACTTATTTGTGAAAATTAAAAACCCAAAACTTCCTACCTATCTCAAGCTCCGGTTTGGGGATGAAACCCTTACTTCGATGTTCGATTTGAAGCAGGCAAGTGCTCAAGCTTGAATTCGTTGGTCCTGGCAATGGAACCAAAATATTGGGAGCTCACGCTCAACTGCGAAGACCCACAGACCATTTATTCGTTTAAGCGTTTCAAGCGAGCACTAATGGCTACCTCTCACATAGCCGATGCGCTATCCCTCTCTATGAGTGTAGTGAGCTTACCTTGATATCCGATTGAGTTGCTTTCTCTCTCAAGCACTTCGATAGCTCCATGATTCGTGATGCAAGCTTAAGCATCCTCAAGTCTCTTCCTCCAAGCTCCATCCTCCATAGCCACGTGCGAGATGAGAGTACAAGAGAAGAGAAGAAGAAGAGAGAAGATGGTGGAGGGCTTCATCTCCAAGATCCCTCACCTTCACACACTCACTCCCTCACTTACTCACACTCCCTTAAGCACTCACAAGCAAGCAAGCAAGAGGAGAAGAGGAGAGAAGAAGAAGAATCCTTTTTGCCACACACCCAAGAATGAGCTCTCATGCACCCATCCCCTTTTTTACATGATCGGCCCTTGTGGCAAGGTCCTTTTTCCCATTCCCTTGTACTTGGCCTATTTCTTTAGCTTATGCCCATCTACCCTTTTTACAATTTGCACAGGAGGGAGCGTGGCACTCTTTTACAAAAATTTTGGAGCGCCTTTCACTTAAAAATGCACTTTTGCCTTTAGCTTGATTTTAGAGGCCATCCTTGTGCGTTTGCTTGTTCTCCGTCCTGCTTCTTCCATTGCCTCCATATTTTACTTCTTTTTCTTCCGTCTCAAGCTAGGTTAACAATGCCTCAAATGGCTAACACCATGCAAGAGCAAAGCCCCTGAAATCTAATACCATGTCAGAAGCGGATGCAACAATGGAAGTGTCAGAAGTGGAGTAGCAATGGAAAGCGTAAACAACTGCTGTAATAAATTGCTGAAACACAAGACAAAAGAGAAAGGGAAAGAAAGAACACTGAAGAATACAATACAGATGAGAACTCAGATGTACACTTGGCAAATGGAATCCATATATCCAACATGAGACAGTTGCATACAACGAGTCACTGGCTGCGTGGGCACTAGAACTGGCTCTTATCTCCACAGAGTCTCTGCACATGTGATGGCAGATGAGTCATTGAGTGAGGAGGAGGAGCCTGAATATATAGGACAAAAATATGTCCTCAATATGATCAGGTCAGGCAGCAAAAATGCTAAATATAACCAAAATGAATACCACAAAAAATCCCCTAAATATCCTAAATAATGTTCCCAGCCTCTGCATGTATAGACTCACGCATGAGCTGACATATCTGCCAACCTATAGATGTATAGGTGAGGGGCGGCTGCCCCATCTCACCACCCTCTCACACTCCCTCTCTGGCATTGGAGAGTCGTAAGGGATGTTGTCATCACCACCACTAGAAAGCAGCTGAGGAAGGGACTCTCAAGCCCTTCTCGCATGATCCGAAGAAGCTGATCCTTTCTATGCCTCGGACTTCTCCTTGGTTAGAGGATCGGAGTCTGCGTCTGAGGCAGATGATGACTCGTCGGAGTCCATGTCCCACTTTGTCTTCTTCTCCATCTTCCTAGAAGCCACTAACTCTTTGCAGTCCTTCTGTAAATGACATTTCTTCCCTCAACGGTAACATTGGGTCTTTGACTTCTTCTTCTTCGAACCCCTCGCTGAAGCTACAAGAGCCTCACTAGAACCTGACGAAAGCCTCCCTTGTAACTGCAATGATGCTTGATGCTCAAAGCATTCACCACTCCAAACACCGGAGGGAGCTTGGAGAGTACGAGCCCAATAAGATGAGCCTTTGGAAGGGCAGATTGCATTCGCCAAAATTGGTCCTGGATTTGGGTAACACAAAGTAGAAAAGACTGGATAGTATCTTTGGCCTCGAATGGAATTTGCTAGAGCTATCCATAAAGTGTAATTGCCCTCATGGTGGAAGGTGCCGCATACATCAACTGCAACTTCATCCATACTTCTAAAGATGTCTTGTAGGAGGTGACCACCGGTAGGACTTCTTTGGAAAGACATCGAAGTAAGGAGGAGTAAGCATGGGCATCGTCTGAATCCCATGTAAGCACCGCTTCCTCATGGTTGTCTTCATCAAATTCAGTTGGAATAGGAGAAGGCTGCTGAGGATATTCAATAGCTCCGCAAACCACGTACCATAATTGCTTCTGTATAAACCAAGGCTTCATCAGAGCACTCAATGTAAGATAATCAGGTCCATGTAACTTATCATCAGTGGATGTGCACGGAGGAGCCATTGGTAGAGGATTTAGAAGAGAACTAGAGAAAAGAACGTATTTGGAGAGGGAATACAACCAAACCACAATCACAGACTATAGAAAATGAGAGTTCACATGTAGTATTTACCAAAATCTGACCAAAACAAGAAGAAATCTGCTGCAAAAAGTCAAAAAATCAGTAAAGAAAACACAGTAGGAGCTGTGAACCTAAGCTTTGATACCATGTCATAAGTGGAGCAGCAATGGAAGCGTAAACATCTACTATAATAAACTGTTGAAACACAAGACAAAAGAGAAAGGGAAAGAAAGAGGATTGAAGAACACAATATAGACGAGAACTCAGATGTATGCTCGGGAAATGGAATCCATATATCCAACACGAGACACTCATATAGAACAATGAGTCATTGGCTGCATGGGCACCGGCACTGGCTCCTCTCTCCACGGAGTCTCCACACGTGATGGAAGATGAGTGACTGAGTGAGGAGGAGGAGCCTGAATATATCCAACTCGAGACACTCATATAGAACAATGAGTCATTGGCTGCATGGGCACCGGCACTGGCTCCTCTCTTCACGGAGTCTCCCCACGTGATGGAAGATGAGTGACTGAGTGAGGAGGAGGAGCTTGAATATATCAGACAAAAATCTGTCCTCAATATGATCAGGGCAGCCAACATTTAATGCTGGTCAGCCAGAAATAAATGCTAAATATGACCAAAATGAGGACCACAAAAATGCCTAAAATATCCTAAATAATGTGCCCAGCCTCTGCATGCACACTCACACATGAGATGACATATCCGCTAACAGGAAGCATAGAAAACTGCTGTAATAGACACTGCATAACACGAGAAAAGAGAAAAGAGAGACATTGCAAAGAAAAGAATACTGCTCAAGTATTATTTTTAAAAATTAATTGAATTGGGTTGAAAAATGCATTTAGAAAGTTGCCACTTGGCAAAACTTGCCCATTCAAGTGAGGCAAAGGCTATTAGAGGTAATCGGAGCCTTATTCTAGCATTGTGGAGGCTAGGAGAGGAAGACTTGCCTTTGCCCCTAACTGCTGTTGCAGTTTTCCCAGCTATTGGAGATTCACCTAGACATTGGAGATCCGCCTAGCCATTGGAGGTTATCAAAGAGTTGTCTTCACTTGTTTAGGAGGCCATTGGAGTTAGGTGACAGCCCTTGTAGGCTGTCTACAGGCGGGTGACAACAATTTAGGGGACCACAAGGGCATGTAACTGCATGTGGGGCTCTTGTTAATGGTGGGCTGCACTTAGTCGATTAGTAAGTATTTTCTTAGATCATCAATGATTCACTTTTCCTTTAGTATAATAGTTTTCCAGTTGTTCAATTTTTTAAGTTCCAGTTTCTAAATCTAAGTTGCATAACTTTTACAATCAAGAGAAAAAATTGGAGGACATGATACTCATTATAAATCAACAGATTTGTTGTGTCTATATTGTTGTTACAATCCATAAATCTCATTTTCTCATTTCAATTGGTCGGTAAAAAAAAAGAGGAACTTTTGAACATCGTGTTAGCAAGAAAACCATGTATCTTGCATTTATTACTTTATATTGAGAAAATTTTGGAATTTATTTGCAGGGAGTTAATGATGACGTTCTTAGAAGATTTCTTATTACCAACGAGATGGATGTGGATAAAGCAGTGATACCTCTGTTAAGCTACGTAAAATGGAGGCAATCATTCTCTCCTCTTGGATACATTCATGAGGAGGAAATTGCAAATGAGTGTAAGAAAGAGAAACTTTGTTTACAGGGCCATGATAAGAAAGGAAGAACCATAGGTGTGTTTCTTGTGGTGCGCCATGATGCCTTTGATCGAGATTTGGAAGAATTCAAGCGTAAGTATATGTTTTTGTTAATGATTATAAACTCGATTCTCGAAGCATATTTAATAGCTTTTAACTATTTGGGACAAATAATCAAATGTATTAACCGATGACAAAAATAACTAACATGTTAACAATTTATAGACATGTCATCTATTGCAATGTTAGGCAAGTAATCTTGGAGGTAAGCATTGTCATTTGTTACTTTGCTAAAGCTACGTGTATTCAAAATTAAATATTGGTGTATCAAGCTCTTCCACACTTTCTTTGCCTCAAGCATTAAGATTCAAGCTTTTACACTCTCTTGCATGTGCGTGTGCACACACTCTGTCCAAGCTCTCCTATACTTTCTTTGCCTCTTGCATCAAGATTCAAGCTTTCACTCTCACATGCATGCGCATGCACGCACCCCCCCACCACCCCCCCTCCCCCCCCCCCCCCCACACACACACACACACACACGAGAAGAAACTACACCAATTTCCTCTCTCTCTCTCTCTCTCTCTCTCTTTTTCACACACACACACACATACAAAAAGAAAAAAATTGTATTGTGCATGTAGGTTGGCCCCTCAATTGTGGTACATGTTGCTACTAATTATGCATCCAATTGTTGCTACATGGGCTACTTGCACGGTCAAGTTTCTTGCCATCATAAGGACTCCATATGTGAGCCACTGTGTTTCATGGAGGACATTGAGGTCTAATGGGTTAAGGTGGTGCAAAAAGCTACATCTGTCATCACCTTCTTTATAATAAAAAAGAAGGTACTTGGTACAGATCATGAGCATAGCTCCCTGGAGTCGATACAACCTTCTTCGATTTGGTTTGCCTACATTTGGTTTCTTTTGGAGTGCCTTTATGAGTCGTGGCCCCTTCTCTAGATGGTCATGTCCAATCAGGACGAGCATGACATGGAGGATACCAAACCCATGCAATGCTCATGTCCACATGAAGAGTTTGGCCACGAGGTTCGTACCATTGTCATTCTAGTGGCTCCCTTTTATAGGGTCTTTGCACATGATTGATTTACAAGGGGTTCCCTATGGGCCTTCTTGTCCACTTCACTAGAGTGGCATGTAAAGATATGATAGGGATTGCACTAAGAAGACACAAGGTGTACAAACACAACTATAACCCAATGACTTAGACAAAAACACAAAGGCCTTGCATAGAGAATTTGCAAGTGGATGATGATATAGAGTGAGGAGGAGGGAGAAAAATATGTAGGCATAAAATAATTCCAAGAAATGAATAGGTCAACCAGTATCATAATACAGTTGACCAGCGATAAATGCTTCTAATGATTAGAATGATGATCATAAAAAATACCTAAAATATCCTACAATGCTCAACCCACAAAAGGACATGTCTAGTTAGACTCATGGGCTGACTAATTTGCTAATACCCTCTCTCAGATCATGGGTGATGGGATACAATACCATGATACAATGATAATGGCTCATCATAGTCCATACAACAAAGACCACTAGACTAGGACCATGGATATCCAAGCAGTAGGTGATCAAGCCACCATCAATGTGCCGTGGAGAGAACTTGATGTCATTGTTGATTGTACTTGGACTTGAAAATGGAGAAGAATCATAGCAACTCTCTATGTTTGTCAATAGTGCCTCGTAGTAGCATATATGACTATCTTGTTAACAATGCCTCTGAGCATACATGACCATGGTTTCCTTGCCTTTGGACAAACCGCCAAAGTATCCCGTCATGTGAGCTTAGACTAGGAGCCAATCTTGCTCTTTGTTAAAAAACAACCCATTATGAACATGGAAGTCAATCCCAGCTCTAGGATTTCAAAACTTGCCAGACTTCAGTTGATGCATAAGGGAAGTTCCTCTTTGGATCCTTTGTACTTGTATACTTGTATAGATGAGGCTCACTTTCCTCACCTCACCATCCTCTCACACTCCCTCTTTAGCACTGGAGATTCGTGAGGGATGATTGCATTACCTGCATTAGAAAGCGATAGAAGCAAGGGTAGCTAGGCCCTTTCCTCGGTTTGAAGAAGATAACCCCTTCTACACCTTGGCCTTTGCCTTGGCCAGAGGATCTAAGTGGGAGTTAGAAGAGGATGAGAATGACTTGTTGGAGGAGTTCGTATTTTGCTTTCTTTTCTTCTTCTTCTCCTTCTTTCTTGAAGCTGCTAACTCCTTATAATCCTTGCACAAATGTCCCTTCTTACCATAGTGATAATAGCGGGCCTTTGACTTATTCTTCTTGTCACCCCTCTCTGAAGTTGCAAATGCCTCAGCTTGGTCACCATACCAAGATGAAAGCCTCCCTTGTAACTTCAATGACAACTCATGCTCATATCTCAAAAGCTCATTGGTATCGATGATATTAGGGCCCGCAAAGCATTGGCTACTCCATCAAACTCCGGAGGAAGCTTATAGAGTATAGTCCCAACTAGATGAGCCTCTAGAAGTGCAAACTGTAGGTGTTGAAGTTGATCCTATAGTTGTTTAATATGAAGTAAAAATGATTGGATAGTATCCTTTGGCTTGAACTTCATTTGCTAGAGCTGACCATAGAGGGTCACTGCCTCCATAGTCAAGGGAGCCTTGTATAACATTTGAAGCTTCTCCCCATACTATTGCTGGTAGAACCGCTTTAGAAATACCACAAAGAAGAGCAAAATACACGTGTATCATCGGAATCCCATTAAGCACAACCTCCCCATGGTTGATAGGGTCTCAATCATCTAGAAGAGGAATGGGGGATTGAGGCCACTCAATAGCTCTAGAAACCATGTATCATAATCGCTTTTGTACAAACCATGCTCTCATGACAACACTCTATGTGAGATAGTTAATTGTTGGGAATAAAGGCCCTTGTGCCTTTAAATGTTCTCGGGTGTGAACACACCCTTAGCACTTGTACTTACACATATATATCTATCTAAAAAACCTAAAGGTATTGACTCGTCATTATATCTACAAACGTACTTACTCTTTGCTATTGCTCTCTCTCACACTCTCTATCTCTTTGTGCGTAATGACTGACTGTCTCAATCTTCGTGCCTAACCCGTCACTACAAACTGGTATCAGAGCGTAGGTTTCGCAAGCTTCTTGAGACCATGGCACAAGCTGCTCGAGCCACAAGGCTCATTCAACACAGGTTGTACTAAAGACTAACAGTCGGATGACAAGGCAGCAGTCAAGTGACCAACATGTGTGTGACAGTGGTGTGAGAGGCTGGGCAAGTAGGCAACGGCATGATATGGGCGATAATCAGTTGAGCAGGAAGTAGGCCTGCAGCATCGCAGCGAACATGACTGATGAATAGCATGCAACGGGGAGCGGGTAGCACGCAGCGTGCAAGGAAGACCAGTGGACGGCGGGTGTGAAATAAGGCACGCTTGGGATGGCCGCCAGCAGGCCGTCAGTCATGCGACCCACGTAGCGGTTCAACAGACTGGTCATAATTTTCTTACAAAATCAATTTCTTCTTGAAACTCCCTTTGCCCATTGACGGGTGTTCGTGCGTGTAGGCACAGTCAGGATTTTGGGCAGATTTAGGCCCAGAAATTTGGGGCTTTTCCCGAATTTTGGGATCTTAAAGCAGAACTGGATAATTTGACTTAGAATTTGCAAAGTCGGTGCACATTTGCTCGGGAATTTTGGGGCTTTTTCACATTTTAGTGAAATTCTTTCAATTTCACTGAAATTAGTGTACGCAGGACTTGGAAAATTTGGGGATTTGTCGAGATTTGGTGCGAGCAAGATGCAACAGTGGTATCTGTCTCAAAAATTGCAGGAATTTATAACATTTTGTCCCCGACATTTGGGGCTTTTCATGTACATGCACAAATTGGGCTGAAATCTACCCAATTTCTCGACATTGATGCACATTGGACCCTGTGCAATTTGGGGCTTTTGCAGTTTAGGCAAAATCTGTGCAGCATTTGGTCATTTTATGTACATGCAGGTTAAATTCCACGCAATTTGGACATCAACACTTGGTAAAATTTGGGGGTTTTGCCAAAATTGCTCTATTTTGGCAAAATTGGCATGTCCTATGCATGGCGACAGAGAAAATGCAGATGTGTGGTTAATGCTTTGAGCACAAAATTTTGGGGCTTTTGACCGTTCGTGTCAAATTTTATGCCCATGGGTACATGTACAACAGAAATTGCAGCTAAAATCTGGGATTTCTCATGTAATGTGATGCATATGTCCTTGGAACAGCTGTAATCAGTTGTGGAATGTTGTAGCACATGGTTTGGTGCTTCTGAAAATTTAATTACAGATCTGAAATCTATGCTTCTAGTGGTTATTTATTGCTGGTTGGTACTTGTTTGTACCTTGGTCACTCGGGTGACATTTTGGGCTTGCATTTGCTGATTTTTTGGTCATATTTGGGCTGAAAATCATGGCTGGCAGCAGTGACAGTAGTAATCTCATGCACATAAAGAAACTTGAAGGAGCACATAACTTTGCAGTTTGGCAAAAGCAATGCTACAATATCCTGTCACAAAAGAAGCAAACAAAACCGATCAAAACACAAGAGGCAAAGCCCGTTGATATGGAATAGGACGATTGGGATGAGTTAAATGAGCTTGCACGCTCAACCATCGAGCTATCAATTTCTAATGCCTTGTTGTTCAACATTGAAGGTTTGGATTCTACATATGCTATTTGGACTAGACTGGAAGAATTGTATGCACAGAAGAGTACTACAAGCAAAGTGTATTGGCTGAAAGAGCTTATGGATTTGCGTATGAAAGAGAGTACAGCAATGTCTACTCACCTGAGTGAGTTTAACTCTATTTTCAGCCAGTTGGTTGCTTTGAAGTTCATGCTTGATGAGGAATTTAAGGCTACTTTCTTGCTTTGCACTCTACCAGAGAGTTAGGATACATTTAGGACTGCTATGAGCAATTCTAATGTGATCCTTTTGTATGCTGATGTAGAGAGTGCTCTACTCATGGAAGAAATGAATTGGCAGAACAATGCATCTAGTAAGTTTTCCAGTGCTTTGCATACTAGGGGCAGATCACAGCAGAAAGGCAAATATGATAGCAAGGGAGGTAGTAAATCATGTGCAAAGATGTTGAATGCCATCATTGTGGCAAAAAGGGTCACTTTAAACGTGACTGCTACAAATAGAAAAAAGAGAAAGGAAAGGGCAAGAAGACAGATGATAGCAAGGAAGAGAAGAATGATAGTTAGCCTAAGAAGAGCAATGTCAAAATTGAAGAGGTGAATGTAGTTACTCATCACAGTGATAGTGGGAGTGACGTACTCTTTGTCTCTTCACACTTTGGTGCACGTGCTTTACTTGCAGATATAGATGATGGCATGTATACTTAGATTCTCGATTCAGGTGCTTTCTTTCATGTCACCCCTCATCATGAGTGGTTCTCTACCAAACAGAGGGTCGTCATGGTGTTGTCCATCTTAGGGACAACTATGCATGTGAGATGTGTGTGTTATCATGTTGTTGCTGTGATCGAGCAGCCAAGTGTTTCTGTGTGCATGGCCGGTTGGGACACATGAGTCAAACAGGAATGGAAGTGCTTTCTCATTTGGGTTACTTGCCTTATCTTCGTTACGCAGATTTTGAGCACTATGATCATTGTATTTATGGCAAACATGCACAGACGTCTCATAAAAAGTCTGTTCTTTGAAATCTTCTCCTTTAGAGTTAGTACATTCAGATGTATATCAGAAGCCAGGATTATCTTTAGGGGGAAAGAAATATTTTGTTACCTTTGTTGATGATGCTACAAGGAAGGTATGGGTTTATCCTATTCATAGTAAAGATGAAGTGCTTGACAGGTTTAAAAAATTCTTGGTATTGGCTGAAAATCAGACTGATAAGACGCTTAAGTGTCTTTGCTCTGACAATGGTGGGGAATATGTATCCAAGGCCTTTCAGGCATTTTGTGATAGCAAAGGGTTAAAGAGGGAGCTCACTGCCCCTCATAATCTGCCCCAAAATGGAGTTGCAGAGCGTATGAATTGGACCATACAGGATAAGGTCCGTACGATGCTATGTCATGCTGCATTACCCCATGGTTTTTGGGCAGAGGTTGTTATGATAGCCGTTCACATAATTAATTCGTCACTAAATAGGTCTTTGGGAGGGGGGGGGGGAGTTTCCCAAGAAGCGTGTTCGGGCAAGCCACCTTCATATGCTCACGTGAAAGTGTTTGGCTGCGAGGCTTTTATGCACATTCGTAAAGAAAAACGCAGCAAACTTGAGCCAAAGTCCTGTAAATGCATTTTCCTAGGATATGGTGACGAGGGTGAAATGGGGTATAAATTGTGAGATCCTGAGAAAAGGAAAGTAGTATGTAGCAATGATGTTATCTTTCGGGAAGATCGCATGCATAAACAACCCGAAAAGATTGAGGAGGTCCGTAGGGTTGTATTCTGAGAAGAAATACCTTTTGGATAGCAAAATGTGCCTGCTATACAGCAGCAAATACCTGCTGTAAATGAACCTGTACATGCAGGAAATGATGCTGGAAATGATCAGCCACCTATTGCCCATGATAATGAGCCACTACATGTGCAGGAACAAGCAAGACATCAAGCTGTTAATGCTGATTTGAAGGCAGAAATGCTAGGACAACATGCTGAAAATAGAAATTTGCAGGAACAGCCAACAAACAATGACCATTGGATTAGGAGATTGTCTAGAGCTACTAGACAACCTAACAGATGCGTTCCTGGTGTAAACAATGTGGCTGATTATGTCATGTTGACAGACTGTGGTGAACCGTCTTGCTTCTAGGAAGCAATGGACAGACAGGACAACAAGAAATGGTATAAAGCCACGTTGTCAGAGATGGAATCTCTTGAAAAAAATGGCACTTGGGACTTAGTGCAGTTGCCTAAAGGGCAGAAAACACTTCCATGGAAATGGGTTTACAAGATGAAGGTCACTTTTGGTTCCTCATCAAAGTACAAAGCAAGATTGGTTGCAAAGGAGTACAAGCAGGAGCATGGGATTGACTTTGATGAGATTTTCTCTCCTGTAGTCAAGATGACTACATTGAGAACCATTTTGGGCTTGGTTGCAGTTGAAGATATGAAACTCATACAGATGGATGTAAAGACTGTATTTTTACATGGTGATCTGCATGAAGTCATATATATGTAACAGCCTGAAGGGTTTGTGGAAAAAGGGAAAGAAAAGATGGTATGTAAACTCAAAAGGAGTTTGTATGGGCTGAAACAAGCACCAAGAGAATGGTATCATAAGTTTGATACATTCATGCAGTCCCAAGGCTTTCATAGAAGTCAAGTGGATCACTACTTGTACACCAAGAAGGCAGTTGAAGGCAACTTGATTATCTTGGTTTTGTATGTTGTTGATATGCTGATTGCTGGCATGGATACTCATGCCTTGGATTGATTGAAGCAAAGTCTTCATGGCAGCTTTGACATGAAGGATCTTGGTGATGCAAATCACATTCTTGGCATGTGAATATTCCGAGATAGGTCGACATGCTTACTCCTATCTCAGCAAGAGTATATCTCCAAGGTTTTGCAGTGTTTCAATATGGAGAGGGGGAAAACAATTGGGGTTCCATTGCCTCCATATGTGAAACTCAGTGCAGAGGACAACCCTACATCTGATGGATGAGAAGGCTGAAATGGCGAAGATACCATATGCTTCAGCTGTTGGTAGTTTGATGTATGCTATGGTCGCTACATGTCCTGACATTGCCTTTGCAGTGGAAGTGGTTAGCAAATACATGGCAACCCCTAGCAAGAAGAATTGGGATGCAGTGAAATGTATTATGAGATACCTCAAAGGCACAAAGGAGTTGTGCATCTGCTTTGGGAAGCAGAAGGCATCTGCTGTTGGCTTTTTCAGATGCAAACTATGTTGGTCATGCGGACTGCAAAAAGTCCACTTCTGGGTATGTGTTTACTTTCACAGGAGGAGTAGTCTCTTGGATCTCCAGGCTACAAAAGTGTGTTGTATTGTCTACTACAGAGACAGAGTATGTGGCTGCCACTGGGGCATGCAAGAAGGCTTTATGGCTTTCATGTCTAGTGGGAGAGCTTGGCATCACAGAGTTACCTATTCTCCATTGTGATAGTCAAAGTGCTATCATGCTAGCATGGAATCCTATCTTTCATGCAAAGACAAAGTACATACAGGTGAAGTACCACTTCATTAGAGATGTACTTGACAGCAAGAGCATCGAGCTTGTCAAAGTGCATACAGATGATAATCCTGCAGACCTTCTTTCGAAGGGTCTTCTAGCAGAGCGGTTTGCTTATTGCCGACAGATGATGGGAGTTGGACAGATATATGTATTTCAGCTTTGTACATACCTAGACTTAGTTGATTCGTTTCTCCTCTTAAGGCACATTGCCTTTAGGTGGGAGGTTGTTGGGAATTAAGGCCCTCGTGCCTTTAAATGTGCTCAGGCGTGAATACACCCATAGCACTTGTACTTACACATATATATCTATCTAAAAAACCTAAAGGTACTGACTCGTCATTGTACCTACAAACGTGCTCACTCTCTGCTATTGCTCTCTCTTACACACTCTCTCTTTTCGCATAACGACTAACTGTCTCGATCTTCGTGCCTAACCCGTCACTACTGCCATGAAGTTGTTCATTAGTAGAACAATGGGGAGGAGCCATTTGGAGAGGATAGGAAGAGAAGATAAAGAATAGCGAGAGAGTATAGCCAAACACAACATAGACTGAACGGATGATGAGTTCACATGCAATGTAAAGAGGAGCTGATCATATATGATTGCAAAATCTGAGAAAATCAGGGTAAAAACAGTCAGCAAACATTGTCCGAAGGCTGAAAACATTGCCAACCAGCCTGCACGAGGATTAAATGCTGAAAGTGCAGCAACTGCAGGTCAAAATGCAGACAGACAAGGCATTAAATGCAGTCATCAGCATTAAAATAATGCAAAATATAAAAATGCAGGCAGCTGAGGCTAAACACAGACAACATGGGCTGAAAATCAGACGGATTTGCACTAGGGAAAGGTCGCCTAGGCTGCAGCAGACAGGAGGTTGATGAAAAGCAGGTAGGTGTGAGGGCAGATCATCCACAGCTGAAAACAATACTGAGAGCCCAAGCACAAATGTTTGATACCATGTCAGAAGGGGGTGCAGCAGTGGAAGTGTAGAAGACTGCTGTAATAGATTGCACAACACAAGAGAAAAGAGAAAACTGAAGAAAACAAAAGAACACTGCAAAGGGAGAACTCAGATATGCTTGGGAAATGGAATCCATATACCAAACACGAGATAGTTGCCTACAACAGTGAGTCATTGGCCATTTGGGCACTAGCACTGGCTCTCTCTCTCTCCAAGAGGACTAGCATATATAATTTGTAAGCTCACAAATAATGCTATGAAAAACCTATAGCATGACACATGGCACTGCCCAACTGCTGGACAGCTGCTCGATTGCTTGGAACTACTAGAAATGAGCTGATGATTGCATGGAACTATTCAATCTGATCCAAGAAATGTGTAAATGTGCTTGAGAGTACCAATTGTACAACAATACACTACTTGTATCCACCCAAGGGATCAATGAATCTCTAATACCCCCTCTCAGATCTTGGACGCAATAGAAAGCTCAAGGATCTAAAGTGCTGTGAAGAACCTTTGCAAACATATCTACCAAGTTATCCCTCTCTCTCACAATACACCACATCAATGGTCTCATCCAAGATCTTCTCCCAAATGAAATGGTATTGTATCTCAAGGTTGTTCGACCTAGCATAGAATAGGGGATTTCATACCAAAGCAATGCAACTCTCATTGTCACAATGAAGTGTAGTAGGGCCTATCTGAGGATAGCCAAGCTTCCCTATCCTAACAACCACTGAAGCCACATTGTCTGATGTGTGGTAGAAGATGGCATTAATGCATTTTTAGCTCAACGCCCCCTCTCAAGCCCAAAATTGGAACCCGAAAGGGATTGTACTAGCCCAAGCTCAAATGTTCTTTTCTTTTCCCTAAGGTGTCCCATCCCAAAGTAGCTAGGGCATTGGACAAAAGGTGCACGCGGGTTGCTGAGTAACTTACCAAGACTACAAAGGTGATAGTAATCTTACCAAGAGAGCCCAAGGTGTCTGACAAAGGGTGCTTGCCAACTGCCTAGTGGTCTATTAGGACTTGCAAAGGCGGATGGAACCAGTGGACTTTACTTTTTTTTTTTGTGGGGTAGTTGAGGGCTATTGATTGTTTTTCAATTGATTTAGCTTTAAGTGAGGTGCTTTAATTTGTTTTCATCCTATTGAATAATCTATGCCCTTGTAGGGAGAATACAGGAGTGGTTAGACCCAAGACCTTCACAAAACAATCAAGCTATCCCAACCACTATTGGGTGTTGGTGATGAAGAAATCTATGAAGGATACGTGGGAAAAGAAAAAAGGATAAGTGGAAGTTGTCGCGAATATGGTGGATCCACAGTGGATTACTCCAAAAGGTTGAAAAGAGATAAATGCATATAGATGCACGTTACAAAAACAGAATACCAATGCATGGGGTTATGCAAGAAGCGATGCAGATTATCATGCTAAAGCAAAATGCTATATAATGGTGCCACTTTGATAGTGTCCTTGCAAGGGAATTGCTCAATTGCCCAAGTTCCCTTTTACAATCATGGTCATCTTGAGGATATAGATAATGATACAATATACAAATAATAAATTTCTCTGAATAAAAATGAACAAAAATTTTGGCACCCTAAACAGAAAAGAGTTGCCTCCTCTCAATATGGAAGGGAGAACTAGAGGCAATTACCCTCCTCGTTAGTTCAAAGTTAGAGGAGAGTATACCCATGTTGATCCTAGGTAGCAAGTACTATAAAATTGGGCGATTGACCGCTTTGGTCAATATGTTTGCAAAATTATGTGAGGTAGGCTCAAACTCTAGGCTAATGTGATAGCACTTTGGTTGTAGTAGTAGACGATAGCTGGAGAGTCTCATGAAAAGTTTTGAACGGCCAATTATCCCCTCAAGTAGATAGTCTTGGTGGTGCCATCAAAGAGGGCTCGATAAGGAAGTTTCCATGAGAATGTGGGGTGTCATGATCTCTAGCCTAATCTGAAACAGTGTATCCCTACAAAAGCAAACCATGACCATATGTTAGACCATAAGAAAAAGTATGCTGAACATATCTCAACATATGTATGCAAGCAATCCAAAAACATTGACTGAAGAGATAGAGTATGCAAGATTTGGCCTAATATGAATTAACCAAAGAAGTTTTCCTATAATAAATCTATATTTGTGCTCATTGAAGGGGTGATCTAGGGAATCCTTAGATAAGTGGACAATGGGATTAAGCCAGAGGCCGTGTCTGATTAGTATAATATTGTTCCACTAAGTGAAGGATGTACTTCTGCTGTGAGACAAAAATGCTATCCTTAGATCGAATGATCTCCATTCCCGAAAAATAGGACAATTGACCAAGTTCAGTCATCTCGAAGGTGAAACAAAGCTGGGCCTTTATATCCGCTATGGTAGTAGAGTCTGAGCTTGTGATAAGTAAACCTTCAACATACAAAAGAATGTAGTTGACCCTCTCTAAAATAGTTTTTACATGTAAGTTCAAGTCATAAGGGGTGGAATGAAATCCATGAGTTCTAAGGAACTCATCCATTCTATGGAGCCATTAATGCAGTGCTTGCTTCAGCACATAAAGAGCTTTCCATAAATAAAAGACCTTATCTTTATTGTTCGTATATGGAAATCCAACGTAGACTTTCTACTACGATTAACTATTCAGGAAGACACTTTTAGCATCCATTTGATAGATCAACCAATCGTGATGAGCGGCTAGTATAAGAAACAAATGAAATGATGTCAACCACATAGCCAGTTTTCTCATAATCTATACCATGTTTTTGTTGAAAACCTTGCACTACAAGGTGAGTCTTGTATTTATCCAAAGTTCCATCAGCTTGCAATTTGGTCCTAAAAATCCACTTAGTTCCAACGACTTTCTTGTGGTCTGGATGATTCACCATGGTCCAAGTCTCATTTTGATCAATGCGTGCAAGCCTCTTGCATTGGGGATCCTTTAGAGCCTCCTGCCAACTCTTTGGCTCAAAAGGCACTACATAATTTGCTGTGAAGACAGACACAAATAAAACACTAGATGTAAGAGGGCCCTTTGGAGTGAATTTGGTGGAAGGATCTCCGAATCCTGTATGGTTTGCTATGCTAGGTCAAAATGTTATAGTTGGGATTGGAATTCAAGTAAGAGACCTTGCATTAGCTCGATGATAGTGGAGGCATTCCTGGCCTTCCATGAGTGGACAATCTCTGGTGGAACAAGGTGTGTGTTTGGTTGAGGTTCTAGCCCTTGGACAAGGTCCCACGAGTTTTGTGAGTCAAGAACATGCCTTATTAGATTTGACTAAGTAGTATAGTTAGCTCCATTAAGACCTGTCTTGTCAGTAAGAGCATGCTTGGCAGATGAGGATGAAGAACACCCTATCTCCCTCCCTATCCTTACTAGCCTCCTTATCCTTAAACACCTATCGGTTCTTCATTCTCATCTCCATTAGAAAAAGTCGAAAAGATAGGGAGGGGGATAGTGGCATGCTCATCCTTCATTACAATTAAGACACCCTGTCTCTGTTAGAAAAAGTTGAATAGAAATTGAAAGATGGAAATTGAAATGATGACAATGATGCAAAATGCAATGAAGAAGAAACACCATACTCATTCTAACTTTGAGAAGCAAAATTCAAAGAAGGAAAGGAAAAAGAAGAGTTACCAATCTTTTTCTTATAGTCACCCCTTCATGTATTTGTATAAATAAATGGAACTTCAATGGGATTTTTACCATGGGCAACATATGGCACTCTAGCTTCATCTTGATCTTTACCATAATGCTGTAAATGTGGTGAAGTAAAAGGAGGAACAAAAGTAGAAATTGGTGGGCCTTGCATCATAGTGGTAGGGATAGTCTGAAAGTAATGGACATACTCTAGATCTAATTTTCCAAGAGGGGGGCCCATTCCTAATAAAGGACTTGATGGCCCTCCAACATCATCAAATTTATACACATCTGATGAGAAAGAATCAATTATACCTTCTGCACAACATTTGACGAGAAAGAATCAATTATACCTTGTGCACAACATCTGATGAGAAAGAATCAATTATATCTTCTTCGAGTAGCTTTTGTTGAAAGGCTCGTCTTTTAAGCTCTTCAGACTTGGCTTTGTGAGCCATGATTAGCTGCAGCTCCTCATATGTGATAGAATAATAACATGCCTGCAATGTGGTCAAAAGGATCTCTGGCTGTGTCAAAACCTTGTGGAGTTGGTAGTGGATGCTACTCCTGCTCAGTTCTTGGCATAGGCTCCTTTGGAGATTGAGCAAGTGTGGAAGTATTCGACGTCATATTCCCTTCTGTAGTTCTTGCTTTGAGATGAGCTTTCTCATCAAGGGCCTAGGTTTCCTTAGTGAGTACCTAGCTTTGTTAACATGTAAAGAAATGCTTTACGATAGATTACACAACACAATTGTACGACAAACACACTAATTGATAAAGAAACATAGATAGGGTTAGGGTAACTTAAGAGAAAATGAATACAATGAAAGATAATAAATGAGTACTAGAGAATAAATTGCTTAATGCAGCAAACACACTATACAATGAAGAATACTGACCCTCAAACTCTCGTGTTTGGAGGATTGGGGGAAAGAGTATGAGCTAGAGAGAGTGTTGCACTCTGGCAAATCCCAAAACATAGCAGGCAGCCTCTAGATGTTTGGTAGCAGCAAATGCAGCAATAGCATTCCAGATCTTTGATGGGCAGTAGACTGGCTGAAAGCTGCAAATGCAGCAGTTTAGAGATAACATGGCAGCTGGTGATGATGAAGAATAGCACAATGCAGCTTCTAGAGGTGATAACCAGGTTGGCCGGCAGTAGAAGGATCAAAATGCAGCAATTTGGGAGGTCGCCAGCTGTAGATGACAGTTGATCAGGCTAAAAGACGAGGTTTTTGGGCGAATTGCAGCAACAAACGCAAGGCTTGATGTCGATAGTAGCCGTCTTGATGAGCTGGAGTGGAAGGAAGGCTGGAAACATTTGAAATCTGCGATGGAGGACTGGGAGGTAGGTGCATGATGGTAGGTGACAATGACGGACAGCTCCAGCTGAGATATCCTCTGTGAATGAGGTGTGGACAGCAAAGCTCTACCACCTCCAAGTTGGAAAAACAAGATTGAGGCTGGATGGAGGATGGCATGCCTATTTATAGAGAGTTTGGTCCTTTCAACAAGGTTTGTGCTTGTGGGACACAGACACTCTTTAGGAACACATTTCTTTTTAACAAAAAGGTTTAATTCGTTAATTAATCACGTGTTGGTGTTGTGTTGCTAATGTATTTTTAGCTCAATATTGGTACACCCTTGTAATTGGCCGTACGTCTCCAAAGGCCATCCACACCCATTTGTGTAGATGGGGGACTAGGTGTCCTTTTTTTGAATTACTTGGCTGAGCACTTCTGCTCTCTATAATTAAGGAAAAACGTTGTGGAGATCTAATTGAAATTTCCATGAGTTACGTACTTTCAGCATCCTAGATGTCCAACCATCAAGATATGCCTATATTCAATGCTTGTCTTGTTATGATTACCCATGAACTTGACTCACCAATTTGCATTAGGAGCTTAAGAACTCATTCGAGTTCATTTTTTCCAAGCCCAAGCCACCTCCTTTCTTGGCTATTATGACCACCTCGTAGAAGAAGATAGAGTGCCATCTATCTACCATGCCATAGCTCCAATGGAAGTTCCTTGGTGCCTCTTGGTAGTAGTGCATTACCCAATGATTGTCTTGTTATGATTGCCCATGGTGTGACTCTTCAATTCACAGCAGGAGCTCAAGAACCAATTCAGTAGGCCTTTGAGTTCATTTTTCCCAACCCCAAGCCACCTCCTTTCCTTGCTATCATGATCCATGACCACCTCCTAGGAGGGTGTGACTCTTTAATTCGTTGGAGGAGCTCAAGAACCAATTCAGCAGGCCTTCGAGTTTATTTTTCCCAACCCCAAACGACTTCTTTTCCTTGCTATCATGACCACATCCCAAGAGGAGTGACTGTTATCTACCTTTTGTGCCATAGCTCCAATGAAGGTCCCTTAATACGAGATTGAACACAATAGAAGAGAGAGTGTGGTCATAGTCCGACTCGTAATTGATTGCAAGTGAGGTACCAAGTACAAAGTACAACCCTTAGACTTTAGGGTGTGTAAGTGACTTAAAGTGTGTTCACACGGATGTGTGTAATGTGCGGTAAGTGACCAAAATGTGTAATATAAATACACAGACCAAGAATAATGTGACTAGGGGAAAAAACCTCTCTTATGGAGTGTAAAAAGTGCCCCAGTGTCCTATGTATAGACCATTGACACTATTGTGTGAGTGTAGGCGTGAGTAAAACCTAACAAATCCCTCAAGAGTGATAAGTGATCAGCATACAAGGATCATCCACCAAAGGAGATCAAATTTAAAGCATTGCACAATGCTTCAAATTTGTTGCGAGGAAGAGCTTTGGTAAAGATGTCTGCCACATTGTTGTTGACAGGATAGTAGACAAGGCTGATATCCCCTGTATGTAGCCTCTCTCTGACAAGGTGATAATGTATCTCAATGTGTTTCACGCGTGCTTGAAACACTGGGTTCTGTGCCATCGTAATGGCACTCTGACTGTCAATAAACAAAGGAGTAGGCTTCATGAGATAGATACATTAAGATTAGCCAATAAGTGTCTCAGCTATACACATTCAATTGTAGTAGTGAAAGCTGTCTCGTATTTAGCTTCACAAGACGATGTGGCAACAGTGGATTGTTTCTTGTTGAGCTAAGAAATGCAAGAAGAGCCAAGAAAGAAACATTTTCCACTTGTAGAGCGATGAGAATCAAAATCTCTAGCCCAATTGGAATCATTGTAAGCATGTAACTATAGTGGCTTCCCCTTGGCATAAAGCAATCCAAGAGTCCCAGTGCCCTTCAAGTAATGAAAAACACGCTTCACAGCTTGTCGCTATTGTGACTTGTGTGGGTTGTGCATATATCTGTGCAGGGCTGAAACTGCAAAGTGAATATTTGGCCTTGTGTTGTATAAATAAATAAGGCATCCAACTGCCGGAGCATATGTATGAATGTCAAACATGTCAATGTCATTATGCAAAGACAGCTTAAGTCCAGTCTCCATTGATATGCCTACTAGCTTGCAATCTTGGAAGCCAAATCTCTCAAGGAGTTTATCAATATATCTCGATTGTGACAATCCAATGCCTCTTGTATCATGAATAAACTAAATGCCCAAATAGTAATGCAAAGTCCCCAAATCTGACATATCAAAAGTTTGATGCAAATTTTTCTTAAATGCCAACATTTGACTAGCATGTGGCCTTATGAGTAGAAGATCATCCACATAAAGACAAATGACCAGCAAGGATCCCCCCTCTTTGCATACGTAAAGAGTAGACTCTGATGGGCTGTTAATGAACCCTTCGTGAGTAGGAAGGCATCAATTTTGGCATACCAAGATGGTGGAGCTTGTTTCAAACCAAACAAAGCCTTCTTCAGCTTGCATACCAAGTGTTCAGATCCTTTCATTGCAAAACCCATGGGCTGTTGAATGTACATTTCTTCTTAAAGTTTCCCATGTAAAAATGCAGTTTTAATGTCAAGCTAGTGCACAATCCAACCATAATGGGCAGCCAACACAACCATATACTTGATCGTAGTCATGCAAGAGGTAGGAGCAAATGTCTCCTCATAATCAATACCTTTTTTTTGTGTGTAGCCTGTTGCTACAAGCTTGGCCTTGTACTTATCAATGGATCCATTTGCTTTTCATTTCAGCTTATAGACCCATTTAGTACCAATGGCTTTCAAGCAGCACTAAGAATAGAGAAGAAACTTTGGACAATTGGAGCTCTCCTGCCCGTCACGTCGCTGTGCCCCCGCCTGCCTGTTCGTCGTGCCCACGCCTGCTTGTCCGTTGTGCCCTGGCCCGCCCCGTCCCGTCGTTTCGTCGTGCCTCACTGGTACAACGCCTTCGCCAGCGACTCCCTCGCCATCGACAGGAACCACCTGTGTCCATCCTTCTCGCCTTGGCAAGGCCCTTCGCTAGTTCCCTGCGCGCCGCCTGTGTCCGCCCTACCTCCCCCCCCTGCCCCCTCCGCCTGCGTCTACTTGCACCCCAAACCCCCCCCCCCGTCCCCCCCCTTGCGTGCTGTCTTGCTGGGAGGCCTGGCCCTCTATCAGAGGCTGCAACACCACCGCCATCGAATACAGAAACCCCCCCCTTTGCCATCGATACCCCCCCTTCCCCCTCCAGTTGCTCCCCCCCTGCAGCAACTCCCCATCCAGTAGCACAGCAACGTGATAGGTAGGTTCTCCCAGAAGGGATGCACAATGGAAACCTATGGTTAGACGCCGGGGCACTCACTGAGTATCCCCCAGTCGAACACCTTGCGCGTAGTCCTCTCTGAGGAGCAGCCCTTAGCCGTCCGAGCTAAAGAGCTGGAGCTAATGGAAAGAACGATTTATAGTCAGGTAGTAGGACATTTCCCAGCTAGGGCCCAGCTTCGGGACTGGCTTCACTCCACGCTGCGCATCGGCACAGCGCAGATCATGGAGGCAGTCCTATTGGGTCAAGGGATCTTCATGGTCCACCTCAGCTTGGTAGAGGCAGCTCGCGAGCTACTTGCCAGTTCACCATATGCATCCACGAAGGGGGTTATATACATGGTCCCTTGGTACAGTGGCTTTACTGTGGAGGCGTTTGCACTCCACAATAGGTTTTTTCGGCACCCGGTCACCCTTCTTTTCCCCGGCTTGGCGATTGAGTATCGCCAGTTGGTGGAAGACTTTGGGCGGCTCTTCAGCACTGTCCTTCCCGTGTCCTTCATGGATGCAGTGACAGCTGCAGGGGCCCCAAAGGTACGGGTGGCAGTGAAAGAGGTCAAGAATATCCCACAGTTCCTAGAGATTGAGGCAGGTGGGCACTCCTTTAGGCAGCAGGTCATTGTGACTGGGCAACCAGGGCAATGCCTGCGCTGCCACGACTTTGGGCATTAGGCAGCAGTTTGTACGCATTTCGGAGCCAAGGTGGCTTTGTCCACAGGTCCGCAGGTGGACGCTGACGGTTTCACACGGGTCCAAAGACGACAGAGAGGGAGATGACAAGTTGGGGCCCAGCCAGCTCCTCAGACCCAGTCGCGTCAGTAAGGTGTTGGTGGGCGAGCGGCCCCCTCTCGGCAGACCATTCAACAGCCCCCCCTGTCCGCCCCACCCGACAGGACCGTAGCCCCCCACATTCTCCACATGCGCCACAGACTGCCTTGCCTGAGTTTCCACAGGCCCCTCACCCAACAACAAAACCCCCCTTAACCCCCCCCCCCCCCCCACACACACACACACACACACACACCCGCCATGCATCTCCAGCCATCCCACCATATCTTGATCCTCTTCACCCCCATCACTCCCCCTACCGAGCACCCCCCGTGATTCCCACCCAGGTCAGGTGAGCCCTCCCAGATCCATCCCCCCTCCGCCCACAGGAGGTGATGAGCCACACACACCTACCTCCGCACCGGCAGTCTCCCCCCGCCCACACAGCCACCAGCTCATCCACCCGTGCCACCCGCTATACTTTCTCAAGATAGGCTTAATTGTTGCCACAAGAGTTCTTCTGCAGTGGCCCATGGTTCTACCTGCGAGTTGCGGAGCGTGGAGAGTTTCTACTACCTCTAGAGGTGGGGATCTTCGCGGTTCGTAAGTCAAGGAGGGGCAAGGTCCACCTACTAGCACCACCGGATGGACCAAACTACACCTTTTTTCTTCGGTCATCTTACTCAGAGGAGTAGACGACTACACAGATTGAGGTATTGAAGAGTTAGGTGGCGGATCACATCTCCTAGTGGATGGGAGATGAAGGATTAGCACTGTTTGCACAACAGTGGCCAAGTTGCATGATGGACATTAACTGGTGGGCTGGCGCCGATGTCCCGTACTTGAGCATTATCTTTCGAGTCCCCCCCATAGTGGAGAGTGCTGAGGGATGTGATTGAGTGGTCCCCCGCACAGTCGGCCCGCTTCTACCAGTGTACAGAGTCGCGTTTTCAGCATCGCTGATAGATGCATTGATAGTACCACTTGGAGCATCTATCACCCTTATGGTCGGGCCGAGGGCCACCATGGGGGATTGGAGTTCACCATCCAGACTGGCCGCAAAGCGCACTTGCATGCCTCACAGTCTCTCTTCCTCATCTGCAGCATCCACACCGAATTGATGCTTGTTCGGTCAGTCACAGGTTTCCTTATGAGCTTACATCTTGCATCTTGGAATGTGAAGAGTCTCCACTACAGTGGGGCACGTGGCTCGAGGAAGTTGATTGTTCGGTAGGAGTTGCAACCTGCCCTTGCTGGACGGATAGACATCTTGCTTCTGCAGGAGCACAAGCTCTCCCTCGCCCAAGCTTAGCAGGTTGGGAAGGTACTTCTGAGCAGTTCGCATACTTACTGGGAGCACACCATAGATGCCAACGGTAGGAGCAGAGGCGTATGCATCTCTATTGGCCCGAGTCTTACCACATGTATACGAGACCACGGGACGATAGTGGCAGGAAGGGTTCTATGGATCAGATTGGATATTAGGGACTCGTGTATTGGAGTCTTCAATGTCTATGCTCCTACGGAGGTTAGGGCATGCAGCAGGTTTTGGGTGGAGATTGCAGCTGGACTCCCAGAGGTGGACTCCTAGATTGTTGGAGGAGATTTCAACAACCTGGAGGCTTTGGAGGACCAGCAGGGCAGAGGAAGAAACTACCAAGGCATGGCTGGGGAGGAGCAGGAGGCATGGGAGGTCTTTTTGCTTGCAGTCGGAGCATGTGATGCCTGGAAAGATCCTACCTTCCACAGGAGGGAGAGGTCGTTGGACTTCTCCTGGGGATACAGGCGGCTAGGTGGAGCCCTGCTGGAGCGGTTGGACAGGTTTTATGTGGGAGAGTGGGGAGGCTCTCGTGGGGGCCAGATTGAGCAGTTGGCAGGCACCACGTTATCCGATCACTGCCCGGTTCTCCTGACACTTGATCCCCCAACATCCGCCCTAGATACACGATCCTGTCGGATCCCTGACTCGATCTATAGGAGGGAGGAGGTGTCGAGTCAAATAGAGCAGATAAAGTGGGTCAGGAGGGACAGGATAGCAGAGGTTGCAGAGGTCCTAGCTGAGTCAAGCAGAATCTGCCAAGAGGCAGCCGTACAGGCCAATCAGTAGTGCTGGGAGGAGGAGAGAGCACTTCGGCGGGACCTTGCAGCCACGCAGAGATTATTGCAGGAGGCATCAGGGGACCCCGCCCTCCACTCACAGGAGGTGCGCGCGCGTGCAGCCATTGCTGGCCTAGAGGACAGGCGCTCGGAGTTCTCTTTCCCCCCTTCAGCAGCCTTTTGGGCGCGGAAGGGGGACACGATGTGCAGGGAGTTCTTCCAGGTGCACGAGCCCCGCACTGCGGGAGAGCAGATACGCAGCCTTAGGGATCAGCATGGGAGGACTTGTTCTAGCCCTGATGAGGTGATGGAGATTGCCACCGACTATTACATGCGCCTCTTCCAATAGGAGACATCTTCAGCTAGAGGACAGAGATGCAGACAACAGGTATGGGATCGCACCCCTCCCTTGTCACAGAGGAGATAGGATACTCCCTCCTAGCCCCCTTCACAGAGAAGGAACTAGAGGAGGCTTTCCATACACAGGATGGGCAGAAATGCCCGGGGGAGGATAGCCTCTCTAAAGCTTTCTTCACTATCTATTGGGATGTGGTGAAGGACCTCCTACTGAGGGCTTTCCAGGAGATCTTCACCTCAGGATAGATGCCAGGGAGTCTCTCGGGAGGCCTTATTAGTCTTCTCCCCAAAGGGGGAGACCGGTTGGAGCTCTCCCAGTGGAGACCGATCACCTTATTGTCAATGGCCTATAAGGCACTGGCAAAGATGATTGGTGGGCGATTACGCCATGTGCTTCCAGATATCATTCATGACACACAGACAGGCTTTGTCCAAGATAGGAGCATCCTAGACAATGTATTTATTTTCTTTGAGGGGATAGAGTGGGCTCACCACAATGTGCAGAGACTGGCAATACTACTCTGGGATTTTTGAGAAAGCTTATGATAGGGTGGATTGGGATTTCCTAGAGGGCGCCGTGGTGAAGTTGGGATTGCCCCACGCTTGGATTCGCGGGGTCTCTGGCCTCTGTACAGATCAGCCACTAGCAAGGTTCTCATAGGCGGAAGGCGAGGGGAGGAGTTTCGGCGGGAGAGATCGGTCCTACAGGGCTGTCCCTTGGCCCCATACCTGTTCCTACTCTTCGCAGAGGCGATGTCTCACTTCCTCAGGTCACGTGTGAGCAGACTACGCGGCCTCCGACTTCCAGTGAGAGAGGAGAGTGAGTTGTTAGACTTAGAGTACGTAGACGACACAGGCCTCTACATAGAGGACGATGAGGTAATACTGGAGAGAATGAGGCTGGCTCTTCATGTGTTCTACGTTGCAGCGGGTGCGAAAATCAACTGGCGAAAGTCGGTTGGTTTCCTCACAGACCCGGACTCTAGCACGGAGTGGGGCGTCCACTTGGGATTTAGATGGGTGAGCAGAGGGTAGACCGTCCGATACCTAGGGTTCTAGGTGGGACTCAACATCACTCCTGCCCAGCAGTTTCCTCCTGTCCTAGATTCTATTCGGAGGAAACTGACCTACTGGAGCACGGTTCGCCTCTCACTAGCTGGTCGAGCCGTGGTGGTTAACCAGGTTCTCCTAGCGGCGGGTTGGTACATCGCCTCGTGTTGGTGCTTCTCATCATCGTGCGTAGGGCAGCTTCGCCGCCTAGTGCGGAATTTCCTTTGGTCCGGGTCTGATGGCTCCAGGGACTTTAGGGCCAAGGTGGCATGGGCGACCATCATATGACATCGATCAGAGGGAGGGCTTGGAATCATAGATCCAGAATATCAGAGTATGGCCCTCTTGGGCAAGCTAGTTGTCCGCGGTCTTACACCAGGCGGGCAGACTTGGAAGGTCTTACTGCAGGAGGGTCTTTGTCAAGAATCGCGTGGTGGGGGGACTTGCTCAAGATGCTGCGCCGAACACACACAGAATGCACAAGGAGAAGCTCACTCAAGAGACAAGAAGAGAGATGGAGGCCAAAACGTTTTCTTGCTGGTTTCTTCTTCTTCTTCCACACACTTTACAATGTACACAAAGTATAGATAAGATACAACATAAAGAAAAGTGGCCTACTAAGTCAAAGAATGCATAACCGACTACACTAGTCGACTGGCACTATAACTATGCCAGGTGTAAATAGGTGTAACAACCTGAATATAATAAGTAATGAGTCAGTGGCCATGCGAGAGTCATAATAACTATCGACGTGCTAAGTGTAGACATGTGGACCCATCTAACAAGGCGGTCCATCATCAATGTCCGCATGTGTTGAGCTTGTCATCTCAACACTCCCCCTCAAGCTCAACTGCATCTCTGCAACTCCAAGTAAGCTTCGAAGCTTTTGAAGCTTCGCTGTACCCAATGCCTTCGTGAAGATGTCAGCTATCTGATCCTGTGTGCTGACATACACCAAGTCAATCTCACCTGCTAGTACCTTCTCTCTCACAAAGTGGTAGTGTACCTCAATATGTTTTGTCCTGGCATGGAACACAGGGTTCCTAGCCAACTGTATACTGCTCATGTTGTCACAATAAATGACAACTGGACCTTCCACCTGCACATCCAAATCAGCCATTAACTTTTGTAGCCATACTACCTCACATGCTGCAACAGCAACACCTCTATATTCAGCCTCTGTACTCGACAAAGCAACTGTAGATTGCTTTTTGCTGCTCCAAGCAATTGTTGTACTACCAAGAGAGAACATGTATCTGCTGGTAGATCTTCTATCAGACATACTACCAGTCCAATCTGTATCTGTGTATCCAAACACATGTACATCTGTACTTGCCTCATAGAAAAGCCCATAATGTAATGTGGACTTCACATATCTCAATATGCGTCTGATTGCATCCAAATGTGGCTTTCTAGGTACTTGCATAAACTGACTCACAAGACCAACAACGTAGCTCAAGTCTGGCCTTGTAATGGTCATGTAGATCAAACTCCCTCCCAGCCTCCTGAACATAGTACGGTCTTCTATCTCATCCCCAACATCAGTACTCAACTTTACATTCTGCTCCAACAGGACTGAAAGTGGTTTGCATGTTGTCATACCATACTTGGACAACATATCCAAGCCATACTGTCTTTGGGACAGCTATATACCATCATTACATCTGATCACCTCAATGCCAAGGAAGTACCTTAGCTCACCTAAATCCTTCATCTCAAACTTCTTCTTAAAAAAATCCTTGACTTTATCAATCCCACTATCACTATCACCTATAATAATCAAGTCATCCACATAGATGACTATAATGACCAAACCTGCATCTCCCTTTCTCACATAAAGTGAGTGATTAGCATCAGAAACATAAAAGCCAATATTGACAAGATACTCTGTGATCTTATTAGACGATGCTCTAGGTGCTTGCTTGAGCCCATAGAGTGTCTTCTTCAACCTGCACACATACGTGGGATGCTCTAAATCTTCATAACCTGCTCGTTGATCCATATACACTTCTTTCTGCAAATCACCATGCAAGAAGGCATTCTTCACATCCATTTGCTGCAACCTCCAACCTTTGGCTGCTGCCAAAGCAATCACACATCTGACAGTTACCATCCTAGCATCTGGACTGAAGGTTTCTTTAAAATCTATGCCATATGTCTGGGCATAGCCTTTTGCAACCAGCTTAGCTTTGTACCTACTAATAGAACCATCTGCATTGTGCTTAATCTTATAAACCCACTTACATCCAATAGCTTTCTTGCCCTTCGGCAATGATACTAGATCCTAAGTCTTATTGGCCTCTAATGCAGCCATCTCCTCATCCATTGCTGCATCCCAATGAGCATGACCAACGGCCTCCCCAAAACATGTGGGCTCAATATCCTCAACTAGTTTCACCATATAATCATAATGGTGAGCTGCATAACCTTCAAAACCAAATCTTTTAACAGGGTATCTGACCCTGCTAGTTTTGCGTACCACCAGATCACTCAATGGAGCCTTTACATTACAATGAGCTCTCTGTATACCTGGTGTCCTGACAGAAGGAATACCAAGCTTATCATCCAAGCTCTCTGAGCCAGTGGAGTCTCCATCAAGAACTGCATCAATGCCATCTAACACTTTATTCTTTTCTTTGTCTTTATCTGTAGTGCTACTAGATGCACCTGAAGATGTAGAGGTACTCCTTAGTCTGGGACTAAGGACTACCAGATGATGTCTCTGGTCCACTAAGAGTCTGTAATTTTTGCTTTTCAGTCTGCACATGAGTGTCATGATCATCATCATCATCCAATGCATCACCACTAGATGCATACCAACTGCTCATTTCATCAAAGATGACATCCTTGCTCGCTTTGAACTTACATGCGACAGGGTTATAACAGCGATACCCTTTCTGCTCTAAAGAGTATCCAATAAAAACACATTTTTCTGCCTTTGGATCAAGCTTCTTTCGTAGCTCATCTGGCACATGAACGTATGCAACACAGCCAAATACCTTCAAGTGCGATACATCATGCTTCTTGCCAGTAAAGCATTCTTTAGGAGTCATCCCATGAATTGTAGCTGTGGGAGTTCTGTTCATAATATAAACAGCAGTATGAACAGCGTCAGACAAAAAATGCTTAGGCATATTCTTTTCAGCCATCAAGGCCCGTGCAACTTCTGCAATATGCTTGTTTTTCCTTTCTGCAACCCCATTTTGCTGTGGGGTATATTTGCATGTGAACTGTCTCTTTATCCCATGAGACCTCAAAAAATCACTGAACTTATTCGAGAGGTACTCTCCCCCTCCATCTAACCTTAAACACTTTACTTTCAAGCCTGTTTCTCTTTCAACTGCAGCCTTGAAAGTTCTAAAGTGCTCAAACGCTTCACTCTTTTCCTTCATAAAATATATCCACAGCTTTCTAGAACAATCATCAATGAATGTAACAAAGTATGAACTGCCTCCAAGAGATACATTTTGTGTAGGCCCCCAAATGTCTGTATGTATAATATTATGGATATTTCTGCTTACATCTTTAACATGTGAAAAGGGTTGTCTTGCCTGCTTACCAAACTGACATGCTTCGCATACCTTATGAAATTCTGCAACTCTAAATATGGGCAAACCTGTAACCAACCCTTTGGACTGCATTAATTTCAGTCTTTGTACATTTGCATGTCCAATGCGTTTGTGTCAAATTTCAATATCTGCAATAACACCTTTTCCTTTAGCATACATAGCAGCATTCGTAGTAGGAATTCCAGCATCCAGAGTAAACATACGTCCAACTCTACTTCCCTTTGCTACCAACCTGCACTTGTTATTGAAGTCATATATCTGAAAGATTTTTTGTCTTACCATCATGCAAGGACAAGAGAACTTTTCCAATGTGTGAAATTAGGTGGTATGAATCATCACCCGTCTGCACATAACCTGCATTTTGCAAATCCTGCATCTCTCCAAACCATTCAGCATGGTTGGTTATATGATTGGATGCACCTGAATCAACATACCCAACATCATTATGTGTTCCCTTTCCTGTAACAGCATTCAGCATATGCTGTATAACAAACAGACGTTCATTTTTGTCTTTATTTTGTCGTGAAGACGATGTATAGTTTCCTTGCCGCAACTTACCACTGCGAATATCATCTTTCTTAGCATAACATTGGGCTGCAATATGACCTGTTTTGCCACAGTAGTGACACACAATACCAGAGTTGTTAGAACCTTTGTTCTGCCATCCACCTCTTCCTCTAAAGCTCCCCCTACCTCTAAAGTTACGACGACCTCCTGAAACCTGCATATCGCCAAATTGCTGATTCAATCTGTTTTGCTGGTTGGCACTACCATGTCCTGTACCACGGCCTCTTGAAGAGAACCTGCCACGTCTCCTTCCTGAATTTGAGTAGAAAGCTTGGACCTGCTCACCACTTTTTTCAGATGTCTCACTCTGCATGTTGATCTCTTCAGTGATTATAAGGGAGACCAACTCATTGAAATCTGGAAATGGCTTTCTGACATATACGAAACTTACAAAAGACTTCCAAGCCTTTCATTGTTAAGTCCACCCAAGGTAGACAACACCAAATCATCATCATCGAGCATTGCATCAATCACTGCCAATGCATCTGCAATGCTTCTTACCTTCAGTGCATACTCATTGATAGACATCTTCCCTTTCTTCAATGTATTCAACTCTTGCTTGAGTTGAATCTTTCGTGCCTTTGTATTTACGGAAAACATACTTTCAAGTATGGTCAAAGCTGCATATAATCTGGATTTCTAATATGTCCCAGCATATTATTGTCAATTGCTGTAGACAGCCAATACATGACCTTCTTGTCTTTTGCATTCCATTTCTTCCGTGCCTTTGTCTCTTCTACAGTTGGAGGATCACTCACCTCCGGCTCCTTTTCTTCACCTGAAACAAACTCGTAGAGGTCCTTTCCAATAAGGAAGTTCGTGACACGGAACTTCCATGAAGGGTAGTTGTTCTTGTCGAGCTTCTCAATGATGGGGCTTCCACTGTTCTCTGCCATTATCACAAAACTAATACCAAACAGCAAGCAAATCTTCTACAACTCTCGACCTGTAGTGCACAGCAATACACCAGACAGCCTTTTTCCCTGTTTGCTCAATAATACATGCAATCTGCAATCTCTTTGCAGATAAACCTTATGTTTGCTTCTTGCAAACATCTCAAGAATTACAGATTCGCAATTTGTAACCTACGCATCCACTTTCGGTCAAAATAGCCGAAATCACAGTGTACCCTGAAACTGCTTGTCCGCAACCTTGTGGCTCTAAAACGGGGCCTGAAACAACCTCGGATGCCCAAAATAATTGCGGGAAAGTCCTAAAGGTTCTATTTGCAGAATACACAACACTCTTTGCGCACACCAAATCTCACTGTAATCTGAGATTTTTGCTTTGCCCTGCTTCCGGTGCCTCCACAAGCACTATCCAAGAGAAAGAGTGGAAGGATGGGAGAGTTGCTTACCCGTGGCTTGCTTGCTCGAACCTTGCTTCTTCTCCTTCACTTCAGCCTTCGAAATCAGCCTCTCTCAGTGGCGCGGCTCTGATACCATGTCAAGAATTGCGTGGTGGGGGGACTTGCTCAAGATGCTGCGCCGAACATACACAGAATGCACAAGGAGAAGCTCACTCAAGAGACAAGAAGAGAGATGGAGGCCAAAACGTTTTCTTGCTGGTTTCTTCTTCTTCTTCCACACACTTTACAATGTACAAAAAGTATAGATAATATACAACATAAAGGAAAGTGGTCTACTAAGTCAAACAATGCATAACCGACTACACTAGTCGACTGGTGCTATAACTATGCCAGCTGTAAATAGGTGTAACAACCTGAATATAATAAGTAATGAGTCAGTGGCCATGCGAGAGTCATAATGACCACCGACGTGCTAAGTGTAGACGTGTGGACCCATCTAACCAGGCGGTCCATCATCAATGCCCGTATGTGTTGAGCTTGTCATCTCAACAGTCTTCAGGACTGTAAACCGAGGCTTGGCGGTGAGTGGAGGCCGTCCTTGAGATGGATCTTCACTTCAGTCCAGATCACCCCCCCCAAATCACCTTTCCTGGAGAGCCTACTCTGCCTGTGGCAGGGCCTCCGTAAGACCCTAATCCAGAGCCTCCCAAGTTGCCAGGAGGAAATAGACCGTTAGTCGGTGATCTGGAACCTCCAGGTCAAAGATAGGGAAGGGGCACAGATAGGTGAGCGCCCCTACATCCAGTGGGCTGGGTGGGAGGCCGGCCCGGCTTGTTCCATGAGGACATGGCGGGAGGTGTAGAGGATGGTAGAGGAGGAGGTGCTGCAGCGACTATCAGGTTGCATGAGAGGAGTGGAGTTGAAGAGAAGAGAGATAGACGCAACAATACCTCCGGAGTGGCTTTTCCCCTCGATACGAGAGCCGATAAAGTTCGGGGAGGTATGGGCAGCTAGGTTCTCTCCAGCAGGCATCCCTCTTCAGGTGGTAGGTAGATTGGGTGGCGCCCCCCAGGGGACCTTCGCCGTTCAGGAGAGGGGACGTCTGTCCCTTGACAGAGGGCACCAGGATGAGGGGATTGCCACCTTTTCGTGGAGGAGGATTCGGGTGGTGGGTCTTCAGGGGAAGACTTGGCGACTGGACCCCTATGTTTTCTGGAAGGAGCGCAAGGAGTGGCACCTTTGGATCTGGGAGGGTAGACCACTTGATGAGTTGGAGTGGGATCTAGGAGAGTGGCTATGGCCGGCGTCTGCGGTCGCCAAAAAGCCACCCAGGTTCCTAGAGTATACTGCCAGGATTGGCAGACATGTACTGATGCAGGAGGATATGAAATGGGCGCCGTCACGCAGCAGGCACTGGGCGGAGCACAGCATCACGGAGCCCTTTCGATGGACCTTTTGGCGCCACCTATAGGATAGCTGGAGGCCGAGGAGGGTGTCGTATTTTTTATGGCTGTTGGCACATGGAGGCTTGGCGGTGGGAAGCTAGCTTGCCCAGATGCAGAAGGAGGGAGGTTGTAAGCGCTGCATACAGCAGCCTTTGGAAACCCCAAAGCATTGCCTTTGGTCTTGTGAGGAGGCGCAGCTCGTGTGGAGAGGAGTATGCCGTATCCTTCGACGTATAGTACCCACCCTTGGGTGTATTTCATGGGGAGCCTTCTGTTGGCAGGCAGTCAGCCAGGGCCGTCACCTTTTGTATGAGGCCGGGATGCAGGACACGATATTCATGATCGAGGCAGGGTCATGCGCAGTGGTCGGTCTTGAGGCTTTACCCATCCGCCAGATACTTGAGCCCACAGCAGACCGCTCGGAGATATGGGAGATCATAGGGAGTCTTACTGGATGGTATATTTGGAAGACACGATGCTAGGTGGCTTTCGGCGGAGAGAGACTTTCAGCACTTGCGAGCTTAGCAGAGCTATGGACTTCCATCATCCATTCTCTTCGCGGCCGATGGGATCAGGTGCAGGGCGGGTCCAAGGCTCGTCAGGAGCTCCGTGGTCACTTCATGCGTACCTGGGGCGGCCAGGGCCTGTTCTTTGTGATGTAGGCAGGCAACCCCATTTGGCGATATAGCCCCTCCCCCCCCCCCCCCCATGGCTTCTTGCCCCCATCCCCCCTAGACCGCCTTGAGAGGCTTGTATACATGATATACTGGTGACTCTACTTCAGCCCGAGCTAGTCTGTTGAGTAGGAGCACTCTGTTATAATCAGTTTTTTGAGTAATATAATCAGCCACATTTTACTTGCAAAAAAAAAAAGTACCAATGGCTTTCTTTCCAACAGGCGATGTAACTAAAGCCCATGTTTAATTCTTCATGATAGAATCATATTTAACTTGCATTGCTGCCATCCAATGCACACACTGTTATGCATCCTTAGAATCAGGCTCATCATCATCAAGTGTGTTTGCTGTCACGAGGACATGTATTTTTGAAATCTCACTTAACATGTGGATTAATTTTTAATCACATGGTTAAGTAAATGTTGCACATGTGAGGTGCAACTAGGGTTAAAGTAAATTTACGATCCCAGGACCCAAGGAAATCACAGGATGTCAAAGGCAAAAGTTGCTATAACCGCATAGGTACTTGGTGGTATCTGGTGCCAGTTGTTGACCTAGGTGATTCATTTGGCAATAAGTGTCAGTTGGTGACACTAGAGAAGTGTCATTTTATGGTACCTAACGCCAATCTAATGGTCAAATATGGCACAAAGACAGTAGAGAATAGAAGTTGCCTAGCCAATTTAATTATTGGCCAGTCGGATTATTTTTCAAGGCATCGAAATAATTATTAGATTAATTTTCAGTGTATAAAGACTGAAAATTAATATTTAATTATTGATAATGCTAGAAGAACCATTTGGGAAGGCTATCATTTGTCAAAAATGCCCATGCAAGTCTGAAAAATGTTTTTAGAGGTTGGAGAGAGACATTTTTAGTGTGTTCATTCTACAAGAGAGAGGGAGGAGATGCTGCTGGTTTGATTTGCAGCCATTGGAGGATCTTTTGAGGTAGCCAAGGGCAGGAGAAGACGAATCAATAGCAACTGACAACATCTATAGGTTGTTGAGACAAGGCCGCAGCAGTAAATGACTGATTTTCTTTAGTTCTTTGCATCTACAAGCTGTTGTGGCAAGGAAGTAGCTGCATTTGATTGGTTTTCAATCATTCTTCGCGGCAAAACTCTGAATTTTCTCTCTCTACAGCTTTCTCTCTCATCTCCCAGCCATTTCACAACCTTGCTTTGAAGATTTTAGTATTTGGACCCTTGGAGGCTGAGAAATTGCAAATATCTCTGTTGTAAACCCTAATTTACAGCAGAAATTAGGGTTTAGCAACAGCCTTGGGAAGCGTGCAAAAAAAAGGAAGCTCCAAGACTTGGATTTTTCAGGGCTGAATGTGAATTTCAGCTAAATTCAGGTGAGGACTAGCCAACCATTGAATTTGGGCCATTCCCATCATCTATGAAGTGGTGAAGGCCAATTAAGTGCCCGAATCAAGGCAGATTGAAGACTTGCTAGTCACTTTGGACAGCAAGGGAAGTTTGGATTGCAAAGGGGATCAGGAAAATCCCATTGTAAATCAACGGCACCAATTTTGGGGCCAATCCGGTGTGCATTGTCCAAGATTAGTAGAGTAAATTTGTATTTTCAGATTTGCATTTATTGTTTGTTGCTGTAATTAAGTTGTAATCAGGGAATCACCTTCCTATCTGAGAGGAAGGCTGGTTATAGTTTGCTGCCATAACAAACTCCATAGCATTAGCATGATCATGTAGACACGTTTGTCTTCAAGTACGACCAGCAAGAGGAGCATCCAAATGACTATCTTGTAGAGTCTGCAAGTACCATCTAGGTATATGTCTAGTCTCTTGATTATGTACATGCTCTTGATGAACTTGATGTTCATCATTTTGTTGAATATTCAGATCCCCCATAGGCTGAATTTCTGCACTATTTAATGGTGCAGTTGGCTAAACATTTTGTTCATTTAATGAAGCTCTAGCTGTATCATCATAAGAAACAGGTAGCAGCCCTTCAAATACATCTTTTGCAGCCTTATATGTGTAATAGCCAGCTAGAGGTAATTTTGGTTTTGTATCAAAAATCATCTCTCTACTGATAAAAAACTTTCTTGGAAACAAGATTGTACAATCTATACCCTTTGCTTTCACTATTGTATCCTACAAATATGTACTTACTAGCCTTATTGTCCAACTTTTTTATCAATACTTTGGGAATATGAGCATATGCAAGACACCCAAAAGTACGAAAGTGACAAACTAAAGGTTTACGGCTATTCCAAGCCTCAAAAGGCGTTATATTTTTCAATGCCTTAGTAGGGTACCTATTCAAAATGTAATAGATCACTAGTCTTAAAAAAAAACGACGAGTTCTTGCTATTGCACCGCATTGCTTCCCTCGCCTTCGACTAATTTGCCGCTTGCGCCAGTCCTCCTCTGCCGCTCCCCTCCCCCCCTTGCCCGCCTCCTCCGCCTTGAGACCCGGACAGGCAGTCATACCACCATTTGGAAAACAGTATTTTCCTCTCTTGCCCCCCACTCCTCACCATCGACTCCCCACTGCTAGTTGCTCCCCCCCTTGCAGCAACTCCCCCCCTCTCGGTAGCACAGCAACATGATTGGTAGGCTCCCAGTAGGGACGCGCAATGGAAACCCCTGGTCAAACATCGACGCATTCTGCGAGTGTTCCCCAGTCAAACACCTTGCGTATCATCCTCTTTGAGGAATAGCTCCTAGCCATTTGGGCCACAGAGTTGGAGCTGAAAGAAACATTGATTTTTGGTCAGGTTGTTGGACACTCCCCATCAAGGGCCCAACTGGGGGATTGGCTCCACTCCACGCTGCGCATTGGTACAACGCAGATCGTGGAGGCAGTCCTCATGGGCTAAGGGATCTTCATGGTTCGACTCACCTCTGCGGACGCAGCTCGTGAGTTAGTGGAGAGCTTGCCCTATGCCTCCACGAAGGGGGTCATTTACATGGTTCCTTGGTATAGCGGCTTTACAGTGGAGACATTTGCACTCCATAACAGTTTTCTCAAACACCCACTCACCCTACTTTCCCCTGGATTGATTGTAGAGTACTGCCAGTTAGTCGACTTTGGACGGCTCTTTGGCACAGTTCTTCCTGTCTCCTTCGCAGATGCATTGATAGCTGTAGGAGTCCCAAAGGTACAAATGACTGTGAAAGACACAAAGAGTATATCAAAGTTCTTGGAGATTGAGGCAGGAGGTCACTCCTTTAGGCAGTAGGTCATTGTGACTAGGCAACCAAGGCAGTGCTTGCACTGCCACGACTTTGGGCATCAGGCAGCAGATTGTACGTGTTTTGGAGCCAAGGCGGCTTCGGCAACAGGCCCATAGGTGGATGCTGGCGGCTTCATACGGGTCTAGAGATGACAGAGAGGGAGACGGTAGGGGGGCCGTAGCCAGCTCCTCAGACCTAGCCTCGACAGCAGGGAGTTGGAGGGTGAGCAATGCTTCCTCGGCAAAGCACTCTACAGTTCCTCCCCCCCCCCCCCCCCCCCCCCTTTGCCCGGCCCACCCGACAGGACCGTAGTCCCCTACATCCACCACCTGCACCACAGACTACCTCACTTGAGATCCCACAGCCCCCTCCTCCCCCCCCACCTCCCATACTCCCCCCATCGACTCTGGCCCCATAGTTTCCCCCCCCCCCCCCCCCCCCCCCCCCCCCAGACACCCACCACATACCTCCAACCATCCCCCGACCCCCCTCTTTCCCCCCACCACCTCCCCTCCCCTGTCAAGTATCCCCCCTGATCCACACTCGGTTTAGGTGATTCCCCTAAGACCCACCCCCCCTCCTCCCACAGGAGGTGATGAGCCACACACACTTGCATCCTCCTCGCGCCAGTAGTGCTCCCCCTCCCATACTACCACTAGCTCATCTGCCCTTGCCGCCCGTCACACTTTCCCGAGACGGGCACAACTGTTGCCATAGGAGGTCTTCCGCAATGGCCATGGTCGTACCGAAGAGTTGCGGAGCGCGGAGAGAGTTCCCACTACCTCTTGAGGTGGAGATCTTCGTGGTTCGTAAGTTAAGAAGGGGCAAGGTCCACCATCTACTAGCACCGCCGGATGGACCAAACTACGCTTTTTTCCTTCAGTCCTCTTACTCAGAGGATTGGACGACGACACAGATAGAGGAGCTGAAGAGTCAGGTGGCGGACCACACCTCCTAGTGGATGGGAGAAGAAGGACTAGCACTGTTTGCACAGCAGTGGCCTGGTTGCATGATGGACATTAACTGGTGGGTTGGTGCCGAGGTCCCATACTTGAGCATTATCTTCGAGCCCCTCCACAGTGGAGAGCTCCATGGGATGTGATCGAGTGGCCCTTGGCATAGGCAGCCTATTTCTACCAGTATACAAAGTCACGACTCTCAACATGATTGATAGATGCATTGATAGTACCACATGGTGCATCTATCACCCCTATGGTCCGGCTGAGGGCCACCATGGGGGACTGGAGTTTGCCGTCCAGACCGGCGGCAAAGCGTACTTGTATGCCCCATAGTTTTTTCTCCTTATTAGCAGCCTCCACATCGAATAGATGCCTGTTCGGTCAATCACAGGTTTCCCCACGAGCTTACACCTTGCATCCTGGAATGTGAATAGTCTCCACTATAGTGCGGCATGTGGTTCTAGGAAGTTGATTGTTCGGCTGGAGCTGTAGCCTGCTCTTGCCGGACGGTGTTACGCGAGCGGTGATCGAGAACAAGCCTCACTCACAACCCGATAATGAGATGTTAAGGAGTGCCAGTTAGGGTAATTGACTTTGTCGAATGCACAACACAACTTGGAAAATTTAAATATTCGACGAAACCCACAAACCACACAAGACAACTCACAAAGAAAGTATCAAAAATTTTGACAACAACCAAATAAATTATATTCTCATACCTTAATAGCCTCGATCTGAAGCTTGACACCACAAAGTCTAACTTCTTCCTTTTCCACAATAGCATGTCCAAAAATTCTCTCGCATGCGACCCTCCTCTCACATCTCTCACAAGATGACAAGAAGATACAAGGGAAGGGGGCTCCTAACTCTCTACTTTCCTCTCCTTTTATAGTTTTTTGACATCCTCCCTTATGTTGAATCATGCTTTTGCTTTCCCAAAAAGCCTTAGGCTTTTTATGCCTTTAAGGCAATTTAATATTTTTAATGTTTAAGATATTAAAGCTTATGTTATTTTAAAGCCTTTAAGGCTTTTTTGTTTGCTGAACGGTCTGCTTTGTGGGCCCTTTTTTTTCTATTGTGTCTTCCCTCCATCGCATCAGCAACTAGAACCTTCTCCTCTTGAATTTTCTTCCTGTTATCCTTCAAAGGTCTTGATTTCCGCCTCTCCCTCCTCCTCGCTGTCTTGTTTGGCGTCTTCCTCATTTTCCTCCTCATTCTCTTCCTTCGTCTGTTCTTTCTCTACTCCATTGACACCGATTGCCTGTTCATCGCCTTCTGTTCCATTCGCACCCTCTGTCTGCTCTTCCCTTTTCTCCTTTCTTCCTCTCTGATCTAGTCTTACTCTGTTCCGCCCGCCCTTTCTCGCTCACATAGGCCAACAGTAGCCTTTTAGCTTTCCCAAGACGTGGGTCGCTCCATTATCAACAGTGCAGGCGTGGGTCAGACTCCTTTTTCCAACACGCAGACGCAATGGCACATCCCTCTCTCTCTCATGCTATAGAAGAATATTTGAAAAATGGAACGAGATCTGCAGAGCTGGATGAAGCTGTGATAGAAACACACTGACGCAACAATCTCAGCATCCTTCTCTGGTACCTGATAGTAGAGACAGTCTAGCCTCTCTATCTCTCTTTTTGTGAGTCGGCTAGTTCTGTGTTGTCTGCTTCTTCCCTTTTCTCCTTCTTCAAGCCTGGCAACAAAGGCGAGCTTCTCCACTAGTTTTTCCCCGAGTTTGCCTGCCTCTTCTCTCTCTCTCTACAAACTCCAATTTCTCAGCTGGCTTGTCAACAACATCTTTGCAGAAGTTGCCGGGACCTTCAATTGAGAGGTCGATCCCCGGCATTTCGTAATTCCAGGTGCAATCAGCTTTGATGACAACAAAGGACGCCTGCACGAGATCTCCGTCGTACTCCACCGTCTCTGTGAAGCATTCTTCCTTGTGCAGCAGAAATCGGATGCCATGGCTCGAACAAGTACCACAAGCCAGCAGCAGCACAGTGCCACCATGATACATGTGATGGCCACAAAGACAGTGGTATGCCCTGCATACTTCTTCATGAGGCATCTTTGCCACTCGCACGAACTCCCGCAGATCTTCTTCTTTCTGAGTCCCCAAGCCTGGTGATGGCGGGACAAGGTAAAGGCGATAGCGCCTCCAAACAATTACTTGACAAATCCAACGAGACAATTGACATCGTTGAAAAGAATGAATCAGGCAGGTGGGATATGCCACATCCTTTGAGAGAAACTTCGCTATCTGCTGGTGACAGCAACAGCGCAGAAAGTTCCTGGTTGGAGGCTTCTGACTCGTTACATTCTTCTTTTTTCTCAAAGTGGGAAAACTCCTCTGTATCCGCGGAGGAAAGCCTGACCATCTCCACTTCGGCATCCTTCAACAGCCTTTTGTAGGAACGATAAAGTTCGTCAGCCTGCAATATTGTTTGGACCATATTTGAAGAAGTACAGGTGATAGTAGGAACAATGGCATGTGCTTTAGTTTTTTTCCAAAAATGTTTTTATATATATGACATGAAGAGCTGGAGTACTTCTGACAGCATCCCCTAAGAAACTTAAGTATTCTCTCTTTTCAGCTGCCTCGGCCAAAGAACAGCCTATGTGTTCACCTACCATGCGATAGACACCAACCTGCTCATAACCAGCTTGATCAAGAATGGCACGAACATTCTCTGACATGAAATCTACACCAAGAACAGCAATATGCTTGCAGCCAGCATCTGCCATCTTCACAGCCCGGTCTTCATGTACGGACATGAAGCACAACCACCAGTCATTGAACAGCCTTAAACCGAAGAAACCCCAGGAACTATAGAAAGTTTAGATAGTTTAATTTTGAGCTGATACATCTGGCACTGAGGAGAATGTTGAAGAAATAGCATCAGAAGCAACAGGAAGCTTTGTTCTGTAAATCCCATCAACGAAAGATTGATTGAACTTAGGCTTTGAGTCGCCCTTCAAGGTGACAAACCAATTCTCTAGAGCAATCCTAGTGAGCGGGTCCCTTTGAATCTCTGAGAGGGTAATGGTTTTGCCCGTGCCCAAAATTCCTGTTTCAATCTGAGCAGCTACATCCTTTTGAATGCTAGGAGCGAAACCATTATTGGAATTTTTATTTTCATGCAATGTGCCCTAGCAGAAATATGATTTGGAAAAGAACGTCGTGCACAACCATACATGATTTGATAAAGCATGCAATTAATCGAATCCATGACCTGCTACCATTCGAACAATGCTCACACAAAAAATATGGATGCACTGAAAATATTTGTGCCTAGCCTATCTAGAGGTGATTGTGCGTCATGCAAGATGTAAACAAAATTCCTTGTTAATCTAAAATTCCTTATCCTCACCTCTCAGCTCTCTTCAAAAATATATAACATACTCCGCTCCTCCCGCCCATAATCTCACCAACACTCTAGAAAGGATGGTCCTCAAGATGTTGACATAAATAACCCATCTCACAATTGATGGCGTCCTTCACGACCCTCTAAACTCACCCAACCACCTTACACTCTCAACCAGAGGTTCCTAACTTTGTGATGAACATCCCAAATGGTGCATGCAAGAAATGTGCGTGCTTAATGACATGTGCTCTCTCATGTGCGCGTGCATCTACAATTTACTGCATATAGTTGCAGCGGACCTCATGCCGTGTTGGTGCTCAATGATGGTGCAAAACGTGCATAATCCCAACCCATGGCATGGAAGTATTTGATAAGAACAGGAGATGACCCCCGAGTGTAGTGCATCAACAAGTGCAACGTGAAGTGCTCGTGAACCCATAATCCCTGTGATGTGCAAGAGTCTCCACAAAAAAACATACCTTGTTCCTCAATGGTAGCTATTGACAAACACAAGCTTCATCCTGTCCAAAAAATACCAAGCTCGACCAAGGCTATCAAGTTTCACACTGAACAAATCAAACAAAATGACAAAAACAAATTCTAAGCTAGACAAACACAAGAAATCCAACTATGAAATAACAAAACAAACTGTCACACAAACAACTAAGCTAGCAAAAATCAAACCTAACTACCGTTTGACTAGGGGATTTCAGTTTTCAGAAAAACGCTTGACAACGGATCAACATCTTACTTCTACAGGAGCACAAGCTCACTCCCATCCAGGCCAAGCGGGTAGGGAAGGTACTCGCGGGCAGCTCACACACTTACTGGGAGCACGCCATAGGTGCCCACGGCAGGAGTGGAGGCATATGCACCTCTATTGGTCCGAGTCTCACCGCCTGTGTACGAGACCACGAGACGAGAGTGGTAGGGAGGGTTCTATGGATCAGATTGGATATTGGGGACTCGTTCCTTGGAGTCCTCAATGTCTATGCCCCTACGGAGGTTAGGGCATGCAGTAGGTTCTGGGTGGAGATCGCGGATGGACTCCCAGAGGTGGACTCGTGGATCGTTGGAGGAGACTTCAACAACCTGGAGGCTTTGGAGGACCAGCAAGACAGAGGCAGAAACTACCAGGGCATGGTTGGGGAGGAGCAGGAGGCATGGGAGGTCTTTCTATTGGCAGTAGGAGCACGTGATGCCTTGAGAGACCGTGCCTTCCACAGGAGGGAAAGGTCACTGGACTTCTCTTGGGGATACATGCAGCTAGGTGGAGCCCTGTTGGAGCGGTTGGACAGGTTTTATGGGGAGAGTGGGAAGGCTCTTGTGGAGGCCAGATTGAGCAGTTGGTGAGCACCGCATTGTCCGATTATTCTCCTGACACTTGATCCCCTAGCATCTGCCCTAGACACACGATCTTGTCAGATCCTTGACTCGATCTATAGGAGGGAGGAGGTGATGAGACACTTAGAGCAGATTTGGACCAAGGAGTGGGGCAGGAGGGACCAGATCGCAGAGGAGGTTGCAGAGGTCAGTCGAGTCGAGTAGAATCTGTCAAGAGCCAACTATACAGGCTAGGCAACAAAGGTGGGAGGAGGAGAGAGCACTCCGGTGGGACATTACAGCCACGCAGAGATTATTACAGGAGGCACCGGGGGATCCCATCCTCCACGCACAGGAGGTGCGCGCGCAAGCAGCCATTGCTGGTCTAGAAGATAGGCGCTCAGAGTTCTCTTTCCGCACCTCAGCAACGTTCTGGGCGCGAAAGGGGGATAGAATGCGTAGGGAGTTCTTCTAGGTGCACTAGCCTCGCACCGCAAGAGACCAAATAGGCAGCCTTTGGGATCAGTATGGGAAAAGCCCCAAAATTTGACCGTCCAGTGTGCGTAATTTCAGTTAATTTCAGACTGAAACCACAATACATGTGCCAATGTTTACCAAAGATACAAAAGCCCCAAATTTGCTGACCCAAATGCCTACAAATTTCTGCAATTTGTGCACTGAAGCACTTGCTAAAGCAAAAATTGACATGTCCCTGCAAAAGCCCTTTGCTTTGGTTCTGGAATTTTGAATAAAATAATAAAATATACCTGTGGCAGCTGATGACATTGCAGTGTGGGACTGTCCAGCAGATGATGTTGTAGTCTAGGACTGTCCAGTAGATTTACAGGTGATGACTGCAGAGTCGGAAAGATGCTGATGTGGCAGTCAACTGTAGCCTGCAGAGACTGCGCAAGATCCAGATGTGGCAGGGCGGAGTTGGTAAAACAGCTGGCAGAGTTGTCGCAGAACTGGCAGGCAGAGCTGGTGCAGAGCTGGCGGAGGACTGCAGGGCAGCATGGCAGACTGCAGCACGGCGATGGATTTGGCTCTGATACCAAATGTTTGAGATGACGGACAGCAGATCAGCTTGAGAGAGTGAACACAATAGAAGAGAGAGAGAGTGTGGTCATAGCTCGACTCTTGATTGATTGCAAGTGAGGTACCAAGTACAAAGTACAACCCTTAGAATTTAGGGTTGTGTAAGTGACTAAGTGCATTCACACACAGATTTGTGTAATGTGCGGTAAGTGACCAAAAGGTGTAATATAAATACACAGATGAAGAATAATGTGACTGGGGGGAAAAACCTCTCTTATGGAGAGTAAAAAGGTGCCCCGGTGTCCTATGTGCAAATCACTAACACTCCTGTGTGAGCATAGGCATGAGTAAAACCCAACACTTCTCTGCTTTATCCCATTGGCTTTTGGCAAAAGTGTAGTGGCAGCAACAAACATTAGTGCTGGGGATACTAATTTGTTAATTACCACCAGTTTACCACAAAAACTGAGCAGGAGGGACCTTATTATAGAAATTTTCTGCTCAATTGTGCTCAGTATTCACTGCATATTTTCTGTAGTTGTTGCTCCAAGGTGCAAGGGACAGCAGCAGAAGATTTCTCCAGCTTTTATTACCTTAAAAGAAAGCTGCATGATCCACAGAGGCATCTCATCCTGTCCCAAATATAGGATCTCTGCTTTGGCTTAGCTGATTACAGCTCCTGACAGTTGGGACATATTGATTATACACTCCAAAAAGCCTGTCAACATTACCTTTCTCAGCCAGCAGGATGCTCGAATTATCATCCATGATTGCCCGTCAGCATTACTATCATCCATGAATGGCTGAGCGCAAATCTGAGACCCATCAAGGAGAGGGAGCCCTCAAATAAAGGCTTTCTGAGCTTGTAGTCTATTACCTTGAGCAATGGATCTGTTGCAATGGCGAAAGGTTTGGAATTTGCCATGGTCAAAGAAAGGCTTCCACTGACCTGGCTTTTCTTACCAGGGACTTGGGGCAAAAGCTTGATACATGCTGATTAGTGAACCTTGGTATTTCACATTTTTCAATGCAACCATTTGCAAAACTGTAGATATCTCTTCCATGTACCTCCAGATGCTGTATAGACCTCTGCCAAGATCTCGTTGGGACCTAGAGATCTCCTTTCTTCATCTTTTGGACCACAAAAAGTATTTCTTATTCAGAAAAAGGAAGTAGCAGCAGTATTGCAACCTGGGGGGAGAGAACCTCTGCAACCAGCTCCAGGAAATCCCAAACCTACCTAGTACAGTCAGGCTCAACCTGCAATATTAGACAGATGTTTAACAAAGGCCTTGGCTATTAACACATCAGCTGAATGTCGATTGCCCTCTTGATCCATGAGCACAATAAAATCGATTTGCTTGCTTTGCCTGTAGAGCTCTGTAAAAAGAAGGGGTGGGGGACATCTCTCCCAACAACCATGAGCCTTTCAGTTATATTTTGATAGCCTGAACATTACATTTTCCTTCAGCTGCAGTGGAATCTTCAGCACCCTCTAAGAGCTGTATGAGAGTATTGTCATAGGCCAAATGGTAATAGCAGCCAACATCTTCTACATTTGGTAGCATTATCCAAAGTTTTCTTTCTGAAAACAGCCCGAGATCTGCCATGATCTTTTGCCACCAGGAAGATGGCTTTCAGGCCTTCTTTTTGAACATTGAAGAAACTGAGCTTTTTATTTTTATTTAAAACCAGACATTTTAGTGATCATGACTAATGATGGCATGCTGCCACATGGGATATCTGTTTATGTCTTCTTGGTGCGATCATTATCTGATTGGTTGAAGCAAAAAGCTTGAATGTAAACTGCTTGCATTGCGGTATTTTCAAGGTTTATTTCTGTCCCTTCCTATGCAGGTTATATTGTTTATGCTTTCGATAAAGCGATTTCAAGGTATCAGATTTCAAGCTTTTCTTAGGCTGATGCTTCCTTTTTCTACATTTCTTACGTCTTCTCTTTTTGGTTGGACTAGGGTTTTAAAAGAAGTACAGATAAGAAGTATTTTTAACTATCCTTGGATATCGATGCAGCACAAAACATGAACTCCTAGAACTCGTGGTCATAGTAGATTTGGCTGGTTGGGGCTTCAAAAGTGTGGATGTTCGCGGTTACCTAGCACTACTTGATATTCTCCAAGTAGGTGTTTCACTAGTTGTTCTCCTTTTCTAGTGGGAAAACTGATTAAATTCTGCTACATTGTTCCTTGTTTTTGCGAAGAATGGTATGTAATATGATGATTTGGTTCAAATCAGATGCATGACAAGAGAGTTATGTTGTTAATCTTAGGAAAACCTAAGGTATGGCCTTGATTTGGAAGTCTGAGCATAGGAGTATTTTTATATTTTTATTTGTAGGAACATTATCTCAAGCATTTGGGCAAGATGGTATTGATACATGTACCTTATATATTTTGGGCAGCATGGAAAGTTACTTCTCCCTTCTTTAACGAGTTCACTCGCGAAAGGGTAATCTGTGTCCTTCAGATATGAACAGACAATGTGATCTTATTACTAAGATCTCTCTTTGTAATTTCCTCTTTATGTTTTCTGAATGGCAGATGATGTTTGTGGAGGACAAAAACATGAGGTCTGTATTGCTAGAAGAAATTGATGAAGATCAACTTCCTGAAATTTATGGAGGAAAGCTGGCACTTCAGCCTGTGTGATATGGCATGCACGTATGCTATTGTCTTTGGCAAATCTTGCTAGTTGGGATTGGTACGAGTGTTCAGCATTTACCATAAGATCTTTTGCTCGTGTGCAAACATGCACAAGTGATGCCAAGTTCTTTTTGCTCGTGTATAAACATGCACACGTGATGTCAAGAAAACATAAAATTTTTATAAATTGCTGTTGCATCACCTTTGTTGTTGTTGAGTTGCTTGTTGTAGTTATTCAATTGCCTGTTCACAAGACAAACATTACTTGAAAATGTAAGATCTTCTCGTTCTCGTGTGTAGCACAAGAAGAGACTGCTGGAAGTTTATTCCACTTTCTATGTTTTGCACTTGTTTAGGCTTGGAATTTGGTTCCCTGTCTCTTTTGTCACTCCTTTGAAGGGGGAATAGTTGCTTCATCATATGTTGGCAGGGATAGGGAGTTAATTTTGCTTCTAAAGATTTGTGATATGAAAGTGTAAAACCCAACATCAAGGTGATATTGGGGAAAGAGTTTGCACAAAACAAGGAAGAAAGCAGTGATGACATGGCACATTGTTTTTGTTTTTGTTTTGTTTTCTTTTTCAACTTTTTGACCAAATGAGAGGGCCAAGCTTGTTTTGAGACTACTGAGCTTAGTTTTAAACCACATGGAGTATGGACAAAGCCTCTAGGTCTAGGGGGAATGAGGGAAAGAAGCCAAGGTGGAGTGTAGATCTGCCAGGGTAGTCTCAAATAGTTATGCCCAAACATCCTCCCTCTGGACCTATGCTACATGAAAAGTTGCCATGCCACCTAGGCTTGGGAGTCATTTGATCCATTAGAGCCAAAATAGCAGCAGTTCTGAACTAAATGATGCAGTGGCAGCATATAGAGTTTAAGAAGAGACCTTCAATCTATTGGAGCCAAATTAGAAGCAGTTCCAACTAAATGATGCAGTTGCAGCACATAGGAGGCTGATTGAAAGGGAACTCTATCCATCATGTATCAACATGTGACATCTTAAGTAATGAAAAATCACCTTTCAGTATACTTGGTTTTAGCTAAGGAAAGGATGATAGTGAAAATGTTAGGAGTGTGTCCAAGTTGGACAAGGATCACATTTCATTTCTAAAAATGAATATTGATTACTTTTCTAGTCACTTCCAAGGTAGCTACCACTTGAAAGACCAAAATTCATTGTTTTTTGTGCAAAAAGTAGAGTTCTTTTGTTCTTGGGGACCTTCTGATGCTCACTATGCGTACATACGGCGTTCGATCTGTGCACTAGTGGTATCAGAGTGAAGCTGAGATCGAGAGCTTCCAATCGCTTACCATCTTGCGCGAAGGCGGAGCTCCTGGAATGATCGAGCTCTACAGTCAATCTCGTGGCAAACGGTCTATACCAGCATGTTCCTGGCAGTCAAGAACCCCCTGCTGTACACTCAGATTGCGAGGGACCGACCTCTGCCGGCGGAGGACCACGCGGGAAGATCCTTCATGAAGTCGTTGGCTCTTTCTTCTCAGATAAGAAAATCTTTACCATAGCTTTACAAGCTTTAAACATAAGCTATAAGGCTTTAAAATAAGCTTATTTAAAAGCTTCAATCTTCAAATCCACACCAGAATACAACTACCATTGAAGTATCCAATGCCTTTCCCCTCCAGGGTGTCAAGCTCAACATTGCTAGTCTTGATAATTTCATGAACCTAATATGGTTCTAGGCATCAAAGTTTCTATTTCTGCTTATGACCTTTAAGGGAATACAAGAGCACTAGGTCACCTTTATCAAATGAATGTTGTTGCACATGTCTATCAAACCAGGCCTTACTATGGATCTTTTCAGCAAAACAAGAAGAGCATGTGTGGCCAAAAGATGGGTTTTAGTGAGGTGTTTCAACTCCACAAGGCAGTTGGTCCAAGCACTAGTGCCTTCCCAATGCTCTTGACCATAATGTGAAGACTAGGGATTAGAAACTCAACTGGCATAATAGCAATATTGACATAGGTGAGCCAGAATGGAGTTTGGCTAGTTGCAATCTTGAAAGTTGTGCGATAGGCCCAAAGGGCAACCATAAGCTTGTTATCCCAATCAAAGCACGAAGCAAAAATAGTCTTGGTCAAAACATTAAGAAAAATCTTTGTGGTCGAGAATAGTACGGAGATGACTTGTAGTGGATAAATAAAAAGGTAGAGATCAAGTGCTCAATGATCTCATTTAAAAAGTGGGTCTCCTAATCACTAACCAAATCATTGGGCAACCAAAGGAAGAAATCACTTATTCCCACAAGAACTTAGCCATTGTATGGGCATCATGCTTGTGGGTGTAGTCAGATAGTTGGTTGCCATAATGATGTAGCGTGTTAATGAATATTAGGAATCTAGAATGATAGGTCCTACAAAGTCAATCCCCCATTTTTCAAAAGGTTGCCTAGTAATGATAGGTGATAGCTCCATCTTGTCCTTGCAAATAGAAAGCTTGGTGCGTTGGGACTCTTCATAATGCTTAACAAAACATACCACATTCTTGAACAAGGTGGGCCACCACAACCTCACCTGTAAAACCTCAGGTGCTATAGTCAAACCATCAAAATGTCCACCAATGATGCCTCCGTGGGCTTCTTGGAGAACACGCTCCATGTGATGCTCCCACATGTATCATCAAAGGAGGTTATCCTACCCTAGTTGATAAATTTGACCAACAATCATCTGGTAGGGGTCGAGTCTTAAGCAACAAGTGGGTGAGGTGAGTCTTCTCATGGGGCATTCAAGAATTCCATTCTCTAAAATAGCAACAATATCATTAGCCCCGTGAGGTGTGAAGTCAACCTCAAACAATTGAGCCTCTTGTTGAAGTCGAAACAAATGGGTGTTGGGTGAATTATCATCAATGCAAGCTGTCCACTGGTCAAGCGAGACATGTGATCAACCATGTAATGCTACTTTCCTTTCCACCATGAGCCTCTTGTTGAAGTCGAAACAAATGGGCATTGGGTGAATTATCATCAATGCAAGTTGTCCTTTCTCCACTGGTCAAGTGAGACATGTGATCAACCATGTAATGCTACTTTCCTTTCCATGAGCCTCTTGTTGAAGTCAAAACAAATGGGCATTGGGTGAATTATCATCAATGCAAGTTGTCCTTTCTCCACTGGTCAAGTGAGACATGTGATCAACCATGTAATGCTACTTTTCTTTTTATGCAACCACCGAGAAATCAAACTTAAGCAAAAGCAATAACCATTTGGCAATTCTACCTATAGCACATGGCTTGTTCATAAGATCAAGTAGAGCTTGACGATCAACAAAAAACATGAAGGGAGTGGCAAGCAAATAATGTCAAAACTTCTTACTTGCATAACCATTGCTAAACCTTCCCATTCAGTGGTAGAATAATTCATCTTAGTGTCAGTGAGTTGCTTGTGTGTAAAGCTCATTGAAAATTCTATGTTATATTCACTAGGTTGGCATAAAATAGCACCAATGGCAATTTTGGATACATCAATATGAACATGGAATGTGATTGTCCAATCTAGGGCTTGTAAAGGATGACCTAGAAATCCCTAGGCCACCCACGGCCAGACGCACCAGGGGAGATCTACCCATCCACCTGAGGCGCCGACGACTACGACAGAATAAAGTAGAGCGCCCCAACGATGTGCGATCGGAAGAGCAACGAAAGCCGCGAGAATTCCCTAAGCGCTTTTCGAAATTCAAAAGAGGGGACAGGGTGGTGGTTTTGCAAAGTGCCAAACGCCAAGGGTAAATCCGTGAACCCATCGAAGGGCCAGCCAAGGTCAAGGAGATAAACCTAGCCGTGGGACGAGAAACACCCCGACCGGTGTTCATTGCCGAGGACCTGACCACGGAGGAAGAATCCAGCCTCATCACTCTTTTGCAGGAGTACCGGGATGTGTTTGCTTGGTTTGGATGCATCAATATGAACATGGAATGTGATCATTCAATCTAGGGCTTGTAAAATGGGTGTAGATACAAGAGTCTTCTTTAGGGCCTTGTAGGCATCCTGGTACTCACCAATTCATTTCCACACAACCGAAATCTTATTAAGTGGCATGGCAATAGTAGCATAGTTTAGAACAAAGCAATGATAACAACCAATATGCCCAAGAAAGCATTGAATACCTTTCAGATTGGTGATAGATGTGGAAGCTCCATAATAAACTTAATGTTAGTTATATAAGTGACAATGCCATTCTTGGACAAATATGTCTTAAAATAACACCATGCTTTACCCAAAATTGACATTTCAATAGATTTAGGGAAAGTTGATTTTTCTGACTTCTTTCAAAGACAAGGCAAAGCTTGGCTAAGTGCTCTCCCTCTCATATAGACACAGAGGTCGTCAACAAAGACTTCAAGTCACTTACATAACGTGTCTTTAAAGATGGTGCATATCAATCATTGAAAGGTAGTGGGTGCACGAGTTAGCTCGAATCGCATGACAATGTAAGCAAAGATGTCCCACTCAATGGCAAAAGTAGTCTTATGCTAGTCATCTAGGTGAACCTGAACTTGATTGTATTAGGAGAATCCATCAAGGAAGCTATAAGCCTCCTTCTCGACCACTCTCTCAATCATGTAATATGTATGATTGCATTTGGTTGCTGCATTGACCTCATTATAGTTGATGCATACTCAAAATTTTCCATTCTTTTTAAGTACCATAACAATGGGTGATACCCAGTTAATATGCTCAATCTCATAAATGAATCCAACTTTCTGTAATTTGTCTAATTTCTCCTTCACGTGTGCTGGGCATAATGGGGATTCATGGGATAGGGCGTCTGATTGACAGATTTTGGCATTTGGCCGCATGGGAATAGTGTGAGTTGTTGAGATATCGAGCTCCACTCGTGATATGCCAGGGTGACCGTTGTGCATTTATGTCACAGACTTGTTAGCTGTAGATGCGGTTGGTATACCGCCCATGAATAATAGCTAGATGACAGCTATCCTTATCTACTCTAGTTCGTGGCTTAGTTAGTATGCCACCTTAGTTAGTTGAGTTTGGTTTGAGACCCATATATAGGGTTCTTCTATTTCTCTGTACTAGAGTTCTTTTTGGCTTACACAACTAAGAGGAGGAAAACCGTTTTCAGCCTTCACCTGTGTGTGTATTCCCCCATTGTGTAAGTGAGAAAGCTACAAGTGAGACTCCTTCCTTCTCTCCCACAATCTTGACATGGTATTAGAGCCTAGTTCGTGATAATGAGCTCAAGAAAGCAAACCAAGTTTGCGGTGTTCTGGTAAGAGGACCAGTGTTGCTTTCATTTTTCGAGTTTGGAAGCAAGTCTCTGCAGGTAGCACAGCCGGAAAGTGCAAGAGTGCATTGTCTCAGATTGAGACACCCTTCACGGTGTAGCAAGAGGGCAGTATATGCTACGGGATGGGGCTTTAGCCTTTGGTTGCCCTGTTTTTTTGATTCGAGGCCATTTCAGGGCCTGTTTTGGAGGCGAAAAAGTTACCGTAGAAATTGCATCATATGCTTGTGCACAGAGACATTGGGAGTTACAGAATCATCCTTGTTACCTGTTGATGCAAAATCGTCACTAGGAAGTGACTATGTGGTCAAATACCACTTTCGTCAGTTTTGCAGATTTGCCCTTGTGAGGCTGAAGCTGCGTTTTTTGTAGTGATAGAATTTTTTGCAGTGTTCTGTAATGGCGTCTGATTTTCCTTCACAGATTGTCACTGAAAAGCTTGATAAGAATAACTTCCAAGCATGGAAGTTTAGAATGATGAATTTCCTTATGGGAAAAGAATATTGGGAATTTGTTGCACGAAATGAAGAAGAACTAGTTCTTCCTGATGTTCCCAATCAACAGCAAATGCAGACATTTAAAGGATGGCATGAGAGAGTCAGAAAAGTTATGTACTGGTTGTTTATCAGTATTTCAGACTCTATGATTGTGTATATTCAGGATGCAAGTACGCCAAAGGAGATATGGGATACTTTGTCAAAAATGTATAGCACAAATACACAAGCTAGGAAAATGTAGCTCAAGCAAGAGTTGCACAATGTGCAAAGAGAAAGTATGAGCATCAATGACTACCACATGAAGGTGAAGAAGATTGCAGATGCACTTGCTTTCATTGGGTCGCCAGTGGAAAATGATGATTTAGTTTCTGTGGCCTTGAATGGTCTAGGAAAGGATTATGCACAGTTTCGAACATCCATTTCTGTCCGTGAAAGATTTCTTGATTTTGAGGAGTTGATTGCTCTTCTAATTTCTGAGGAGCAGAGAAATGGTGGTTCATCTTCTTTAAGAGGAACTTCAAAAGAAGCTGTCTTCTACTCAAATGTTGGAAGAGGTAGAGGCAGAGATAGAGAAGGCCGATCTCGAGGCCGTGGTAGAAATTAGAATATGCAGGAAACTCAAGAAAACTAGTCTTATGGAGGAGGACGTGGTAACTCTAGAGGCAGGGGGAGCCAAAGAGGTCGTGGTGGATGGCAAAGAGGGCAAAATGCAAACAGCAATGTTAAATGCTACTACTGTGGTAAAATGGGTCATATGGTTAAAGACTACTATAAAAAGCAGAATGACATCATGAATGGAAAATTGCAACTAGGGAATTATGCATCTTCTAGTAGACAGGGTGATGACAGAAATGAGCATTTGTTTATGGTGTAGCACATGATCAATTCTGTGACAAGTGCAGAAGAAAGCAACGATGTGTAGTATGTTGACTCAGGTGCATCAAACCACATGATAGGTCATGCAGAATAGATGCAGGATACAAGAAAAATGGAAAAACCAGGATTTATGAAGACTGGTGATGATACTGCACATCCTATTGTGCAGATTGGAAAAATTCCTTTGTGTATGCAGGATGGGAAAAAGAAATACCTATCGCATGTATTTCATGTCCCGAATATCACCAAGAACTTGGTTTCTGTTGGTCAAATGGTTGAGCACGGCTTGCAGGTTAGATTTAATCCTCATGGATGCTTTGTTGAGGATATGAAAAATAAAGGTCACTTGATAGCAAAAGGAAAGAAGAAGGGCAGAATGTTTACGTTGGATGCAGACATGCCTGAATTAAGTGCATCAATGTTTGCACATGGAATCGGTGTAGTTGCAGATATTGATATCTGGCATAAACGCATTGGTCATGTTAATGTACAATGACTTAAATCAATGCAAGCCCAAAATATTGTTACAGGATTGCCTAAATTCAAGGTTACAGAAACGCATAAGGTATGTGAAGCCTGTCAATTTGGAAAACAGGCAAGGAAACCATTTCTTAGACATGTTTAAGAGAGTAAGAAGCCATTGGAATTAATCCACTCTGATGTGTGGATTACTAAAGGTGCATCTATTGGAGACTGTCATTATTTTGTCACTTTTATTGATGACTATAGCAGAAAAGTTTGGGTGTATTTTATGAAAAAAAAAGTGAAGTTTTTGGGTATTTCAAAACTCTTAAAGCTATGGTTGAAAAAAAAACAGGCTTGCAAATAAAATGCCTAAGGTCAGATGGAGGGGGAGAGTACCTCTCAAATGAGTTTGCAAGGTTCTTGCAGGACTATGGCATATAGCAGCAATATTCATGTAGTCATACCCCACAACAAAATGGAATTGCAGAAAGAAAAAACAGGCATATTGGAGAGGTATCTCGTGCCATGCTCAATGAAAAAGATGCTATAACCCTTCTACTCGTAAGTTTACAGTGAGCAGAGATGTTGTTTTTGATGAGATGAGTAGCTGGTATAAACCAGTAAATGTGATTGATAATGTAGATACACAAAATGGTAATGCTGCACAGAATTCACAGCAGCAGTCAGAAGATATTAGTGGACCTGGAGTGTCCTCTAGCAGTGGTTCACATTCTTCACCATGGACAGGCAGATTGAGATAATGAGAATCTTCTCAAAGCAATGTAGATAATGGTATGCAGATATCACGAAAAGGAAAAGAGAAGGTAGATCAGCCCATGTTTGATGTGAATGCAGGTCACTCTTATGTGGATGGTGAATCCAGTGGCTCAGAATAGAGCATTGATGATGAGTTGGGTATTCCTTCTATTGTTAGACCTGGAGTAAGGAAGACCAGGGATGTTTTGAGAGTACCTGGAAGTGAGCCTACTTTGCGCAGGTCTACTAGAGCTAGATAACCTGTGGATAGGCTGAAATATGATGGATTTACAGCCATTCACTATGCCCATATAGTCAAAGTGATACAGGAACGAGAACCCACTTGTTTTGAGCAAGCCATGGGAAAAGAAAAATATTGGTACCTTTGCCTAAAGAGAAGAATGCGATTGGTTGTAAGCGGGTTTATAAGGTGAAGCACAATGCAGATGGTTCTGTGAATAGATACAAGGCAAGATTAGTAGTCAAGGGGTATACACTAACATATGGCATTGATTATGAAGAAACATTCAGTCCAGTTGCAAGGATGGCAACCGTAAGAGCAGTCATTGCTATGGCTGCATCAAAGGGATGGTCTTTACATCAGATGGATGTAAAGAATACCTTCTTGCATGGTGATTTGCAAGAAGATGTCTATATGGAGTAGCCACCACCAGGTTATGTGCATGTTGTTCATCCTGAGTTTGTTTGTAGGTTGAAGAAAGCCTTGTATGGCTTGAAGCAAGCACCTAGAGCATGGTCTGACAAGATAGGACAGTATCTTGTCACTATTGGCTTTCAGATTTCCAAGGCAGATTTCTCACTTTATGTGAGAAAAACAGAGAAAGGTATTATGTTGCTAGTCATTTATGTTGATTTGATTATGACAGGTGATAGTGATGAAGATATCCTTCATGTAAAAATGCTATTGAAGCAGAAGTTTAAGATGAAGAATTTAGGAGAGCTGCGTTATTTCTTGGGCATTGAGGTGATCAGATCACCAAGTGGAATACGGCTCTTACAGAGGTAGTATGGATTGGACATGTTGTCTAAATATGGGATGACAGGCTGTAAGCCTATTTCAGTTCCTTTGGAGCAGAATGTGAAGCTGAGTGCAGATGTAGGTGAGCTTCTGGAAGACCCTACTATGTACAGACGCATAGTAGGAAGTTTGATTTATATGACTATTACCAAGCCAGATTTGAGCTATGCTGTTGGATTGGTAAGTCAGTTTATGCAGGCTCCAAGGAAACTGCATTTGGATGCGGCTAGACGCATATTCAGGTATGTGAAGTCCACATTGCAATATGGACTATTTTATGAGATTGGGGTTCAGATACAGTTGCATGGATACAGTGATGCTGATTGGGATGGTAGTATTTCTGATAAATGATCTACCAGTGGATATGTGTTCTCTTTTGGGAGTGCTGCAGTCACTTGGAGCAGCAAGAAACAGCCTACAGTTGCCTTGTCAAGTACAGAGGCTGAGTACAGGGGTGCAGCAATGGCTGCATGTGAGGTAGCTTGGTTGCATAAGCTACTTTATGATATGCATCAGTCTACAAATGGGCCAGTTGTCATTTATTGTGACAACATGAGTAGTATACACTTGGCAAATAATCCAGTCTATCATGCTAGAACAAAGCACATTGAGGTGCATTATCACTATGTACGGGAGAGGGTTTTAGTAGGTCTTATTGATCTAGTTTATGTTAGCACAGAGGATTTACGAAGGCATTGGGCGCAGGTCTTATTGATCTAGTTTATGTCAGGTAGCTGACATATTTACGAAGGCATTGGGCGCAAAGAAGTTGCGCAAGTTCAGAGACCTGCTTGGTGTGTAAGAATTGGGATTAAGCTCGAGGGGGAGTGTTGAGATATCGAGCTCCACTCGTGATATGCCAGGGTGACCGTTGTGCATTTATGTCACCGACTTGTTAGCTGTAGATGCGGTTGGTACACCGCCCATGAATAATAGCTAGATGACAGCTATCCTTATCTACTCTAGTTCGTGGCTCAGTTAGTATGCCACCTTAGTTAGTTGAGTTTGGTTTGAGACCCATATATAGGGTTCTTCTATTTCTCTGTACTAGAGTTCTTTTTGGCTTACACAACTAAGAAGAGGAAAACTGTTTTCAGCCTCCACCTGTGTGTGTATTCCCCCATTGTGTAAGTGAGAAAGCTATAAGTGAGACTCCTTCCTTCTCTCCCACAAATTTGACATGAGTAAGTACATGAGGTGGCACTCCTTTGAAGTCTGTGTAATTCTAGGAAAAGAATTCCTTGAGTAACCAAATGCGTACCTCCTCATCTTCCTTGCTTAAATCCTCAACGATAAAGGTAGGTTTTGGTGTTTTCCCCCTCCTCATCAAGGTCAACTTTCTTAACTTTAGATGAGCCTTCAATGGATTTACTAGTTGCATCCTAGCATTTGGCACTTAGTAGAATGGATTTACTAGTTGCATCCTAGCATTTGGCACTTAGTAGAATAACAATCCGATCCCCCTGTCCTGAATCTAGTAAAATGTTTACGGAGATCCTAAGGCTTATGTTGAGATCGTGCATTAGAGTCAGGTTTTTTTAGCTTTCTTAAGATTCTTCCTTCGAAACTGAACCCGCAAGGTTATCTTGCAATGGGAACCTAGGATAGGCTAAAGTATTTTAGGATCTGAATCAGTGCTAACATTAGACTCCAAATCAAACTCCTCTGACATTGATGGAGCATCAAAGGGTGGGTCTTTTGAGGATTTAGTAGTGAACAAATCAGGGTTGGAAGCAAGGTTAGAAGTGTGGGATTCCAATTAAGTATAATACATTGCTTTTAGGTACTCCAACCATTCTAAGTCAATGGACAAGGCCAGCATCAATGAGAGTAATGAGGGGTGTATGGAAGGTTTTTGGTCAATTGTGATTTTCTCAAATTTTCTTTCATTAGAGTCATAGTCTGCGTCAGAATATGTATCACTTTCATATCAATCGGTTCATATTCAAATTCAGTGTTCTCCTTTGTATTGAAATCATCAGGGGATATCATGGAGAGAAAAAGGTTATTATGATAATCAAACAAAACATGATATAGTAAAGTGAAGGATTCAAGACAGAGCTTCGCTTCAATGGAGATGCAGTAGGTTGAGAGAGAAGAGAGCAAACACAACATGTGTGGGTACAATGACTTGTACATCTTTAGGTTTTTCAGATTGATATATCAAATATAGTACAATACCCTTAAAGGGTATGTTCGCACCCATGTAGGGTGCATGCATGGTGGTCCTTTATTCCCAACAACCTCCCACCTAAATGTAGCCTGCTTGAAGGTAGAAAAAAGAATCATCTAAGTCTAAATATGTAAAAAAGCTAAAAAGTCCTATACCTACGCAACTCCCATCATCTAGCGGTAAAGAGCAAACCGCTCTACTAGAAAACCCTTCGTGAGAAGGTTTGCATGTTTATCATTTGTATGTACCTTGATAAGCTCAATGCTCTTGCTATCAAGTACATCCCTAACAAAATGATAGTTCACCTATATGTGCTTTGTCTTTGCATGAAAGATAGAATTCCGTGCTAGCATGACAGTACTATGACTATTACAATGGAGGGCAAGAACTTGTGTAATGCCAAGCTCTCCCACTAGATGTGAAAGCCATAAAGCCTCCTTGCATGCCTTGGCGGCAGCCACATACTTTGTCTCTGCAGTAGATAATGCAACACACTGTCGTAGTAGGTGAATATACAAGTGATTGATCCCCTTATGAAGATGAATACATACCTTGAAGTAAACTTCGTGTAGTCAGAATGACCAGCATAGTCTGCATCCGTAAAGCCAATGACAGATGCCTTCTGCTTACCAAAGCATATGCACAAATCCTTTGTGCCCTTAAGATATCTCATGATACCCTTCATTCCTTCCCAATGCTTTTTGCCAGGACGTGTGATGTATTTGCTAACCACTCCCACTATAAATGCTATGTTAGGACGTGTAGCAACCATAACATACATCAAGCTATCCACAGCTGAAGCATACATAATCTTAGCCATTTCAACCTTTTCATCATTAGATGTAGGGTTTTCCTCTGCATTGAGTTTCACATATGGAGGCAATGGTACACCAATCGCTTCCCCCCCTCATATTGAAGCACCACAAAATCTTGGAGACATACTCTAGCTAGACATATAGAGAAGACCCTCGATCTATCCCTACATATACGGATCCTAAGAATATGATTTGCCTAAACAAGATCCTTCATGTCAAGACTATTATATAGGCTTTGTTTCAAGGTATCCAAAGCATAAAACTGCATGCTTGCAATCAGCATGTGATCCACATACAATAGCATGAGAATAAAGCTACCCTCTGCTCCCTTGTTGGTGTATAAGCAATGATCCACTTGACTCTTGTTGAACCCTTGAGACTACATGAATGCATCAAACTTATGATACCATCCTTACGATGCCTGTTTAAGTCCATAAAAATTCGTGTTGAGTTTGCATAGCATCTTTTCTTTCCCCTTTGCAATTAAACCCTCAAGCTATTGCATCTAGATGTCCCCATGTAGATCACTATGTAAAAAAGTAGTTTTTACATCCATCTATATGAGTTCCGTATCCTCAAATACAACCAAGTCCAATATGGTCTGCAAAGTAGTCATTTTGACTACAAGAGAGAAGATTTCATCAAAATCAATCCCATGTTCCTGCTTGTATCCCTTTGCGTACTTTGGTGAGAAACCAAAAGTGGCTTTCATCTTATAAACCCATTTTCATGGTAGTACTTTCTAACCTTTAGGAAAATGCACCAAATCCCAAGTGCCATTCTTCTCTAGAGATTCCATCTCTGACAACACAACTTTATGCCATTTCTTGTTGTCTTGTCTCCACATTGCTTGCTTAAAGCATGACAATTCATCACAAGCTATCACCATGATATAATCAATAGCATACTAAGCATCAAGAACAAACATATCTGACTGTCTTGAAATTTGCATCAACCTATGGACCAAAGGTTCACAGTTTGCGGGCTGTTGGGCTTGCAAATATGTATTTACAACTTATTGTCTAGAAATTTTTTCATGCTATCCTACCAGTTCCAGCTATCCTAGTTGCATGTTTTCTTGTTAAGACTGTGGTATATAATGGGGAACTCCTTGCCATTCATTTTCAGCATCATTCCTTGCATTTTCAGGGTCATTGATAGCATGTATTTGCTATTGTCCAACAAGCTTTCTTTGATGTCCTATAGGTACCTCTTTCGTGAATACAACCCTTTCTCTGTCTTTTCGGGTTGTTTATGCATGCGGTCTTTTTGGAAGATAACATCATTGCTACATATAACTTTTCTTTTCTCGAGATCTCATAATCTATACCCCATTTCACCTTTGCCATCATATCCTTGGACTATGGATTTACATGACTTTGGCTCAAGTTTACTGTATGTTTCCTTGTAAATGTGTACAAATGCCTTGCAACCAAATACTCTCAAATGAGCATATGAAGGTGGCTTTCCCGACCACACTTCCTAAGAGACTCCTCTCCAAAGATGTATGATTGATTTATCAAGTGTATGACTGTCATAATAACCTCTTTCCAAAATCCATGAGGTAATGCAACATGAGATAACATAGTACGCACCTTGTCCGGAATTGTCATGTTCATATGCTCCGCAATGCCATTTTGGGGTGGATTATGAGGGGTAGTGAGATCCCTCTTTATCCCTTTACTGTCACAAAAGTCTTGAAAGACTTTATACACATATTCCCCACCATTGTCAAAGTGAAGAAATTTTAATGTCTTATAGGTCATATTTTTTAAAAATGTAAGGAATTTCTTGAATTTATCCAATGTCTCATCCTTATGACGGGTGGGATACACCCATACTTTGCGTGTAGCATCATCAACAAAAGTGATAAAGTAATTCTTTCCCCTAGAGACAACCATGGAATTCGACAAACATCTGAATGTACCAACTCTAAGGGAGAAGATTTCAATAAAATAGACTTTTTATGTGATGTTTAAATATGTTTATCATAGATACAATGATCACAATGGCTAAAATCAACATACCTCAAACTACAACAAATAACTCAAATAACAAGGAAGCACTTTCATTCTAGTTTGACTCTTGTATCCCGACCAACCATGCCACAAAGAAACACTTGGTTGGTGCTCAATTATGGTGATTACATGGTCATGCACACTAGATACTTGCAATGAATACAGAGTATCACTCCTAGAGCCTCTAGCAATGATTATAGATCGCTTACATATCTTCAATTTTCCATCCCCAAAAGTAGTGTGATAGCCTTTGTCATCTAGCTTCCCTATGCTTATCAAGCTCTTCTTGAACTTGAGTACATTCTTGACATGATGCAAGGTAAACATTAAACCATACTAAAATTTTGAATGCACACTACCAATCCCTACAATATCACATGTACAGTTGTCCCCCAAGTGGATAACACCATATTTTCCACCACTATAGTCAGAGAACCACCCATGGTGTGGTGTTACATGGAATGAAGCACTTGAATCAAGAATCAAGTGTGCATGTCATCATCAAAATCTACAATCAAAGACCATACATTAAATGAAGAAGCAAAGAGAACACCATTGCCAATATCACTCTCATGAGATTGACTACATTGACGTCCTCTATCTTGACATTGCTCTTCTTTGCAGGTTGGTTGTCCTTTTTCTCATCCTTGCTATCATCAATCTTTTTACCCTTGCCCTTCTCTTTCTCGCACTTATAGCAATCACACTTTAAGTGTCCTTTCGTGCCACAATGATGGCACTCTACATCTTTCCCACGAGACTTGTTGTGTCCTTTATTTTTAGATTTTCCCTTCTACTAGGAACTATCTACCTCTAGTATGCAATGCACTGGAAGACTTGTTGGCTACATTATTCTGTCTATTCAACTTTTCCATAAGCATAGAGCCCTCCACATCACAATACATCAACATGACATTGAAGTCACTCATGGCTGTCCTGAATGTATCCCAACTTTCAAGCAAAATGCATAGTACGAAAGTGGCTTTGGACTCATAATCAATGTTTAACTTCAAAGCAAGTAGCTAGGTAAAAATTGAGTTAAACTCATTGAGATGTACAGACATGTCTATACCTTCCTTCATACAAAGGTCCATCAATTTCTTCAATCAATAGACCTTGCAAGCAGCATTCTTCTGAGCATACAACTCCTCAAGTAGTTTAGCCGACATAGCATAGACAGAATCCAACTTCTCTATATTGAGCAACAAAGAGTTTGAAACTAAAACCTTTATCGTAGAGCATGCAAGCTCATCTAAATCTTTACAATCCTCTTTCTCTATGTCTATTGTCCATATTCCTTTGTCTTAATGGGCCTTACCTATTTCTTTTGCACCAAGACATTGTAGCATTGCTTCCGCCATATGGCAAAGTTATGTGCACATTTAAGCTTCTTGATGTGCAAAAGGTCATCACCATCATTGCTACTAGTCATGATTATAGTCCAAAGATGACTCAAATGTCACCAAATACAAGCCCAATCTATCATGCAAATGACTAAGATGAAAGACAAGTACCAACCAACAATATTTCTGAAATCTTTGACTTGGTACCACCTACTAATTATGTCCAAGCATAGCCAAGAATGTGGGCTCAAAACCATACATTAGTACATTATCAAATAGCATTTGATAGTATTATGGATAACTTGTTTGCATTTAAGACCTATTTGCCACAATATACAACATGAAAATCTCTGCAAAAGTTGATATAGTTCAGCCCAAAATTGAGGCACAAAGCATGCGCAATCACTATCCAAGAATATGCCAATGATTCATACTAAATTGCTCTCCTAGATATCATACTTGCAACCTACAATTTTACTACAACCAATGACAATGTTGACAAGCCTAAATCCAAGCTCAAAACATCCCCATAATCACCTTTGAGTGCATAACATCCATGGTAGACATAAGTGCATCGTAGAAAACACATGAAATGGTAGCCATAAGAATTAGGCATAATATAATCCATGTGAAATGCATTCAACAGTGTGTATTCCAACAACTATATCATTGTCTAAATTGAGCCAATGAATTCTCAAGACAGTCCCAAAATGATAGCTGAGAAATAGGCAAACATCCTTAAAGTATCTGCAGTGTCAACTGGGCATAAATAAGCATCATGTAGGCATCATCTCTAAGCATGGAACCTTCAAGATAGGGGGATGCCTTGTTTTGCACATCCTATCTACCTATAATTTCCAACCATTGATTGAGAGTGTGGAGCTCAAAGTGCAATGCCAAGTCAAGGATCAATGAGAAGAAACAATGCTGAATATCCAAGCATTCAAAATAAGATGCCAAGTATTCAATGAGTTGCCCAATGAAGAAGACAAGCTATATGATCTAAAAACAAGGTGTTGTGTACTGGAGTGAGAGCATAAATCATCCTAGGGAGTCAATGTGACGATGCTCAATATCCAAGCATTCAAAATAAGATGCCAAGTGTTCAATGAGTTGCCCAATGAAGAAGACAAGCTATATGATCTAAAAACAAGGTGTTGTGTGCTGGATTGAGAGCCTGAAATTGGGTGCAACCTAGCATAAATCATCCTAGGGAGTCAGTGTGACGACAGATTTGTGAGAACTATTTAGTGCTTGGGTAGTTTGAATGGCTCCCAAAGAACCTTCACACAAAGCCTCAATAGGTATACATCAACATAAATTAGAGAGCACTGACATTCAAAAGCTAGTCACGTTGAAATTTCCAAGCTTAAACAGGTTGAAACCACACTGATTCACAGCTTTCAATGCTGAGGCCAATGTCCACTTGAATGGGCTCAATGCAATTCTTGGCAATGACTTGATGAGGTCTCAACAAGTCCTAACGAATCCCTAGCTCAAGAAGAGATCAACTCATACCTCATAGATGAACTGGCATGACTATCAATCCTATAAGTATTGAACTATTTGCTAAAGCAATGATGGGGAGCTCCTCCAAATGTCCAGCTTTGATACCAATTTGAAGTGAAGGATTTGATGGGGAGCTTCCTTTATGCTTCAATGGAGATGTAGTAGGTTGAGAGAGAAGAGAGCAGACACAACAACATGTGTGGATACAATGACTTGTACATCTTTAGGTTTTTTAGATAGATATATCAAACATAGTACAATACCCGTAAAGGGTATGTTCACACCTGTGAAGGGTGCAAGCACGATGCCCCTTAATTCCCAACAATGTAATTCAGTCCAATGCCATGTGGGACATGTTAAGAGCTCTTCAAAGATAAGTAGGTTAGCCTCACCCATGTTCTTGAAGGGTGGTCTCCAGAATGAGAGGAGTTTACAGAGCTCAAGTCTATCAGAGGGTGCATGGAAGCCACTTGGCTTAGATGGTCATGATGGGTCAACATGCATCATCGACAGACATCGTAGAATGAAGTTCATCAAGAATATCGAGCTTGTTTATGGGGGCTTTCCTTAAGTCATACATTTGTGTTGAGTGTTGAAATGACTTGTTTTTTGGCTGATTTTTGTTGTTTTTGAGAGCTGAATGGTTGATTTTATGAGAAGATTGATTGGTTTGGAAGTGGTTTGAGAGTGTTTTTGATGATAATGATTGTGTTTTGGAAGTTCATGATGTTTGTTGATGGTTTTGTGATGTTCTGATAGGTTCTGAATGGTTCTGTATACCTTCTGTTTTGTTCTGTTTTGGTCTGTTTTTGTTCTGATTGTCTTCTGTAAGGAGGGATGGAGTATTGATTGATGAAGAATGAGATATTGTGAAAGCTTATTGAATGGTTTGTGAGAGTTTGGAATGGGTTGAGTATAAGTTATGTGGTTTTGATGACCTTCTGTAACCTTCTGTAGGTCTTCTGTAGAGCTTCTGTTTCTGTTCTGCTTCTGTTCTGCTTCTGTACTGTAACTGTTCTGGTACTGTTCTGTAGACTGTTCTGTAAGTGTTCTGTGGAATGTATGTGTGATTTTGGGGAAAGTTTTCTAGCCTTGGAAAGAGGTGAATACAAGTGCAAAAGAGCTTAAAGAAGTGGAAGAAGTAGCTGTTGAAGACTCAAGTGAAGACTAGAGTAAAGTGACAGTAGTGAGCTATGAAGAGACACTGTAGTGGCTCTGGTGACCTTTCATATCAGACATACCTCTTGGGAGGGGTATCCACGACCTAAGAGTGATTATTGAGAGTAATTTTAGAGAGATTGTAGTGAGGATATGATGTATTATTGATGGAGTGTGTGAGAGAGAGTCAGAGATAGCCAATTCTATAGAAACAGAGTGATTGTATATGAGAGATTGAGAGAGAAGACTATGAAGATATTGAAGATGAATACTATGTGATGTATTTCCATTTCAAGATGGTGTACTTCTTTGCTTTCTTTGTGATATTGATGGATTTTGTGAAGATATTGAAGAATATGGTTGATTCTATTAAAACCGTGGGAGATTTACATGATGCTGCATGAAGATTTGTTGTGCCTGGTGTTCTTTTCTTCATTGTGATCATATAAAACATGATAAACAAGCTTGTTGATGTTACAAGATAGATTTTCTTGCAAGAGAATTTCCTTTTTTCTTGGTGTTCTTCTCGGGGCTCCATGTTTTTGGTGCGCAGCCGGGGAAACTTGCCATCAATAAGCACCAAAAGAGGTTGAAAATGAAGGAAATGGCATTGCCAAGAAGAGAAGAATTCAATGGATGTTTGTAAAGTTCCTTCTTCCACTGAAGAGTTGGAATTTCTCATAATCAAAGCAACTTTCCATAAGAAGTTCATCCCACAATGGCGGAAACACATCACCATCATGATGCATGCTCTATGTGGTGGACAGTTTCCTCTTCCTATTGAAGCAACAGAAACTTGCATCTTGGTGGCAAACTGTTTGGGAACAAACTGAAGAGTAGAAACAGAGAGAATGAACATCTATGGAAGATTTGGCATTCATTGAGAAGTTTCCAGACAACATCAAGTGTGAGATTGTGAAGAAGCTTCAGGAGTCTTGGTCTGTAGAGGTTCACAGGGACAAGAAGGAAAAGAGTTGGAATTTGTTCGTGGACTCTCAACAGCAAGATACATGGGATGCTTGGTGTACTGATAATCTTCTGTTTGTTCAATTAGCAACCCACTGGAAGTTGGTAGACAAAGTGTTTTTCACAACATACACTATTGAAACCATCAGAAGCTGGCATTACTATGATAATGGCACCACCACCATGCTCAGACGTATGCATTTTGACACCTTCAGAACCGAATACCTTCCCCTGTGTAGTGGCATGAAAGCAGAATTCAGGGACGTTGAAAAGAAAGAAGTAGAAATGTTGGCAAGAGAGTCCTACAGAGACTGAAGTCTTCTGTTAACCCTCTGTGGAGCACTAACAACCTAGTGGAGTCAACCCCTTGATGAATGACGCAATAAAAAGGCAAGCGTTGGAACGAGTCCAGAGGTACGTAAGAAGAGAGAAAGCAAGAATCAGAGCCGAGAGCGAGCTCGCAGCAGAAGCCGCCTTTGACGCCCTTGCGGAACTCTTTACAGAAGTCCCAATGGCACATCAAGCCCTTCCTCCTCCTGCTGGAGGTCCACTTCCAAGCCAGATCCGTCCTGGAAATATTGATGACAGACCAGCGAATGTAGTCCCATTGCCAGTTTTTAAGGGAGAGTACAATGAAGACCCCGATCTTCATGTAGCAGAGTTTATGGTAGCATGTGTGGCTAACAATGCCAGAACCCCTGAGCATTGGTTAGCAATATTCCCCGCCACTTTCAAGGGCGCGGCGTTTCAGTGGTATGAAAGACAAGCAGCAGGAACTTTTGGCACATGGGACGACCTGAAGTTGGCATTCCTCACTAAATTCAGGCGTGAAGGTTTTGAAGAGCGGATGAGAGAGGAATTTATGAACCTAAGTCAGTCTTCTGGAGAAAGAGTGGAAGCCTATGTCTCACGAATGGAATCCATCCTCAAGAGGTGGACTAACCATAATCTAGATGATGGCATTCAGAAGGGAGTGTTTCTCAGAGGATTACAACCAGAAGTCCGTAAGTTTGTGAAGCTACAAAGACCAGCCACCCTGCAAGCTGCAACAGAAGGTGCAAGACTGTACGATGAAGTGGAAGCTAGATTAGCAATGAATACAGGAAGAGGAGTCTTACCTCCTCTGATGCCAGGAATGATGTATCCACCAAATGCAGTCCCAGGGACTGTTCCCTATCCCTACCAACAGATGTCCCCGATATCACAGTACAGTGCACCAAATCCACAGTGGCCACAATCCATGCCTCAAATGATGGTTCCACCACAACAACCATGGTCTCAACCAATTTCCTCAATGACAAATCAACAGCAACAGTGGAACCCTACCAACTGGAGTCAACAGCCAACAGTTCAAACAGGAGCACTGAATCAGAACCAGAACAGAGACCCCTCTGTACCAGCCCAACCAGTTTATGCAGTGATTACAGAAACTCCTCAAAACCCTCCTGCCAATGCCTCAGGAGGAGAAAGCTTGAAGGATTATTTATCTAACTCAGTTGCAAACATCAAAAAGGAGTTGATGGATGTGATTACAGAGCAACTACAGACGCTGAAAGTGAACACAGCGAGCATATCCAACGTTGTAGGAGCAGGAAGAGATGTGATGCGGTCAAATACTTGGTGTGGTAAGTGTCATCAAGCAGGCCATTTAGCCACTGAATGTACACGAAAACCAACCATCCCTGGAGCCTTCTGTTCCTACTGTTTGCGGAAGAATCATACAGAGGACATTTGCTCTCTGAAGGAGATGCATGATAGGAGAAGGAAGGAAGAAGACGCAAGATTTAACTTGCTGGAATCCAAAATGACAACACAAGATATTGGACCCAAGCCTAGAGAGTTTGGTCCTAATTTCGGACCCAGAAGATTTTCCTCTCAAAGTTACAGAGGCAGACAGTCTGGCGGTGGTCAGAGATCAGAAGTGGAGTGTTACAGATGCGGAGAAAAGGTACACATTTCACCAAATTGTCCAAATCCCAGAAGGTCAGTGGATTACAAGCCCTTATGCAGTCGATGCAAAGGAGAAGGCCACACTGCAAAAGACTGTCCAAGCCCAGCCCTAGTGAAAAACAGTGCTACTGATAGTCCGTCCAAGGCCCAAGAGCCTACCTCTAATTTGGTGGAATTTGAAGTTGCTGCCATCACGCGTGCAAAGCAGAAGGAACCACCTACCCAGAAAGAAAATAACTCTCCTGCCAGAACAGTGAAGTTCAGTCTTCCACCAGAAGAACAGAACAGAACAGAGCCTAACAGTGCCGTACAGAGCCCTACAGAGCCACAGAGAGTTACAGAGACAGTTACAGACAGGACCAGAGGTCCAGGATACAGAAGAGGAGGAAGTGCCACAAGTGGCAGAAGAAGCTCCTGTAATGCCTCTGTTGGAAGAAAGAGGGAAAATAAAAATGGGTGTTGCCCCATTCCCTAACCGATTAGAAAAGCCAGTGGATCCTATTAAGGAATACGATCTAGTTAGAGATCTAGATACCTTTAAACCAAACCTCACATTCCGACAATTATTGATGTTGTCTCTTAGTTGCCGGAAAAGATTCAAAAGTATACTGACAAGAAGACGTGGTTTAAGGATTGCTCCCCCAACAGCAACAAAGTCCAACAAGGCTCCAGAGCCTGTAAAAGAAGTGGATGTGGCTAACGCTTTCCTAGATCCGGGTACCCCAGAGACTGGCGTGTGGATAGAAGGCTGCTTCATTGCAAATGCACTAATTGATGGAGGTTCATCAGTGAACATTATGACGGATGTGACAATGAAGGATCTAGGCCTACAAGGTGTGCAACCAACCCAATGGCTTATCAGACTGGCGGATCAGAGCAGAATCAAGCCTCTGGGCATTCTTCCATATGTGAAGACTACAGTGGCTGGAAAAGATTATTGGCTAACCTATTTAGTGGTGAAGCCAAACTCTTATGGCACATCCTATCCTTTGTTACTGGGTAGACCATGGCTTTTTGAAGCTAGAGCAAGGACGGATTGGTTCAAAGGAACCTTGACCTTGGGCAGAGGACCCAACAAAGTGGTGCTGAAACTGTATGGTTCTCAAAAAGGACATGGCTCCACCTCCTTGGAATTATCTTCTGATTCCCCTAACGAGGCTACGGATGGAACATCAGCAGACGAAGATGCTGTCAAACAAATCCTTCCTAAGAAAACAGTGGCACATTCCTTAACAGTGGATACAGTAAGCCGACTTCCAAAAGATGCAAAGCCATTATCAATGGGTGAATACTTTCTGCCTGAACCAGGAATGACTTCTGAAATCACTTCTGATAGTGAGATAGAGGCATGGATGTACTGCTCTCCCTGTTACATGGCCACAGCAGAAGCAGAAGTAGAAGTAGAAGCAGAAGCAGAAGCAGAAACAGAAGCAGAGACAGAAGCAGAAGCAGAAGCAGACGCAGAGACAGAGACAGTAGAGGATGAATATGATATGGACGAAGAGGATTATGCAAGTCAAATGGAAGAATCTATCCCACCTGAAGAGGATACATTTGAGGAAGAAGTTCCAGAAGCATCAGAAGCCAATGAGCTCATGCGATGGGACAGAATGATGATGGTACCATTTGGTCTGGTAAATGGATCTTCTCATATGCAAAACCTTTATAAGGGATGGATTAAGAAGAACAAGCCGTCTTTCAGTAGTGGCTCATGCCGTCCTAACCCATCCGTGCCAAAGAAGGATGATGATGATGCACCGTGCCAACAAGCACCAGTCCCATCAACCCAACAAGCATCAGAGGGTCCCTGTTATGTGACGTTCCTGGATGTGTTATCATCAGAAGATGAATCTTCAAGCCACGAGGTAATTAATTTTGAAACCAAACCCGAAACAGCGCTTATCCCATTCCAACGTCTTAAGGAGCAACCTAAGTCTCCATCAAAAGACGAAGTTGGTTCTAGTGGGACATCAGAAGAGGATACCACTCCCTTGAAGGAGTCGGATCTGTATCCAGAAGCAGTCTGCGGGACCTTCATCCGTGAAGTAGAAGGTGAAAGGCAGTTAACCTTTGTGGATTTAGAAGGCACTGAACGCTACTTGAAGGTGGGTAGCAGTCTCCCAGAAGAGGAGTTGTTAACTTTGTACAACTTGTTGAAAGAAAATTTGGACGTGTTTGCATGGTCTTACAAAGACCTAAAGGGGATTGATCCCACAATATGTCAACATCATATTGACTTGGAGCCTGATGCCAAGCCAGTACGGCAACGACAAATGCGAATGAACCCGAATTATTCCACATTGGTGAAAGCGGAGCTGCTGAAGCTTTTGGAGGCCGAGTTCATCTATCCAGTGGCAAACAGTGAATGGGTTTCACCCATCGTGGTTGTACCCAAGAAGAATGGCAAATTGCGAATATGTGTGGATTTTCGAAAGCTTAATTCCAAGACAAAGAAGGATCACTTTCCTATCCCTTTCACAAACCAACTGTTGGACACAGTGGCAAGACATGAGCTTTATTCCCTTCTGGATGGGTTCAGTGGATACAACCAAGTCCAAATCGCAGAAGAAGACCAATCCAAAACAACCTTCACCACAGAATGGGGGGCCTACGCTTACCGAGTGATGCAATTTGGGCTCTGCAATGCCCCTGCTACTTTCCAACGAGTCATGATGGCCGCATTTCAAAATCATCTGCACGACTTTATTGAGGTATATTTGGATGACTTCTGTGTCTATAGTTTGATCAGTGAACACTGGGGACATTTGGAACAATGCTTTGACCGATGCCGGGAGTATGGGATTTCCCTCAACCCCGACAAATGCATCTTTGGGGTTTCTTCTGGAGTTCTGTTGGGCCACATTGTCTCAGCACAAGGGATATCAACAGACCCTGCAAAGATCGAAAAGATTGCAGCTTTGACAGCACCCACCAACCTCAAACAATTGAGGGGATTCCTAGGCCATGTGGGTTACTACAGAAGGTTCATAGCTCACTTTGCAACAAAGGCAACCTCCTTGCACAAGCTCCTGAGGAAAGATGCAGAGTTTACTTGGACAGAAGAATGTGACAAAGCCTTCCACACTCTGAAGCAGTGTCTGATAGAGGCACCCATCCTGCAACCTCCTGATTGGACGAAAGAGTTCCATGTACACACTGATGCATCAATTGAAGGCTTAGGTGCTGTCCTCTGCCAAAAGGGCTCCTCGAAGTTGGATCAACTGATCTATTATGCAAGCCGAAAAGTCACTGATAGGGAACGGAACTATACAGTGACAGAGCTGGAGTGCTTGGCAATGGTGTTTGCCCTGGAGAAGTTTCGCCATTACCTCCTATCTACCCACTTTAAATTTTATGTGGATCATGAGGCCCTGTCCTTCTTTATGAACAAAGCAGATGTGAAAGGACGAATGATGAGATGGCTCCTTCTATTCCAGGAGTTCGACTTTGAGGTGGTTACTAAGCCTGGTCGTTCCCATGTTCTGGCTGATCATCTGTCGCGTATCCCACAAACTGCAAACGAGGAGCGGGATGATCCAGACCTCGCTGATGCTTCCCTATTCTTGGTGGAAACTGTAACTCCCTGGTATGTGGACATTGCCAATCTGCTGGCAACCCAACAGTACCCTCCTGGTATTTCTAGTCGGGAAAGGAAGAAGCTCATGCTAGAATCAGCCCCATACACCCTGCTAGGCGGTGCACTGTACAAGAAAGGCAAAGATGAAGTACTCAGAAGATGTGTTGCAGGAGATGAGATTGGGATTGTTTTGAAGGCTTGCCACGACGAGCCATGTGGAGGTCACTTTGCAGGAGAAGCTACAGCCAGGAAGGCTCTGCTAGCAGGATATTGGTGGCCTACCATTCACAAAGATTTCTATGATTACTGTAAAAGATGTGATGCTTGTCAAAGAATGGGGAAACCCACGAAGACAAGTGCCATGCCATTGCAACCTATCCTTCCTTTGAAGCCGTTTGAGAAGTGGGGCATTGACTTCGTAGGTCCGATCGACCCTCCCACCAGAAGGAAACAGAACCGATACATCCTCGTATGTACGGATTATGTCACAAAGTGGTGTGAAGCTAAAGCCCTCAAGCGGGACGATGGTAACAGCGTGGCCCTGTTCATGTACGAGAATATCATCATCCGTTTTGGCAGTCCCTTAGAGCTGGTAAGTGACAGAGGCAAGCATTTCCTTAACAAAGTCATGGAAAAGTTGACAGAGTTGTATAAGATCCGCCATCGCAAGTCCACTCCTTATTACCCCAGAGCTAACGGCCAAGTCGAAGTCACCAATCGCATCCTTTGCTCGATTCTGACAAGAACAATTGCTGCACATCGTCGTGATTGAGACGATCGACTTACAGAGGCCCTCTGGGCGTACAGAACCTCCCATAAAGCAGCAATGGGACAGACACCCTTCCAGCTGGTGTATGGTACAGAAGCAGTTTTTCCTGTTGAACTGGAACTACCCTCTTTGAGAGTAGCTATCAACGAGCGTTTGGGGGATGATGATTCACTGCAATGCCGTCTCCTGCACTTGGAATGTTTGGACGAAATTCGTCGGATGGCTCTACAGTGCATGGAAGCCACGCAAGCCCGACGCAAGGCTTACCATGACAGTTTCATCAAGCATAAGGAGTTCCAAGAAGGTGATTTGGTCCTAGCCTATGATTCACGCTTTGGCAAGTTTCCTGGCAAGCTCCAACAGCGGTGGATGGGCCCCTATAAAGTACTTGCCGTCAACCCTAATGGTTCTGTCCAAGTGCAGACCGTTGATGCCTCTGATGATCCCTTTCTGATCAATGGATATCGCCTGAAGAAGTACTTTCCTCCTTGGGGATCTTGACAATTACGGACACTTGATCTTTTCCCTCGTTGGCGCGGCACTGTACTTCTTATGATGCTACTTCTGATAGCCGTTCTTCAATCACTCCCGCTGAAGTGGATGCAACCCTCTGTTCCCTCAAAACCTCCTTTCAGCCTTGATCTCTTATCTTCTATTTTCCACCAGCGACAGTACAGAGGTTGGTTCTGACACATGGTCTTTCTACCATTCCCTTGCTCACTTTGGAAAAAAAAAGAAAAGAAAAGAAAAAAAACAAAACATATCGGTCATGGGAGAAAAGGACTTAGGTCCCTGTCATGCCGACCTATTCTTCAAGAAAAGGTGGAAACACCCTCGAGAATAGGGGGAAAAAAAAAAAAAAAAGAAAAAACAAAGAAGAAAAAGAAAAAAAAAACAAATAAACAAATCTGTTCTGAGAGAAAAGGAAGCAATTCCCTGTCATAGCAGGCCTCGTTCCAAGAAAAGGTGGTAAACACCCTTGGGCGAGAAGCTGGCTGTGGAAAAGGTGGTAACACCCAGCAGTCCAGAAAGTGGATTCATTAATTGATATCCCTAGGATCCAATTGCGAAGCTGCCTCCCTTGGTACGCTATGTCCGGGGTCTCTCTACAAAATGAGTACCTGTCCTCCAGCAGACGACATGTTCCTATCCAATACAACGTTCGAATTTGATGGCTACCTCCCTGGGTACGCCTCCTCAACAACTGATGACGCGATCTTCATCGACAACCCCTTGAGTGATGTGAGCTTTCATCCTAACCGGATGGGGAAGTGAGTATGGTTTCCCTCTGTATCTATCAACAGAGAGTGAGACAGAGGGTGGGGCGAGAGACCAGTCTTTTCCCTTCAAATCGAATGAGAGATGAGAAGTGTGAATGAAGTGTTGCACGCACGGGATGGGCCTCTCAAAGCACAACGCACGATTTGTTTCTGTGCACTGCACCATAAGGCTCCCTGGCCTTCCTTCTCGCAACGTATGCCGGCACAGGGTGGGATGCACTGTTGCACCCTCAAATGCGCACAAGGCATACAACCTTTGCACAAGTGACTGTGAGGATTACATCAATGGGTTTCAGGAAAAGGCTGCCCTTCTGTATCTATCAAACAGAGCGTAAGACAGAGGGTGGGTTGAGTGTGACTGGAGTTTCTTCAATCATTTACCGAGAGGTGAGATTGAGGGACGTTACGACACTTGGAGTCAGGTATGTTTCCGTTTCCCTATGCACCCACGGGATGGGTCTTTACCATCAACACAAAACACATCACCCTGTTCTGTGCAATGCACCATAAGGCTCCCTTGCCTTCCTCCTTCCACCTATGCCAGACGGGTTGAACGTACTAATGCACCATCAACTGTGCACCCTGGCATACTCCTTCTGCACCATTCTCCCCTTGTCGATTCCTCAACCGGGTATGCGATATGGGTTTTAATCATTCTTTCTCAAGTGATATTAGTCATGGGGTGAGTGACTGTTCTTTCATTTCGTTTGAGTGACTGTGAGTTGAGTGCAATATCCCTCATCATCGACGAATTTCCTGCGATTCCTTCCATCAGTTACCTCCCTGGGTGCTGCCGCGTGGTCCCTTCCATGACGAACGTGTGCCGAGAAGTTGCCTTGGTCCCTCCAGCGCCGACAACAACACTGGACGTGCCATCGATACGCAACCTTGATTCTTGACGAAATGGGCCAAGTTTTTCTAACCCTACAACTTCTGTTTCTTAGTGCTGGTCATGTTTTAAGTGTGGGGAAGTTAGTGGATGGTCTGTGGCGTGGTCTTAGGTCCCTGTTGCTCGGTTAACCCTATCCGTTAAGGTCTTAAGTGTGGGGACGCGTCCCTGCGCGTCTACATTGCATACCCATCTGCATATGCCTTATCTTGCTCATGTATGAATGCCTTGCCTTGCTTTTACCCTCCTGGGGTTCCTTCCCACCCACCCGATTATGTTCCACCTACCCTTGGGGCTGTTCCCTTGCAGTTTTCTTTCATTCCTTGATTTTGAGGTCCTGCCATGTGAATGCACCCTACGTTCACCAACATCCAAATCCAACCTTATAACCCTGTTTCCCCCATTGAATTGACTATTTTTCCTTTTTACCTACCTCTGTTCCGGTGCACGGTTTTTGAGTTATTAATTTTTGACACATTTTACACCATTTAGCCGGTTTTCCATGTGAACGCGCTTTTCTTGCTTTCGAATTATGCTCTGACGTCATAGCCCTGACCAACGTTTTTCCCCTGACATTTTTCCTTTTTATTCCGCATCATTTCGATACACGGTTTGTCCGTTATTAATTTTCCGGGTTTTCACGACTTTTTCGTGCGTATTTTTGACATTTTTCCATGTAAACCTGCCCTGTTTGCATCGGAATTCCAATTTGATTTGACAGCCGTGTCCGCTGTGCCTTCCCCTACCTTTTTCCTTTTTCCTCCACCCTTTTTCGACGTTTGGATTTTTACTTATTAAATTTTAAATGAGTTTTCGGGAGTATTTTTGGAGTTTTTCGCATATGAACCCCTCCTACTTCCGCCGGAACTGCGTTTTAACATGATAACCCTGTGCCACCCCTTCTTGCGGACATTTTTTCTTCTTACTGCATGTCATTCCGGTGCATGGTTTGTCCGATATTAATTTCCGATCCCATTTTCGGGTTTGTTTTTTGGGTTTTTCCCATGTGAACGCGTCTTATCTCAGTCGGAATTCTGTTTTGACATGATAGGATTGTCGGGCACATCTTTCTGCACCGTTTTCCTTTTTGCTGCACTTCATTCCGATGCACTGATCTTTCGATATTAATTTTTAAATTGCGTTTTTGGTTCGTTTTTTGTGTTTTTTGCACGTGAACGCCCTTTACCCCTCCCGGAACCCCCGTCCCGTATTTTTCCTGTTTCCTCCCTGTCGTCCTGCCCACTTTTCCTTTTTACGATATTTCGTTTTGACATCCGGATTGGGAGTTATTAATTTTTCTTTATTTTTACGTTTTTTCTCGCGTCCGTTTTGCGCGTGAACGCGCCCTTTTTCGATTTAACGCGTCTCCACGCGCCCCGGTCGTGTCCGCGTACCCCGTACCGTCATCCCAGCGTCATTTCAATCTCGTTACGGCAAATTTTTTTACCCCGCCTCGCGCACGTGCGCGGGACGGGGATCCGTCCCCTCTTGACCCCGCCCATCCTCCCTTACCCCTGCCCACCTTTTATTTAACAAAAACCTAAATCCTAATTAATTCATTAATTAATTTAAAAAAAAAAAAAACCTACCCAACGGACACCCTTCCCCCCCGAATCCCAACCGTCTCTCTTCTTTCTCTCTCTTCTCTCTCTTTTCTTTCTCTCTCTTTCTCCTTCTCTCTCTCTCCTGCGTTCCTTTTCCCGCCTCCCTCTTTTCCCTCCTTCTTCACCTTCTTTCTTCTATCTCCTTCTCTATCCTGCCCTCCATCGCCCTCCTTCCTTCTCCCTCTCCACCTTCCCTCCTCCCTCCACTCCTCCATCGCCCTCCTTCCTTCTCCCTCTCCACCTTCCCTCCTCCCTCCACTTCTCCATCGCCCTCCACGACTTCCTCCCTCTCCCTTCTCTCCTGTCGCCTCCCTCTTCCTCTCCCTCCCGCTGTCTTCCTTCCCCTCCCTCACTCCTTTTCCTTTCCCTCTCCTCCTTCCTTCCCTCCCTTCCTGCCCCGCCCAGCGCTGTCTCCTCCCCCAGCGACTTCCTTCCCTCCCTTCCTGCCACGCCCGCGCTCCCTTGCGCCTCCTCGCCAGCCGCCCGCGCGTCCGCCGCCTTCAGACCGCCAGCCCCCCGCGCGTCCGCCGCCTACTGACCGCCGTCGCCGCGCCCTCGTCGCCGCTCCGCCTGGTTGCCGCCGGCGCCGCCTCCACCTCTTGTCGCCTCCCTCCAACCTCCACCTCCTCCACTACCTCCTTCCAAGGTTACTACTAACTCTAGTTAGTTAAAACTCGACCTAATACTAACTAACTTAACCTAACCTAGTTAAACCCTAACTAACCTAGTTAAACCCTAACTAACCTAGTTAAAACTTACCTGACTTAGTTAGAACTAACTTAACTAACTTAGTTAGACTTAACTGACTTAGGTAGACTTAACTTAACTAACCTAGGGTGCCTTACCAGACTAACCTAGGTAGACTTACCTGATTTACCTGACTTACCTGCCTTAAGTGACTTATGACTAATGTGATTAATGTGATTAATGTGACTTAATTAATCACAACATTAATTTTTCCCTAAAAAATTTCAAAAAAATTTCTAAAAATTCCTTCTGTCTTTTGTCAATTTTTGGACCATTGTCTGCTAGGAATTGCCTTTCCTATAATTTTAGAAAAATCCATCTTTCCTAAATTTACCCCTAAATTACCAAAAAATATAGAAAAGTCATTTTAAAAATTGTAAAAAATTCCAAAAAATTCTAAAAACATTCTAAAAAATTTCCCTTATCTCCCTTGCTCATTTTCCATTTATTCCACTATAAAAAATCACACCTAAAAATAAAATAAAATAAATAAAAATAAAAAACCAACATCAATCAAATTAACACATCTGCTAAGGTGTTCATTGTTGTTTCATCAGTGCTTTTTGCTTTTCCTTTATTGGGACTCTTCCGTGCGCATTCTTGCATTTCATACACACCCTTCCAGGTATTTATTTTCTGTTATGTTATTTATTTATTTATTTTTTTCCTTAATCACAATTAATTGTTAAAATAAACCCTTTAATTCACCCACCGTTTCCACGCGCATTCGCGCTAAACACACATTTTTTTAAAAATTAAAATCAACCAGCCGTTCACTTCGCACGCGCTACGTGCGTTAAAGAGGCACTCTAAAATTTTAATTAAAATAAACTAGCCGTCACATGAGCACGCGCTGGCAAAAAAGCGCTCCACATCACCTTAATTATAATCAATGAATTGCATTTAGAGACCCAGTCGGGAATCGCAGTCCGGGAATCGTATAAAAACACCGGTTTAACCTAATAATTGGTAAATAAATTTATAATAAGGAACCGCCGTTTTCTTATTAAGGTTTATCACCTAATAAAAATCAACCCTTCATTAAATTAATTCCCCCCTCACTGCACTTAATCCCCTTTTTAATGAAGCGTTTGGTGGGATGGGTATGCGCAGTCATTAATGTTATTTTCCATGGTCCAGTCTTGGTTCTATCATAGCTGTCGTACAGATGATATATTGCTATGGTATGGTTTTGGTTTCATGTCTTAGTTACGGTTACGGGTACGGTATGTAGTTTTTTATTTTGTTGCCTGATACGGGGTTTAGGGTGTTTGTTTGATGCATCGCATGAAGCTTTCGGTCGCATTTGTCTCGAGGTCATGTCAAATTTTTTCTAGGATGTGGTTTGCCTGGGGTTAGTAGGTCGGGTCATGTCTTATTTGGTAATTCTCTTATCCTTGGTTTTTGTATGTTGGTTTGCAGGCATTCTCCTTGATTGTCTGTGTTTGTGGTGTGTGTGTAACCATCTGAATGGCGTCTTCTCATGCTCCTCCCCCTATCCAGTACGTCCCACTAGTTAGTCGGGATTACTCGTCCCTACTTACTTTTGAGTCCCTCACGAAGGCAGGCCTTGCTGCTTTTGTGGCCACTCCTTTTCCATTACTTCCAGAGGATCCGTCCGTATGTGATGAGTTCCTGGCCTCTTACAGCAAGAAGACATGAGTAGTCCAAGGCATGTCTATGACATTGACGTCTCGAGGCTTAGGGAAGGCTCTGTCCTTACCCTCCAAAGGAGAACCTTTTGTGACCACTCGACAGCTCTTCTCTAATGAAGAGATTCTCAAGCTGTTGCAGAAGCAGACAAGGGAAGTCCTTGATGTTAAGAAAGTGATAAACTCTTCAGGAGTTTCATTTTCTATGATCACTGATCCCGTATGGAAGACGATGTGTCAGTTCCTTCAGGACAGGTTCATGCCTGCCAAAACGCCATCACACTATTTGTCCAAAGAGCTTTTCACAGCTTCCAGGATGGTGCTGAAAGGAGTTGCCATTGATTGGAGCACATGCCTCCTTACTAAGATGGATCAGCATTTTGTTAAAGTCACGAGGGGTAATGTTACCAATGTTACCTATGGATCCTATTTGTCTGCCTTCTTGACCTATTCAGGTTTACAGAAGACTGTACCTCCACCTCCTCCATCAGATCCAGTACCTCCTCCTCCACCTTCAGAAGAGTCAGTACCTATTGACATTGAGGATGATGATTCTCCGCCTCCCCTGGTCATACAGCGCAAACGCTTGAAGAGGGTAGCGGACAAAGCCCCTGCTGTACTTCCCTCAGTGTCTATCCCTGCTACTTCTGGCAGTGAACTCCCTGGGTATCTCACTTGCAATAACCTGTTCAGAGCACATAGAGAAGGATCCTTGGAGATCTCAGTTCCTTCCCTGAACAGTCTCGTCTCAGGAGATACCATTCCTTTCCTCTGCAAGGATATTCAAAGTTCCATTGAGTTGTCAGTGACAGCCTGTGTTCAACAGCTGTACGCATCTTTCTATGAGGAGCTCATGCAGTCCAAAGACCAGTTGCATAAGGCAACATCTGAGTTAGCTTCTGCTAAGGATACCCTAGCAGATCTATTTAAGCAAATGGAACAGCAAACCCAACTGGTTGCTACTCAAAGCGATGAGATTTCTTCATTGAAAACCCAGTTATTCGAGGCTCAGTCACAGGTTACTAGCCTTTCAGCAGAGAAGGAGAGGATGTCCAGTGAAGCGAAAGAATTCCAAGTTCTTTTAGATGACAAGCTTTCAGCTTTACACATGGCTAATGACACAGTGGCCAACCAAGCCTCCCACATCCAGTAGTTGCAAGATCAGCTTGCAAAGTCCCGCTCTGTTCCTCCAAGCCCTCCTGTTCCATTAATTCCTTATCTTTCACAGCAGGACTTGGCTGCCTTACAGAGACAGGCTACTTTGTGCCCTCTATTCCAAGACAAAGTGGAAAGATTGCAGTCCAGAATGGACTTGTTATGGTCTACCTTTGAGCAGTTTCAGGACTATGTCTTACCAGACCATTCTTTCTTTGTCCACTACCATTTACAGAAGTTGGTCTTCTATATGAAGCTTTCCACGATGGATTTACCTTTTCCAGAGGATGGCTGGAGTGGGGCTTGGTCTGCTGAGTTGTTGACAGAGGTAGTCAGAATGGTCTTTGAAGATTCTGTCACGCCAGACACCATGCTGATGTCATACATGTATATCCGAGGAGATTTGTTAATTCCAGATGAAGTAGATATGGCATGGTATGTGGGGGATGTGGTCTTACAGGCTGTTCTCTATGTCAATCATTTGGAGTTGCACATAGCTGATATGTTCCAAAGTTATTACTCCAAAGTGACTGATTGTCAGGATAGTTCGTGGCATCCTATGATTGATTTAGTGGTCCTCAATCAAAGACAAAACACAGCTCCTACCTTTGTACAGAGTACTAACCAATTGAGGATGGATCTCTTAATCTATCTTTCCAAACATAATCCGTTTGATGCTACTTTCTTTGATGCCTATTATAGACGATCTCTCTTAGGACCTTCTGTTCCTACCCTCCTCTATTACCAACAATTGGCTCACCGTTATGCTATATATTTTTCCCTTTGTCAAACTCATTCCACAGTAATTTTACCACTTCTTTTCCAACCTTTCAATTTCCCTCAAATTCCCATTTTCACTTACTGTTCCTTTATTGAGGATAGGGTATTTTCCCCTTCTTCACCCTGTCCTTCACCCCTCATTAATGTACCCTCCACATTTTTTATTTATCAGTTAACACCGTTCCTTAGTGATTCCTTACAAATTTCTGCCACTCCTTCTTTAACCTTTTCTTCCTTTTATGATTTTTCCTATCCTTCCCTACATCCACTTTCCCTTATTCCATTACCCTCTCCTAACACTTCCATATCTCAACCACCTCAGTTGGTTAGTGACTGTGCCGGTTTTGATACTCAGATTTCCAGAAGAAGGGGATGGAGTTCGGATGATTGCCTTACAGGACTGCAGATTAATTGGCCAGTAATTCCAGGGGAATGGACAGTTTCAAGTCAAGCTTATCAAAACTATGTTCATTTTGCCCAACAATATTCACAGTTTGCAGATCCCTCAGTGAGATTAACTGCTCACTTTGCTTGGTACCTGGCGTATATGCATAGGCACTCTCATACTGATTCAAAGCCTATTCCAAAGTTGTGCATGAATGTCAATGTTAGCATTGATTCCCAACAGCTGGAGATACTGTATTTTCATGCCCTCTGTTTGCATAGCAGATACTTGGTCCTATTGGAAAGGATGTGTTGTCTCCAATTTTTTCAAAATCCTCCTAAAAACTTTGTAGATGAATCCTTATCTATGGATCGATTCCGACAACATCAATCTTTTAAGAGGGATCATCTTCATTGATGCCTTTCCAATGTATGGTGCAAGCTTTTTAATGCCAAACTCTTCTTTTTGAGGAAGTCATTCAGATGGTTGTGTTGTGTATTAGTGTTGTGAGTTCATTTATGTCAAACGAACGTGGTGGTTTCCTATTGGATCTTGTGTACGAGCTATGTTTTGGAGATTTGTAAAGATGGGGTCGTGGTTGGAGAGTTGAAGTAAATGAAGATGAAGAAGAAGAAGCAAACTCTTATATCCTTTACAAATTTGTGGTGATTTTTAGTTTGATAAGAGGTGTTAATTTCAAAAAAAGAGTTTTTCTTTCTTTGTATTTTTATATCAGAAACAGGTTATAAGTTGGGGTCGTGGTGGATGGATTCTTTGTAAGAAGATAATGACGATCAAAGTTGAGCTTTTCTATGAACTTGTATTCCCTTTTTCCTGGGTCGCGAGGACGCTTCCTTATTAAGTGTGGGGATATGTTGAGTGTTGAAATGACTTGTTTTTTGGCTGATTTTTGTTGTTTTTGAGAGCTGAATGGTTGATTTTATGAGAAGATTGATTGGTTTGGAAGTGGTTTGAGAGTGTTTTTGATGATAATGATTGTGTTTTGGAAGTTCATGATGTTTGTTGATGGTTTTATGATGTTCTGATAGGTTCTGAATGGTTCTGTATACCTTCTGTTTTGTTCTGTTTTGGTCTGTTTTTGTTCTGATTGTCTTCTGTAAGGAGGGATGGAGTATTGATTGATGAAGAATGAGATATTGTGAAAGCTTATTGAATGGTTTGTGAGAGTTTGGAATGGGTTGAGTATAAGTTATGTGGTTTTGATGACCTTCTGTAACCTTCTGTAGGTCTTCTGTAGAGCTTCTGTTTCTGTTCTGCTTCTGTTCTGCTTCTGTACTGTAACTGTTCTGGTACTGTTCTGTAGACTGTTCTGTAAGTGTTCTGTGGAATGTATGTGTGATTTTGGGGAAAGTTTTCTAGCCTTGGAAAGAGGTGAATACAAGTGCAAAAGAGCTTAAAGAAGTGGAAGAAGTAGCTGTTGAAGACTCAAGTGAAGACTAGAGTAAAGTGACAGTAGTGAGCTATGAAGAGACACTGTAGTGGCTCTGGTGACCTTTCATATCAGACATACCTCTTGGGAGGGGTATCCACGACCTAAGAGTGATTATTGAGAGTAATTTTAGAGAGATTGTAGTGAGGATATGATGTATTATTGATGGAGTGTGTGTGAGAGAGTCAGAGATAGCCAATTCTATAGAAACAGAGTGATTGTATATGAGAGATTGAGAGAGAAAACTATGAAGATATTGAAGATGAATACTATGTGATGTATTTCCATTTCAAGATGGTGTACTTCTTTGCTTTCTTTGTGATATTGATGGATTTTGTGAAGATATTGAAGAATATGGTTGATTCTATTAAAACCGTGGGAGATTTACATGATGCTGCATGAAGATTTGTTGTGCCTGGTGTTCTTTTCTTCATTGTGATCATATGAAACATGATAAACAAGCTTGTTGATGTTACAAGATAGATTTTCTTGCAAGAGAATTTCCTTTTTCCTTGGTGTTCTTCTCGGGGCTCCAATTTGCTATCTTCTTTATATTCTCCTTCCTTGGTGAATGGTAGCTCCAAGGTGGCAAGAATATGAAGCCAATCTTGCTCATCCTTAAGACATGGAACATATGCATTCAAGGGCTTTTGTGTTGTTGGGGGACAAATGATGTCATCATGCAATAAGCTAGAAATAGCATCCAAGTTGATTGAGGCAGTCTTACAACTATCTATTTCAATGCACATAGCCTCAGTGTGATTTCCGAAAAAGACTAGACCATTATCCCAATCTTCGAATATTCATGCATTACACATCCAAGGTTGGCCAAGCAATAGTTCATACTCAACTCCTTTCATGACCACAATTGTGATAGAGAACTTGACATTAACAATCTTCACCAATCACTTCTTCAACATGCCCAGGGGGCGTACCTTTAGAACCATCGCTGATGGTGAGATTAAAGTGGACAAGCTCAATTGAAGGGTTGCCCCACATCTTAAGCATTGCTTGATTTGCAATGCTAACACCAACTCCTATATCTATAACGCCTCTTCTCATGGTGGAGTCACCAAGGATTGCCATAGGAAAAATGGCATGAGGGTTGGTGGGGAGCTAGGCAATGGATTTTGTGGGTCCTCCTCACTAGGTTGGGTCTCATTACTTCCATCAATATAAATCTTGAAAGTTGTCCAAATGGCAAGATTGTTCTTGAAGAGCATACCCAATGGTATTGAGACACTCATAGAGATTAAGGTAGCTAAAAGCCTAGGGTCTACTTCCTAATAGTGTAATGTCCTTGGATGATCTTGGGCAAGCAGTTATACTTTAAGTTCAGTAGCGGGTCTTCCAAAGGTGTTAGGTCCAATTGTTGAGGCCAAGGGAAGTGTGCTATCGATGCCATGTGGCTGCAAATTGTCCTTGGATTCTTCAGTCCTAATTTTAGCTTAAGCCTCTTCCACCTAGTTCTTCACTTTGCTAATCACCTTAAGTTGATGCTCAAGGTCATGGTATTCACGTACTTTGGTTGAGGCAGCCATTTTAGTGTGCGTAGCATATCTAGCTTGCTCACCACTCGAAGCAGCTGTAGGATTAGAAGTCTCCTCGTCACTCTTGAGCTTGAGAGCAACACACTCAGCTTTCTTATTCATATTCTTATTTCCAATGATAGAGGCAGTAGCTAGAGATGGGCTAGGGATACTAACTCCACCTTGCTTAGCTTGTGCCTTGGTAATGGCATTAATTGGAATGGGAATCACATCCTCATGTTTCAACATTTCTATTGCAAAGAGAGTCAAGGGCACAATGGGTACTATAGCTCTGCTGGAGCTAGCTTTCTATTTTGGGAAATTGAGATGCATGTGAATGATTCCACATTTAAAATATCTTTGGTTAGCTTCATTCTCCTTTGGGTGTTCTTGTTTTTGGGGGCACCATGTGGAGATGTGATCGGTTTAGCAGCAGGGAAGTGTCTCATGAGGAACATGCCATGCCCTCGACTGCATCCTAGCATCATGATTGGTATTTGTCTATAGTCCATGAGCGCCACATTTCCTTCGTTGTCATATGAAACATATGAGTTGGTAGAATTGTCATCCTCAATGAGCTCTTCAACAAAGTGGACTAAGGACATCACTATGTGGGTGAGTTATGAGTAGGACCGGGGGTCATGGGATGCCAGATGGGTTAGTATCATCTCAAGGAGTTGCAAGTTTATGATTGGGAGGAGCATAAAGATCCATCTAATGGGATCTTGGATATGGGACCCCATGATTGTCATATGGTATAGTATAGGGATGCTGCCTAGGGGCTCTACATATAGATGCCTCATGAGACCAAATCGCCCACAAGTTGTGCAAGCCATGCTCTGTTGAGCGCATTCAAATGCCAAGTGATCACCGCCACAATATATTCACTACACGTTTTGTTGGTATGATCAAGTCTACCTAAATGAGTGTATGATTTTTAAGAGCTCTTGTTTTTGTTTCATTATCTCTTCCATGATATTTGGGGTTTGGGTGTTGCATGTTTCAAGTTTTCCTATGTTGGATTGGGAGTCAAATTCTAGGCCTTTTCCTTTCTTATTGTGAGTTCTGTCCTTGTATAGGTCTTCTATGCGGATCGCTTCATCTAATACTCGATTGAGATTTGTTTGATCTAGCATAGAATTGCTAGCCCATGCCTCATAGATATTTTCATTGCGGATACCCTTGATGAAAGCCTTCATGACTGCTTTGGATGGTTTTTTAGCTAGTGGGATTCTATTATAGAGTCCTCTCAATCTAGGCACATAGTCTTGTGTCCCCATATCCTACCTTTGCAAACCACTTAATGAAGAGAGTCTGAAGAGTTGTGAAGGAAGCCTTTTCAAGTGCATCTGCAAACCACTTAATGAAGAGAGTATGAAGAGTTGTGAAGGAAGCCTTTTCAAGTGCATCGAGACTAATAAACCAAGTATGACCCTTTTTGCCCATACAGAGCCCAAAAGATTTAGCTTGCTTGGCATCGCCTATGAGGTTATTGGCCTCACAAACTTGCTCTAATTGCTCTATAAATTTGTATGGATCATCTCCATCACAATACTTGTCAATTTTCTTGGCCACTATGGGTACATTGGCTTGGTCTTGCTAGGTAGGTGTGTTACTCATCCCAATGTACCATATGAACTCTGACGATGAGCAGATCTATGTGATCAAAGAGCCTACATTGAATGAGGTTTATTAGGATGTCAATGGTTGATCCAAATGTTCCTACATTCAATAGCATGTTCTTGGTCCCATCTAGTTCGAATTTCATGTTTAAAAGTTCTTACTTTGTGTCCATTGTGTGTTTAATGATCTTGCTAAAAGTATTGGTTTCTTGGTCTTTTAGGGCCATGAGTTTTTTCTCTAAGTCTGTAGGGGAGAGTCGAGCACAATCAAAGCATGTAGCTTGGTAGCTATCCAAGGACTCTCAGACGTCTCATGATAGAGACTCTAGAAATGTGGCATTGTCCATTATATTAGGTTGGGGACCTAAGATCTCTCGATTGACTAGGTCAATCACTTGATGAATGAGATCCTTGAGGGGTGTGGTCTTGAGGATTGATCCTACAATAGGAGAGGGTTTAGGGTTTGATATTGTTTGGACGGGTTCGGGGCTAAGGGTTCGCTCTCAAGGAGGAGAGGGGACCACCTTGCCATTTCACAAGCGCATACAAAAAAGTCAATTTGAGCTTTGAGTCGAGACCTTGGAATGCTATTTTCTCCTATGGATCGGACCTATGATGTGAGAATGTGCCTTTAGATATACCTAGCACAAGATTTTGTTTAATTCTTAAGGCACTTAAGATGTTAGTTAAAATGATAGTGGTTAAAAGATAAGTTTCTAAGGTACTTAAGATACTTAATCACCAACACAAAATGTGAGTTGTGGTAAAATCAATCTTCCATCATTTCAAAAAGTAAGGTGTGCTTGTGCAAGGAAAGCCACATGTATCATTGCAATGAGAGGAGACAATCTTAGAGAAAATGAGATGCAATAAATGTTGCATATGGATAGAAAAGTGTGTATGGGGAATTGGGGTGTATGGGAGCAATGAAAGTGTAAGTGTGGGAAGTGTGATAGAAAGTAGTATGAAAGTGTAAATGTAAACGAGGAAACCCTAGACAAGTAAACTCAAGATGAGTAAGTGTAGACGAGTGAACCCTAGACAAGTAAACTCAAGATGAGTAGTGCAAACAAGTGAGCCCTAGATGAGTAAACTCAAGATGAGTAAGTGCAAACAAGTAAACCCTAGACAAGTAAACTCAAGACGAGTAAGTGTAGACAAGTACACCCTAGACGAGTTGTTAAAATATTGAGAATACATACTAAGGAGGATCACTGATGAGCAAATATACAATCATAATGCGGCATAAGTAATGACAAAAAAGAAGAACAACTGATATTATCCAAGCATAATGCAAGTACAACTAAATGATCAAGCGAGTGTGGGGATGAGTGCCTTTTATAGGCTTATAGTATGTGGTATTGGTAGGTGAAGAAAGGTGGAAAGTGACCATGGTATTCACCAACTGTGGTTTTATCAAACCATGCATACATGACCTAGTCTAAGGCTTTATTTGCAATGTGTTTATTTGCCTTGTTTGTTCCTTACAAAGAGGCTATGGTGGATGTGATTGCACATTTCTTAACACCCCTCCTCAATCACAACCAAGAAAGACACTGAGTATACAGAGGCTGTCATGAGTAGAACCTTGCTAAGTGTAGACATGGAAAGAACCAACCATACAAAGCTAGAGGTTGTTACAAGGCCTCACTAAGTGTGTAGAGGCTGTACTGTGCAGAGGTTACATGAAGAGTATAGGAGCTTATGGTGGGAACATTAGGCAAGTCCACATTTTAAACTTAAAAAATTCTATTAGAAAATGAGCTACAAAAGAGGGACTGGTGATTCCTATCCTTTTGTTATTGGGTGTCTTCTTCTTCTTCTTCTTCTTCATCTATATACACTTTGAGACCTTTTCTTAGCATGGCAAAATTTCTCAATATGCCTAGTTTTCTTGCAAGAGTCACAGACTATACTCTTTTTCCCTTTCACATAGAGGAGTTGTTGGTCTCCTCTTGGGACGCTTGTTTCTCCCTTGCTCTTGATCTTCTTTTCCTCTTCCAGAAGAGAGGCTTTGATATCCACAAGCTTCGGCTTTGGCATGTTGATTAATGTGGTAGACACATTATCAAACTCGGGTGGAAGACTCTTGAGAGGCACTCCAATGCAAATGTCTTCATCCATCATCAAGTTGATTCTTGCAAGTTGTGTCAACAAGCTTTCCATTTAATTCAAATGACTTGCAAGTGAGGTACTACTTTTCATGTCAAGCCTAAAAAATTCAATCGGTAAGTCATATTTGGAGGATTTTGAATGAGCTCCAAACAGGGTTTCTAATCGATCCCATGTTGCTTGAGAGGTTTCACAATCATCAACATGATGAACGTAGCTATCATCAAGTTTGAGCTTGATAATAGCTTGAGCCTTATCATCATTTTTATCCCATATGATTGAAAGTGTACCTTCCCTTGGTTTCTTTTCTTGACCACTTGTGATTGACCACAAGCTTTTCTTCATCAGGATTAGTTTGATCCTAGTTTGCCATGTATGGAATTCGACACCGTTGAATCAAGCTGTTGGTGAGTCCTTGCCCATGTTGAGGTTGCAAGATCAGTAGCAAATTAGGTCCAAAAATTTTAGATTTCAACAATAGAAGAGTTGAGCACAAGTGCCAAGAAGCACTAGGTGATTAGTATCAAGAGATACTAGGTGACTAGTATGCCCTTTGAACTTGAGATCTTCAAGGTCTTGTAGGTCCGAGTCTTCCCCTCCTTGATTTGACGGTGGAGTAGCACAAAAAACTCAGATTTGATCAGAGGCAAAGCTAATTGTGTTAGATGACATAAGTGCTAAAAGCAGTAGATAAGTGTCAATGGACATTGTGCTTGTATATTCTTGGATTAAACTTGAATATTCCAAAATGTCCCCTTCTTGTTGGTTTGATGTCTCAAGTGTTACTGGAAACTGAGTTAGAACTCTTAACCCAAGTGGCAAAAACTCCAATTAACTAAAAAGAGTGAGAAAATGAAGTGAAATAGAAGCTTGAAGTTAGAAGAGCTATGGCTTCTCTATTAGGGTTACAACATACAACTAATTTTTTGTTGATTGCAACAAGTAGACTTGATCATTTTCAAAAAAAATTATATGGATATTCATTAAGAATCGTGGAGGACTGTAGGTGTGGCGTCAGTAGTACGACAGTTGCAGGCGCATTCTGGGCAGCAGACTGATTCAGGCGCAGTGTTCGAGCAAGGAGGTGATCATGGCAGGCTTTGAGGTGATAGGGAGTAGCACTTGGAGCAGAGGAAGAGTTTCCTAGAAGAAAGTACAAGCTGAAACAGCCTGGTTTGAGAGATTCAGGCCCTCCATCACTGAAGGTGCGTGGCTATGGAGGCAGGTGAGAGATTCATGGGAAAGTGGAGGGAGCCAAAAATTCAAATTGGAATGACCCAATCAATGGCCTAATAACTCATTAACTTGAAACTTGCTCTGATACCATGTTAAAATATTGAGAATGCATACTAAGGAGGATCATTGATGAGCAAATATACAATCATAATGAGGCATAAGTAATGACAAAGAAGAACAATGGATATTATCCAAGCATAATGCAAGTACAATTGAATGATCAAATGAGTGTGGGGATGAGTGCCTTTTATAGGCTTACAGTAGGTGGTATTGGTAGGTGAAGAAAGGTGGAAAGTGACCATGATATTTATCAACTATGGTTTTAATAAACCATGCATACATGACCCAGTCTAAGGCTTTATTTGCAATGTGTTCATTTGCCTTGTTTGTTCCTTACAAAGAGGCTATGGTGGATATGATTGCAAATTTCTCAATACGACTAAGTACAGATGAGTGAACCTTATATGAGTAAACTTTAGACAAGTAAATTAAAGATAAGTAAATGCAGACGAGTAAACCCTAAACGAGTAAAATCGAGATGAGTAAATGCATATGAGTAAATCCTAGATGAGTAAACTCAAGACGAGTAAGTACAAATGAGTAAACCCTAGAAGGTACAAGTCCTAGGTGGGTGGTGCAAGTCATGTTGTGAGTATGAACTATGATGATCATGATATTTTAGTGCAAATGAACTCTAAATCTAGGTGTAAGGATCCTAACTATTAAATGGCAACAAGCAATAATCAACCAATTAATGAAACAATGGCCGTGTATTTGATTCTTGCATTGTGTTTTGAGTTTTTCTCACTCTTCTTCCTTTAATGCTCACTCTCAACAATGGAGGCAAATAATAGAATGGAATAAGAGAATAGAAAGCTTCAATAGTTTCACTAATAGATCTTCCATAGCATGGATGCACCAAAAGGGTTAATACAACTAAGACTTCTCACCCTTATATAGATACAAACTAGGGTTAGAGGTTTAGGTCACCTCTATAGGATAGCGTACCGTTTTAGGGTTAGGATTTTCACCCCATTTTGTGTTTTAGGGTTTGCACCCCTGTGAATTAGGATTTGTGCCCTTTTTTGGGTGTCCTAACCACTTTGGTGGTTCTAGATCTCATTGCATGCTTGTATCTTAGTCTAAATAGACCAAGCCTTTACTAATCTAATCACAAATCCATATGTGCAACCCACACAACCCATGGGGGTGCAAAAAATACAAGTACGGGTGATAAATACAATGTGCAAGCCTGACTCTCACAAAATAATATATCAATGATAATTTGATATCCATGTAGTACAACAATGTAATGTGCTGACTTGTCCAGGCACATTTTTAGCGGTCCATCGAGAGACGAGTCTAAGTGATGCCGCTCGGCACTCCCATGGAATGTCACGTGGTTTGTCGCCTAGGGTTTCGTGAGTCTGTCTCATAACGGAACAAGGTCTCATGACAGCATTCTAGTGTCGGGTTCTAGACATCCTACTTTACATAGAGATACCCAAGCTGAAGTTGACCCGTACCACACTTGGTTCAAAGAGAATGGAAAACAAGAGGGATGTGGTACTCCACCTCTCTACCTATAGGGCATAATCCCATTCTGGTCCCCTAAAATGGCATGAATCGGGGTTCTAACCTAACAATTCCTAAAGGTCAACGTCGATAAAACCTTGTGAGAAGCCTCCCAGTTTTCCGGGACCACCCTACCGTAGGACGGACCTATCGGGGATTCCGTCCACCCGCTTCCCTTGATAGCTTTAGTTTTTTAATTAGGTCCTACCACATTTATGTGCGACATTTAAAATTAGCTTCATTAATTAAGCCTTTTAGGAAACATGGTTCATTTGCCTAATTTATAGCACAGACATGAAAATAACAGAGCAAGTAGTTCTTTTGACAAACAAGTTCTTTAACTTATCTTCAAGTTAATCTTTGTCTCTTGCCCATACATGATAATTATATATCCCCTTTTGTCCAACAAAAGTACCCCTTCTGCCTTGCAGAAGTAACTGGTCCAAATCACATGGCACCATAAATTCTATCCTATATTTAGAATAGGATCTTCCAACTCCCCAGACGTTGGGATCATGGCAATCTCCATAGCTCCGTCCTGTACTCAGTAAGGGGTATCCAGAGCTCTGTCGAGAGCTCCACTCACCCCAAGCGATCTAGGAGTGAGACATAATTTTCGTGGACGGCCTTTTCACCACTCGACCTTCGGCCCGTGAATCGAGCAATGCCCTCTCGGGTTGAAATGCAGTGTGACCTTGGAGATGATCCACCAGCGTAAAATATCATTTCTTAATTAATCAAATTAAGAATCAAGCACAATCAAGGCAATGAGCCTAATATCATCTTCTAAGAAAACATTCCTTTATTCCCCATGGCAATTTGTCATCACAAACCCCTGCCATGAATTTACCATCAATCACAAGCACTTGGAGTAATCATCCAAACCACAATCCAATAATCAGTTGAATGTACAAGCATTTAGGAGGTTGTTTGATCAACCACCAACAAAAACCATTTGTATTTTTTTTCCAAATAATACAAGAATAGATGCAATAACAATTGCAGCGCATATTCGCTCTCCCCCTTGGGATCAAAGAGTGATTCTTTGCAAAATTTACTTAATACTTGTATGCACAATTTTTAATGTCATTCTTTTTACGATTATGCCATGCGTAACCCCTGACCGATTCTTCCTTGTAATTACTCTATCAATGAATAAGCCTTATGCAACTAGGTGCAATTAGCTTCCCTTAATACATGTACTTTGCAAACTCCATCATTCGAATATGTGAGATAAAATTTATCCTTTTTGATGACCTATTCTTGTGCATCATAATATGGGCCTAACGTATCACATACGAGAATCAAAGCAAGCATCTATTAATTTGGAAATATATTACTTACGACCGGTATCACGATGTAATCGACATAATGCCTTCACTCGAAGCTTCGTTTTGCTGGTTGTGGGATTGCCATCTACACGCAATATTCTTCGCTTGGGGACCATAATCCGCAAGTAGATTTGAGAAATAAAGAATGAAAAAATAGATTCGAGATAGGAGAGTGTAAGAGAAGATAGCTTAGTCGAAGACCGAGATAGGGAAAAATTGAGCTAACTCTCTCCCACACAGCCTCTTGGGATAACTCCTCTCTCTCTCTCTCTCTCTCTCTCTCTCTCTCTCTCTCTCTCTCTCTCTCTCTCAATCTCCTTGCAATCTCTTGGAGGGGTATTCCTCTCTCTCTCTCTCTCACAACCTCTCGGGGTCTCCTTATGCGCCCTTGTGCCTCCCTATACCTCATATCTATAGTGAATTAGAGAAGAGGGCTTGTGGCTGAGAAAAAGAGCTCTTTGTGGAGGGGATCTTGGAAAAATCAGTGATCTGATGCTCAGATCATAAATCTAATGGTTTCACTGGCTCCAAAAGGGGGGTAAAACTCCAATAGAGTTGTTTAGAAATCTTTTAGATCACTCATTTTTTCTCTCCCTGTTTGAAGTGATGTTTACTGCTTGCAAACTGCGATCGTAGCGCGTGCGATTTCGCAAATCCTTTTTTTTGTATTAAATCTCCAAAACTAGTTGAAAAATCACTTGTTTTTTTTTAACATGACATCTAGTTCTAGAAATTTTCATATCTTTTTAGGATATTTATAATAAGTAATATCCAAAATATCTAAAATATGCTAGTTTTGATAAAAAATCTAATATTTTTGAACCATCCATACTATACACATTAACATTAGTGATTAATATGTATCATAACTCTCGTTCACATTGTAATTTCCGTGAAGGGTGGCTACAATCCTTATCAATCCGAGAAAAGTGTCGAATTATGACTCTCAAATTTTTTAAATAAAATATTTTTAATTAAATAAAAATTGTTAGTTATTAGTGTTAGTTAGTTTTTACTTTAGGTAGTCTTTAGTTAGTAATCTTACTAACTTATTAATTGACTAATTAACTTTTGAACTAACCAACTAACTTTTAATTGTGTGGAAATATTACATCCTCCTCCCCTTAGAGAAATCAAGATGTCCTCATCTCAAGAGAATTGGGGGTTCTGTTTTGGAACCTGTGGCATAAGACCCATCACGCAGTCGTTGCGACCCTTTGACCACTCATAGACATGCGGTTTTTTAGAATAACAACTTATTGTATTTGATTTATCCTAGTCTGGATTACAATAGAAAAGTTTATTGTAGTTATATCTCATGAATATCTTCTAGGTTTTTTCTAAGTATCAGATAATTTCCTATAGGCTCTAGATCACTGAAGCTTGTGCAACTTTATTTCTTGTAAGCTCGAGTTCTCTTCGAGTATTGTTGGGACAATGGACGTGGATATATCTAATGCTGTGGCACTCAGAGCATCGATGTTTAGGGTGCTTTGGACATTCCCTTTGGAAATGACCTAGCTCTTTGCAGTAGATACAACACAAAGCTTTATCACTTGGAGTCACAAGATTCCTGATCGTCCTAGCAAGATTTTCTTCTTTAAACCAAACTGTCCTAGGATCCTTTCAGCAGACTAAAGTGGTCCTTTATCATGGAAACTTTGTTTCCGAAATGTCCTCTTTTTAGATTTGGATTGAGGTCTATGGTCAATTGTCTTTGCTTGTAATATTAAAGAATACTCCCAAACTTCCACATTCTGGCAAGACACAATCTATATTAGTTGAGAAGAACACTTAAGAGAAATTCATTGCAAGTTATAACTGTCATTCCTTGCCAAAGTATCTCTAATTATTTACGAGTTCTAGGTTCAAAATAGATGCAACTCATATTACTTGGGTTAACCGTGTTTGAAAGCAGAGTTGCAGCATTGGAATGTGTGCACAAGAGGGAGAAAGAGGCTCAAAGTACAAGAAAATATTCTTGTTTAATAAGTTGCTCAAGGTACAACTTGGGTACACTCTATCTCACACTTGATAGTGACCCATAGGCTGTTTATATAGCCTCTACTAAGCTAGGGTTAGGGTTTCCCCTACCCCAAAGGCTATTCACACCCATGTGCCCTCATACTCCCTTGCTTATAGTGGGTTCCTATGCTTATCTTCTAACACCCCCCCTCAATGCCAGGGTGGCATTGGATTACAAGGCATGTAAGATGTTCCCCCCCTTCTTGGGATGCCTTTATAAATCAGGCTTACAAGAGTGTTTTAGGTAGATGATTTAAAGAGTCAAAACAGTCGATCTTCAGATGGATTGGAGGCATAGTTGGCCACCAATCATTTGGGTACATCAGGAGTGTTGGGGCATTTACTAGTGATATGTTATGTCTTCTTGCATTTGTTACATTTCATTTTCTCAGGATACTTCTTCCAATAGTTGTTTACAAGATGTCTTTTTTCTTACAGAAAGAATATCTAGTGAGAGCTGTATGTACCAATACTTGATCACGGGAAGTTGAAGATGCCTAACTGTTGCTGCTTTCTTTGTGGTTCCTCTTTTCTTCATCCAAACAAGATTGAATGGTACTTGCCAATGTAGGATCTGGAATGTTGGTGAGAGTGGTTACAGGAGTAGGAAACACCTGTTTTACAGCTTTTAAGAGAAAAGTAATAGCATCTTCTTCATGTATTGGAGCTTGTACAGAGGCAAGCTGTGTCATAAGTCCCTTCATGTGAGAGATGAATTTTCCCAAATCTTCTCTTGATCTATATTTCAAGCTAAAGAATTCAATTTTAAGGAAGATTTTAGTATTTTTACCCGTGAATCCATAGAGATTTTCAAGCTCATCCCATTTTTCTTTAGCAGTGTTTAGTTGATCAACATGATGAATCAGGGACTCATCTAAGTGTAGCATTATGATTGCTTGGGCACGTTGGTCATCCTCTATATCAATCAGATTTGCATAGTTTACAACTCTAGTGCCTTGAATGAGAGGCCAATACCCTCTCTCCATCATTTTGTACTTTATAAGTACCTGCCATGGGTGAAAATCTTTGCCATCAAACTTTCAAATTTGAGGACGGACATCAGCATATGTTGTGGCCATTGGGAAGATCTTACCACTTGTTAGGACAAGGGCAATGTTTAGTCCCTTACAAATTTTCCACTGAATGTGGAAGGAAATCAAACAATTGAAATCAAAGTTGCAATGAGGAGAAATGCTAAAAATCATACATATGTAATATTTCAAGGTATGACTATGATGGTCCTTTCTTATGTGCAATCTTCTTCCGAGGTTTAATAAACACAATATTAGTGAGTTTGGGAATCTCCCAATTCTCATTTTTTGAATACTAAAAAGGTGGCACACGGATAACATGCCCATAAGTTTTTCAAAACCATATGATGTGACCTATCATTGAAAAGCACTTGAAAAATGGAATCTATTGAGCTATAGAGCGCTCAATTTGGAGCTATATTGTTCAAATTATGACAAATCCAAAAATTTGACCACATGTCCCAAACGTATGGGAAATTCCCATATTCCCCAATATGGTGTTAATAGTTTTTTTAGGTTTTAATAAAGTAAACCTAGACTGGACTTCACTCTCCTCCTTGTGGTATGGCTTAGTGGATGGAGCTTGTGTTGGACAAGGTTGGTCTATGATCTCAATGCTTGTTGTTGATGATTCTAAGGAGAGTACAATGACACTCATCCTTTTGATTTCATTGACCAGTGTACTTGAAACAAACTCACTCAAGATATGCAATACACTTCTAGTATATGATGGTCTATGTGTTTATAATTGTACACATAGCCTTACAATTTTAAGCAGAGCACTTAGTTATTTTCATTTCCTGATAAAAACTTTCAGATTGTGTAGGTATTAACAGCAATGATGATTTAAACAAAGTGTCTTAGTGCTTACAAGCACTCATATGTAGCTCATGTTGCTAGAGAATGATAAATTCGCTCTTAATGAGCTTGATGTTGGCTCTTTGAGTAGAGGAACTTCTGAAATGAGATTCCCAAATTAATAACACACTCTGTAAGAGTTGACTCAGTGATGAAAATCACTATTGATGACCAAACATTGAAAAATTTTTGAAAATGGATGAAGCTTGAAGCTATTAGCTATGGTTGCCAGAGACCCACAGTTAGGGTTTGGCTTATAGCAGCCAGCAGGGGTTGAATTTCTCAGAGCCCTCTTAGGAGTAGATGGCCCACTAGGGGGGCTACAAAAGCCCTATGGTAGCCGCCAAGTATGCATCTCCTATAGTCCGCGTTTCAGCACGAAGTAGTCGCCTGCCCAGAATTGTGCCGTTCTGACTCAGAGCATAATGCCATCCTTCTGCGTGTCTTATTCCACGGTCTATGGTGATAGGCAGCTACACCCTGAGATGTGGAAGAGTTTCTCAGAACAAGGAGCTGATATGGTCTCCTTTGTCCTCCCCAAGTCCTCCATCAGAGGTGGGTCTAGTTTGGCTATGGAGGCAAGAGGTAAAGGATGAAGATGATGGACTATCTTATGCACTTAGCGAGGCTAAGGGTACAGGAAGCTGAGGGGATCAGAGAAGGCTCTAATACCATGTTTGAAAGTAGAGTTATAGCATTGGAATGTGTGCACAAGAGGGAGAAAGAGGCTCAAAGTACAAGAAAAAATTCTTGTTTAATAAGTTGCTCAAGGTACAACTTGGGTACACTCTATCTCACCCTTGATAGTGACCCATAGGCTATTTATATAGCTTCTGCCAAGCTAGGGTTAGGGTTTTCCGTGCCCCTAAGGCTATTCACACCCATCTGCCCTCATACTCCCTTGCTTATAGTGGGTTCCTATGCTTATCTTCTAACAAACTGTGGTTACAAGAGTAAAATTTATTCCAATACAAGTTGGGTTACATGTCGATAGAACTTCTAGGATTTCTAATCATCTTGAAGAGGTGTAGTAGGCTTTAGATCTTTGTTTTCATCTAATTCCTCTATATATCCATAGACTGCTCCTGTGTAGCTTTGTTTTCTTGGAGGCTCAATGTCCTTTGGACTTAGGTCAAGGTAGTCTACTTGGATGTGTCCTAGCTCATTGCAATGGAAGCATTGATGGTAGGGACATCTCCTATGGATGTGCCCTATCTCACCGCACATGGCATCTCTTGTTCCGATCTCGGGAATAATCTTTGTCATAATTGTCCAAATTAAGTTCTTGGACGATTGGCTTTGCTCGAAGTAATGCATCTTGCAAGTTCATTGGGCGCATTGCTTCAAGACGGTGGTTCAAAGGAGTGTTCAAGCCATGGCAAAACTTGGATACTTGTGCTGCGCAATATCCATAGGTGATGCGTATTTTAGTAGGGTTACAAACTTTAAGTAGTAGGCTTCGAAGGTTAATTCCAGCTGTTTGAGCTTGAAGAATTCATTTGTTAACCCTCAAACAAACAAGGTGGAAAAGCTGAAAAATATAAAGCAGAAGACATGGCCAAGGAAAAAGTGAAAGAGAAGATTAAGGCGTGCCAAGAAGAATTTGGAAACACAAGAAGTTCAGAAAAGTCCTAAATCAAGAAAAAAGTTGTATGAGAAAAAGCACAAGTCTATACTGTTGTAAAAAAGCGCAAGGCACACCATTATTTATTTTAAGAGTGTCGGGCTCTCACCCTGCAATTTGTAAATGTAGATGGGTGGTGGAAAGGAAGCTAGGAAGATTGGAGGACAATGGGAAAAAGGGCCTACACGGCCGGCCATGTAAAAAAGGGGATAAGGGGATGACCACCCAAAAGGGATTTAGGGTTTTGTATATAAAGTTGAAAAGTGAATGAGAAGCTCATTCTTGTGTGTGGCCAAAGGTGGCTCTCCTCTTCTTCTTCTTCTTGCTTGCTTGAGCTTGTGCTTGAGAGAGGAAGTGTGAGAGTGTGAGGGAGTGAGTGTGTGAGGGTGAGGGACCGGGGAGGAGAAGCTCTCCATCTTCTCCTCTCTTCTTCTCTTCTCTTCTCTTATTTTCTCTTGCTCGTGGCAATGGAGCTTGGAGTGGGGAGCTTGAGAATGGAGCTCGCTTGAAGCTTGCACTTGGATCGTGGAGCTACCGGATTGCTCGAGAGAGGAGGTAACTCAATCAGGCATGGAGGTAAGCTCACTACACCCGTAGAGATGGAATGTGCGTCGGCTATGTGAGAGGTAGCCATTAGTGCTTGGCTTGGAACACTTGAAGCAATAAGCAGTCCGTGGGTCTTGGTGGTTGAGCAAGAGCTCCCACTACATTTTGGTTCCGTTGCCGGGACCAACGGATTCAAGCCTTGAGCATTTGTGCGCTTTGAATCGAGCATTGAAGTAAGGTTTTCCCTAAACCAGTGCTTGAGGTAGATAGGTAGGAAGCGAGGGAGTTTGAAGAGGTATTCGATCTCTTTAGCAAGTAAGTTTTTGGTTTTTTGGATTTGAAAAAGCATGTTGGAGTAATATAGGTATTTGCTTTGTGATTTGGATGCATTAGGATAGGAAAAACCAAAGAAAAATAAGAAAAATAAGCATCAAGGTTTCTGCTGTCATAATAGGGCAAGAGAATTTGATTTGCTTGTCGATTTGCATTTTGGAGTTTATTTGCTATTCTAGGTATATACAACTCTTCCCCTCCACTCATAGCTTTGATCTAGAGGTGCGTGCAATAGGCCATGGCCTAAGTCGTGTGATTTGAGTGATTTATTGTTACGCCAACAAAAAATCATGCCGCGTTCGGCCAGTCCAAGTGACGGCCATTTTGGGCCGAGTCCCAGAAGCCCCCCCTCGGCCTACTATCACTCGAACACCAACCATTCGGACCACTTGACTTGGACGCATCGAAATTCGGTCCTCGGTCCACTCGACTCGGATACCCATCACTCAGTTCCTCCGAATCAACCATTTGAACCAACTTGGCATTCGGCCCACCTGACTCAGCCCTCGGTCATTCGGCCCAAACCCATTCGGGTAAACCATTTGGCCCTTGGCCCATTTGGACGGGCCGAATCGGACATTCGGCCCTTGTAATTCGAACCTACTGGGCCGAATTTGGATTTTTTCAGATATTTGACCCATAGACCCCGAAAAACCGACATAGAGACGGCATAGACCCAAAAGCACATCATAGATCTATCAATAGACTGAAATCTAGATCAAGTAGTTCAAAACTTGGCTACGAATGCGGTCCTTCAAATCACGCATGGTGTTTACCATAACGGCCCTGCGGGCTCGGGGGGGCTCCTCCCCCCCCGGTGGACCCCCGCGGAGGGGGCTCTGCACCTCCCCCAAGTGGGTTGGAGAGAAAATGTGCACCATGATAGGTCCTCCAAATTAGATCCTAGTGTAGTAATGGCTCTACACAAGCATGGATTCTCACTTGCAAAGGAGCAACCAAAAGCCCATACCTGAACAAAGACAAACAGAGATCCTAGAACCTCAATGGGTCAATCTAGCCAACAAGGGCAAAAAGGCCACACCGCAAAAACACGTATGTGTTGCATTCGGAATACATCTACTCAAAGCGAAAAGCAACAACATCAAGCTACAACTGCGAGGATGACTAGATATGGCAGTCCTAATGATAGATGCACCTTGAATAGCACTGCAGAAACGATCCAAGACATCAGTGGAGAATCCACATCTAGTCGTGCAGTTGGGGACTCAAGGCCATTTGTGAGAAGGATTAAATTTATAAGCCAAGACCCGGAAGATGAAGACATAGTCCTAACAACCAACTAGCCTCAGTAATTTTGAGTTTCCACTTCCTATAGGATTACTCAAACAACTAGCCATTGCACTTGGTTGTTCAAAGAGAATGGAAAATGGAGGAGAGTGCGGTACATCAACTCTCCTGCTGCCCATAAGGCAAAATCCCATTCCGACCCCCTAGAACAATGCAAGTCGGATTCATCTAATGACTAGTTGGTCAATTTATCATCTTCCTATTTCTATCGTTGATTTAGAAAAGCTCCCAACTAATTGGGACCACCCTACCATTGGACAGACTCATCACGGGTCACGTCCATCCGCTTTCCTTTGATGATGGTATCATCTTTAGTTTTTTAATTATATACAACACATTTATTAAAACATATACAATCAGCTTCCTTAATTAGTCCGTTAAATCAGAGGTTCCTTCACGTTATTTATTTCACAAACACGGATACAATTCAAACGACCCTTGAATAAAAAACAAATTCCTTTATTATATTGAAATTTTATTACAATTTACATCTTTTCAATCCTGCGAAAAATATACAAAATTCCACGAGGGTATTTTGTCCACCAAGATTCCTCCCTTGTAACTAGAGGGTTTCATGATCCTATCTTAGGTCATGAAGGGGCTCGTCAGATTCTAAGAGTAATGCAAAATTTACAGCCAAAGCCCCCCCTAGTATCCACATTTCCTACTGCTTGAGACTATCCCTACGGACATACTTTTCACTATAGAGTCGGTCTAAGCCTCTCGATGTGATAATCATGACCCCCTTGGAGTAGGGTCTCGCAACTAGCTTGGGGGTAACCTAGCACGATCTTTCCTTTTATCCTATTTTTCAATGTTTTTAATCAGAGATCTTGATTCTAGCAAACACAAATAATCCTTTCAAACAATGACAATCACACCCTCGTGCAGTTTACAACTTCACTTAACCAAGGTAGATCCTTAAAACAAGGTAACCTTACATTCTAACAAGGATTCTTCTTCCCATAAAGAAATGTTGAGTACAAATTTTTCAACATTGTTAATAAGCAAGACACGAATTTCCCGTTTAGGGCTAACTTACCCAACATAAGCAAATTTTCTTTAGTTGGTACTTGGAAAAATATTTTGACAATAATTTAACGAGATGATTTACAAGATTCTCTAAATAGACTTTCACTTCTTAAGCTTCAATCAATTCCTAAACATTGTTGCGTTTGGCAATAAATATGTCAAGTTATTTTACTAATCTTGAGTGCGTATAATGTCATTTACTCATTTTGTGCAATAACCTCCTACAACTATTTCCATCATGATTCTAGTTTTATAATGTCGATTAATCTATCTACAAATCATAGGTAGCAGTTAACCGTTTGTACATGTATATGCTCTCTCTAGATGAAACTGACATCTCGTGTAAATGTAAATACAAAAGCTAACATTTTATATACTTAATTTTAGAAAAAAACTTATTATTTTATGTGGAAATATGAAAATAATAGCCTATTTCTAAGTTATGAATAACTTGTTTGGCACAATATCATTGGGAATTTCGTCTTTGCTTGCGCTTGCATTCGCCACACCCGATGTTCGTTGGTAATGGAAATTCCGACAACCTATGGCATTCCCATATCTCTGGCAATACCCATTCTTTGACCGGTTGCGGTGGATTTTATAGTCTTTCCACCTCGTTGCTTTGGAGCCATCGTTAGCAAGTAGGTTCAAGAGGTAGAGAAGGTGGAATAAATTCGGGATGGAAGAGTGTGAGAGCAACTTACCGAGTTGAGGATTGAGATAGGGGGACGTTGAGTTAATTCTTTTCCTCTCTAACCCCCTCTCTCATTCCCTCTCTCGCAACCTCTTGGGATCTTCTTCCCTCTCTCTTACTTTCTAATTCTCCCCCTCTCTAGCTCCCTCTCCTCGTAACCTCTTAAGGGGCTTGGGAGAGGGTGGGGTATCCTTCTACCTCCCTCTCTTTTCCTCCCTCTTACTCTATACTCCTAAGAAGGGCCACTCCTCTCTTGGTCAAACCTCTCTCAACTACTCCCCATACCTCATATTTATAGCTAAATTAGAGAAGAAGGGTTATGGCTAAGAAGAACAGCTCTTTATGGAGGGGATCTTGGTAAAATCAGCAATCTGAAGCTTCCAATATGCAATTGGATTCTCAAATCGCAAATCTAATGGTTCCCTTGGCTTCGAAAGAGAGGTAAAACCCCAAGACACTTACTTAGAAAACTTCTGGATCACTCATTCTGCTCCCCGTTTTGGAGTGTTGTTTGCTGTCTGGGAACTACAATCGCGACGTGCGTGATTTTTCCAATCTTTCTTTTTGCATTAAATCTCCAAAACTAGCTAAAAGGCCACTTGCTTTTATGTTCTCTATTTAATGATTTTGGAGTTCTTCAAGTTCAGTTTGCAAGAAGTCAGGAAGATTTTAAATCAAAGTTGGGATATCACAGCCATATTATTAGTAAAGCTTACCCCAAGGTAGATAGCTAATTTCATCATGATGTACCGAAGGCTCCATCCCATCTTCTTCACTAAATATAACAAGGATACTTATCAAAATTTGTAAGTAGTGATGACAAAAGACTTTGATTTCCCAAAAAAATGATCTGTCCTCTTGCTCAATGATTTTATATCCTTACTCCACTAGACAAGCTTTCCTTGATGATATCTTTTTTCCAAGTATGGGTGTTCCAAGTAAGAAAGTTGCTGCCACATCAACCAATGTTTTCTCTTACAGGTTCTTGAGATTAGCCAAGCATGGACTTGCACGGCATAATTCTCATTAATGTATTTAGAGATAATAAGGTTTAATCTTATTAAGATTAACCTTATTTTTAAACTCCACTCCCTGTAGATCAGCTAGTAATGTTATGGACTTATTTTTTTCTGTTTTGACTATTTTGTAGGGACCATCCCACTTAGGCTCTAGTTTCCATGGAAACAACTCTCTATGTACATCATAGTATAAAACTAATTGCCCTTTCTTAAAGGTATATTTCTTCACTTTTAAATCATGCAACTGCTTTATCTGACACTTAGCCACTTCTTAGTGTAACGGACTTTGCAATTTGAGCTCATCTTAGTGTGCTAAAGTCGTAAAGTGCTTAAAGAGTGCATCTTCATTCCCCAAAGAATGGTTAATTGTGAATCTTATGGTTGATAACTCAATCTCTAGGGGTAATATACACTCCTCCCTGTAAACTAACTTGAATGGGGTGTGGCCTATGGCTCGTTTAAACATCGTGTTATATGCCCATATTGCCACATATAACTTCTTATCCCAATCTTATTTCTTCTTTGATACTATCTTTGAAAAATACCCACAAGTTGTTTTTTATTGGTACTTTTAACATGTCCATTCGCCTACGGGTTATAAGGAGTCATCTTATTGTGCTTAATCTGCCATGTTTCAGTCAAGCTCTCAGCCACCTTATTTAGAAAATAGGTTCCACAATCCAACACTAATTCCTTTGGCAGACCAAGTTGGCAGATAATTTGCTCAAGCAAGAAGCTAGTAGTCTCCTTTGCATCGTCCTTCTTCATTACTCATGCTTGTGACCACTTCGTAAAATAATCAGTTGCCACTATGATATATCTCTTCTGTGTAGAAGATGATGGGATAATAGGACCCACAAAATTGATATCTCACTTCTCAAATGGTAGTTTAGCCATAACAGGAGTTAGTGGGTGCTTCTTATTCTCCCTACTGTCATGCATTTGTGACATATATCACATCTCTTAACATACTCAAATGAATCCTGGAAAATGGACGGCCACCAATATCTAGCTCTTAAAGCTTTTTGTGCAGCTAACCGCCTAACAAAGTACCCTCCCTCCACAAGTAGAGTCCCAAGTTAAACGAAACCTCATCAAGCATAACACATCGTCTATAAACATCATCAACCCCTTCTCGATATAGTGTTCCTACAATCAAGGAAAATTTCAATGCCTACTGTCTAATTTTCCTCTTCTCTGATTTTGATAAAGCGACTCCAGTCTCTCTTGTGGATAAATAGTGCATTATAGCATCAAACCAGGATGGAATGGAGACCATATCAATTTTAAACGATCCCTCAATATCACTAACTTTAGCCAATATTTTCTCTAGTTTCTTGAAATCCACAAGATATTCCTTGCAACTTCAGTGGCTTACTCCTAATTTCATAATCAGACTTTTGTAAAGAAATCAACCATTTCGCTAGGCAATCAAGTGGCTGTAACTTGTTTAGCAACAGTCTAAGTCGTTCCGCCTTTGTATAAAATACTACCTTTTCATGGAGAATATAATGCCTAAACTTTTTTATCGTAAAAACCATTCCAAGGCACAATTTCTCCATGTAGGTGTAATTAAGTTTAGATATCCCCAATTTACGATTAGCAAATGATGTTGGATGATACCATTTCTCCTCCCAAATCTAGGCTAAACAACATCTAATGTTGTGCATTGTGGCTGCTAAAAATATATAAAAGAACCTCACCCATTTTGGGTGTTTTCAAGACTCGTGCTTTTGCCAATTCCTACTTCACATCCTCAAAGAATACTTGATAAGGATCACTCCAAACAAACAAGCAATTAAAAGATAATACATACATCAATGACAATGTTCTTTCTCCCAGTGCATTAATAAATCGACAATAATATCCCACCGATAATGGAAAGCTATGATCTTCTTTAGGAGTACATAGCGGACTCATAGCGACAATAACCTTTTTCTTTTCAAGATTGGTCACAATACCAGTTAAACTAACCACATGACCCAACAGCAGTCCATAGGGCACTCCAAAGACGCATCTTCTTGGGTTAAGAGTAATGCAAAATTGCCTGCAATTCTCAAAACACTTCCTTAAAATAATCATCATTCTTTCCCTTATGGTGGCAGATTTTCAGCTCCTCATGGAAAATGTCACCAAAATTCTTATCAATTGTATATTTCCAAAAACCTGGTACATTGCATAATCCAAATGCCATCACATGATATACAAAGGTACCAAATATAGTAATAAATGTTATTTTCAGCTTATCTTCCTCTGCAATAGCCATTTGGGTATATCTAGCAAAGTAGTTCATAAATGAATAGACATCCCTACCCACTAATTGATCTTGAATTTGATCAATGAATGGCAATGGATAGTAATCTTTAACCATCTATTTATTGAGCTCCCTAAAATCTATGCAAAGCCAGATTTGATTATTCTTCTTTTTCTTGATAGCCATTGGCAAACACCACTCCGTATGTTGTACAAGAAATATCACGCTAGCCTTATGCAATTTTTGTAACTTCTCAAATAGTTAGTCCCTTAGCTCAAAAGATATACACCTCACTTTCTATCACACACAAGATGGCTATCTTACTTCAAAGGAATAGTATACACATCCAAACTGGGAGGAATACCCCTCAGCTCATCATAATTCCAAGCAAACATGTCGCAGAATTCTTGGATTAGGGACACATTGTCCCTCCTCTCTTCTAGACTGAGCATAGCCCCTAATTTAATAGGTCGTGGATCATTCAACGTTCCAAGATCTAGCTCAATTACATCCGCGTCTCTTATTCTATCTTGAGCTTCAATCATCTCATTTAGAGTTGCCTGGTATATATCCTCTATAGTGGGCCCCTCTTTTGATTCATCACTTTGATGAAGTCTCACTTCCAGATGGTTTCTCTAATGCTTCTAATTCTGACGATGATAAAGGAGCTCTCTCACTTTAAGGAGACTCAAGATATGCATATACTACCACATGACTAGCATCTTTGCCAAAAATCAAACGATTGAAAGGGAAGTGGAACCCAAGAGGAAGAAGCTTGGCGGTGAGAGCTATGGCGAATGGAGAGCAAGAGCCAAGAGAGAGAGACTCAAAAGTGGGAACACCAACAACCACAATGTGTGGCCGGGCCTTCCTTTATTCAAACTGTCACTAAAGAATAAAGAATAAGTGACTGTGACGGGCGCCCACAACCTGCAGTGTGCAGTGGCATGTACTGTCAGTGTAGTAATACATGGGGGGCTAGGCGGAGGTGCCTTTACCCCCAAAAACCTCCCACTTAAAGGAGAATCTGCCCCAGTGAGAGAAAAAAAAAAAGGCAGTACAACATGTACACATGTACAACAGGATGAGAAAAAAGACGTCATCTCATCCAACGCTCATTAATCTCCCGAGAAAGGCAAAGCGCTCTATAGTGAGGCTCTTCATGAGCAAGTCTACAGAATTCTGCTCAGTCGAAATCTTGACAAGGTCAATAGACCTGCCCTCAATGACCTTGCGAATGAAGTGATACCTCACCTCAATATGTTTCGTCTTCGCATGGAAGATCGGGATTCTTGGCCAACTGAATGGCACTCATAGAATTCGAATGTAGTGTAGGCATAGCATCTGTCGTACCAAGGTCTACAATCAAATGGCCTAACCAGATAGCCTCCTTGCAAGCCTTTGTGGCTATAATATACTTGGCCTCTATAGTAGAAAGGGCCATACACTTCTACGCCCTGGACATCCAAGAGATAGGCCCTCCAGCATAAGTGAACACATAGCCAGAAGTGGACTTCCTACTATCTACATGTCCTGCATAATCAGAGTCAGTATACCCCACGACTCCTGTATCTAGGCTGCCATAGAAAATACACATATCTGCTATGCCATTCAGGTACCTCATGATATCCTTCATGGCATCCCAATGTTTCTTGCCAAGTGTATCCATATACCGTGCCACAACCCCAACTGCAAAAGCTATATTTGGACGGGTGGCTATCATGGCATATATAAGACTACCCATGACTAATGCATAGGGAATCTAGGCCATCTCGGCCCTCTGCTCATCGGTCTACGGACAATCGGCCTATGAAACCTTCACATGAGAAGGTAATGGACAGCCAATAGGCTTAACATCCTACATGCGGAAGCGCTCAAGGACTCTATGAATGTACTCCCTTTGTGACAGATAGAGTAATCCCTGAGATCTATCACGCGTAATGCGTATACCAAGTATATGAGAGACATGTCCTAGATCTTTCATCTTAATGCTATTCTTGAGCTGAGCCTTAAGAGCATCTAGCTCCTCATGAGTTGTCCCTGCTAAAAGCATGTCATCCACAAAGTACCAAAATCAGTAAAGAACCATCATGGGCTTTCTTTGTGTACAAGCACGGATCCATAGCACTGCGGCTATAGCCCTATGACTGCATGAATGCATCAAACTTATGGTACCATTCCCTAGGTACCTGCTTCAAGCCATATAGACTCTTCTTTAGCTTGCACACTTGGTGTTCCGTGCCAGGGTCTGCAAAGCCCTTAGGCTGCCATGTAAATCTCATCATGCAAGTCCCCATGTAAAAAAGCCGTTTTGACATCCATCTGGTACAAGTCCATGTCAAGCTATGCAACCAAGGCGAAGACTAAGCGTAGGTGGTCATCTTGACCACAAGAGAAAATTCAATACCATGCTCCTGCATAAAACCCTTAGCAACCAATCGAGCCTTGTATGCTGGCTTGGGGCATCCAGGGGTACTTTTCAGCTTGTACACCCACTTACATGGCAAAGCCTTCTTACCCTGAGGCAAGGAAACCAAATCCCAATTCAGATTCTTATGGAAAAAGTCAAGCTCAGACTATATAGCCCTCTCCCAAGAGTGACAATCATCCATGTGCATAGCCTCATCATAAGTGAGAGGCTCTCCTGCATTTGTAACCAATGCATAATCCATAGAGGGCGCAAAATAGTCAAGAGGTCATTTGTCTCTAATAGAATGCCTCAACCCAGGCTCTGCTGCCTAACCAACATCCTGTCTAACATCAACATGTCTAGCATCTAGGCCGTGAGCATCAAGTGATGTTGCACGCTGTCTAGCTAGCCATGGAGTGGTCGGGCTGAATAGGAGGAGGTGGCTCCTCCTGAAAGATAACTCTATGTACACCACTTTCTTAGGCTACATATGCATTTTGTCCTCATGAAAGATGACATCATGGCTGCGGATCACTTTCTGCGCCTGTGGATCCCATAGATGGTAACCCATCTCTCCTGCATCTCCATAGCCAATGAAAATGCATTTGACACTTTTTAGGATCCAACTTATTGCATTTTTATCCTTGGGCACATGGCAGAATGCCTCACATCCAAAGACACGCAAATGATCATAAGAGGGGGGCTTGCCTGCCCATACCTCCTTTGCAACCTGAAAGTCAATGCACTACTAGGCAACCTGTTAATGAGATGCACTACAATAGTAACTACCTCAGCCCAAAAGCGTTGTGGTACGCTAGCCTGGCTAAGCATGCTATGGACCCTTTCCTAAATGGTCCTATTCATGCGTTCAGCCATACCATTCTGGGGAGGGATGTAAGGGGCGGTCAACTAATGCTTATTACCCCACTCATCACAAAACTGCTCAAAATCACGTGATACATACTCACCCCTATTATCTAACCTTAGGCATTTTAGCCTTTTCCTAGACTGGTTCTCTGCCAATGCAAGCCAATGTTGAAATGTGTCTAAGACATCATATTTTCTCTTTATGGAATAAGCCCAAACCTTATGTGAGTAATCATATATGAAAGTAACAAAGTACTTTGCCCCACCAAGTGACTGACAGGGCTTGGGCCCACATACATCTGAGTGCACAAGAGCCAAGGGCTCACCCATGCATTTCTTACCAGACTTTTTATGCGTATTTCTAGTCTGCTTGCCATTCAAACAATGATCAGAAGAATCAAAAGGTGAAGAGTCAAAAGACGAAAGATATTGCAAAGCATTGAACATTTTCATTCCTTTAAGAGATATATGTCCCAAATGAGCATGCCAAAGGGATACATGGGGAATAGAACCCACAGACAAAACATGATTCAATGTAGCTCCAAATACAAGTAAGGGATAGAGGATGCCATACTTGGCACCTCTTACAAGCACAAGCCTGCCATGAGTAATCTTCCATGCAGAGTCTCCAAAAGACACAAAATACCCTACATCATCAAGATATCCAGCTAACATAAGGCTACGAGTCAATGCAGGTACATGGTGTACATCATGCAAAACAAAAGAACTGCAAGAAGGAAATTGTAGCCTAACATCTCCAATGCCCACAATGTCAAGAGACCTGTCATCACCAAGTTGCACAGAACTAGACATGGTACGATAGGCATGAAACCAATCTCTACAGGGTGTCACATGAAATGATGCACCCAAATCCAAGAGCCCGCACTGCGCATATAGAGAATGTATCTCAGAAGCCTGTAAGGCATCACAAGAAGAAGCTGCAAGTATGTAATCATCATCTGAATTAATGGCTTGCATGACATTAACCTCTTTTATCTTCACACTGGACTTTGCAGGTACAATACTACTGCACTCAGAATACTTTTCCTGCACTTTCTCTTTTCCCTTTTCCTTGTGCTTATCATCGCGCATTTTATGGCACTGCGGCCTAATATGTCCTACTTTCCCACAATAATGACAGGTAAGATTAGACTTCCATCCATGGAACTTACTACGACCATGTGACTTGGACCTAGACTTCTAAGAGTCCTTGCCCTTATGATCATCATCATTCCTACCATGTCTGCCACCTCTAACGGTCAATGCATGTGAAGAGCGAGAAGCATAATTGTTTCTCCTGTTGATTTCCTCAGTCAATAAAGCACTTTCAACATCTTTGATTTTCAGCCCATCAAGCTTGTCGTGCATATGGCAATACGGAAGACATCCCGTGATTCAAGCAAGGTGCCAAGCAAAAACAATGGGTATAAGTTGTCTTTGAACTCAATACCCTGTGACAATAAACTCTTCATGATAGCATGAAACTGACTGAAATGAGATGAAAGAGAGGTCCCCTCCTTCATGCGAAGGTCCATTAATTGCTTCAGCCAATACCTCTGTGACGTAGGACTCTACTGTGCATAGAGCTCCAAAAATTTCTCCCATAAATCTCATGCACTCTAATTCTCATCTTCAATAACATTATGATGGACCTCTTCTGAGAGTGACAAAATAATGGTAGACTTGCATAGCTTATCAACTTCCATCTAAACATCATAACACCCTTGAAACACAAGGGTTCAATCTGCAACTTCTGCACCAAAACCTACTATATTTGTGACTTCCAATACCCATAGTTGGTACCATCCAACTTGGCAATGATAAAGAGAACTGTGTCTTTCAGATGACCAGCCATACTATCCCAAATCAAAGCAAAAAAGTAAAATTGCAGGTTGCTGTAATTAGTAGAAAATGCACTAAAACCACTGCTAAAACTGGCTGAAAGGGTGGATTTCACCAAGAGAAGCACCTGTCCACCAAATATATCCAAGATAACATTAAATAGTAAGCATTACCCTCATAGAAGTGCTCAAAATTTGCAAATTTCAGCTTGCTGTAATAAATGGCAACAGTATGTAAAACTATCCCAAAATGAAGCAATCACTTATACATATGTCATTGCAACTACCAAGTAGCAAGAAACATCCAATAGTGAGTGGGCAAGAAGGTACCAAGAACTGTCAAACCAACAACTTGTCAGGCAAGAGACATCTCATAGGTCTAGAAGTCATGCATGTAAAGGGTCTCGGGGTAAGAGAAGAGACCAAGCACAAGCACAACTGATAGAGCAAGAAGCTCAATACATAACCATCCAAGATGCATACAAAACTGACAAACCTGTGAGTAGAGATAGGTGACTGTCCCAATAGGCATATCAAATCAGTCCACTATAGACTAATTGCAAACATAAAGCTCTCAAGAGAGCAAATGCATGTAACTGTTCCACAAGCTCAAGCTCAAGCGTAAATAAGACTCTATGTACATCCGAATATACCAAGAGGCTCCCACTGGAAGTAAAGTTAGATGCAAAAAGAGCAAGCAATGCCCTAATACATCGAATATATAGCATTAGACATGCCAAATCCCAGTAGGGTACATCCAGAGCATAAAGCCCAAGCTATCTCAGACCCGTAAAGCATAAGCCTGAAAACATTCAAAGAGCATGTAATTGACAACCAAATATAATGCCCAGTAGATCCAAAATACTCAAATACATCTAAAGACAAAGCTCAAGTAACTGTCAAGCATGGGGCAAACCATGCGGCATCCATATCTGACCAAAGCATAAATGCAGGAAGCCTAAATGTCAAGCAGTGGCAATAGGCATAGACCGATCCAAAGCATGCCAATTGAAGCCAAATGTCAGTGATGATGACCAAGGTTGAGCCTATTCCAAGCTCAAAAGCATTCCGGAACCAAGAAGAAGCATTTGATAACCTCCAAATACATCGGTATGATCATTCAAACCTCCAGTAAGCACCCCGTATCAATGAACCAATGCATACACCAAGTAAATGAGCTTCAGCCCATTGTATTAAAGCAAGCAATTTATTGTTAAATGAACCTCAAACGGTACTCAAATTTGCTCCAAATTAGTCCCAAAGCATAGACATAGCATCCCATAACATCCGAGCATCACCGGGCATCAATAGGCATCAAACAGGCAAGGCCAAGAAGCATCAAATAGTAAATGTCAAGTGCTGCCCTGTTTTGACAGTCATGTGACCGTGTATACAACAAGGGCTAAAGGGGGAAGCACTCGAATCGATCACCAGGAGCCAAGCACTAATGCCGAGGAGTCCAACAATGATTGGAAAGGTTGCCAAGAGTGCCGAGAAGCCAAGGAAGAGCAGGGAAATGCCAGGAGCAAGTCAGTCCAGCTCCCTAAAAATGCGCCGCAATTTGCGTTGGCTGTTCCTAGGGGCTGGGGGGTCTTCAATAGTACTCAGGGCACTTGGCAATGTCGAGGGGGCTCCAATGCAGCCCGAAAAGAAGCCAATGAAGGTTTGGAAGCTCGGAGAGAATGCAAGAGATCAAAACGTACCTGCAAATGAAGGTGCCATGGCTGCCATTGAAGCTCGAGTTGAAGCTCTTCTAATCCGAGCTGAAGAGAATGCCGGGCAAGCTCCAATGCCTTTGCTCTCATACTAGTTGAAAGGGAAGTGAAACCCAGGAGGAAGAAACTTGGTGGTGAGAGCTATGGCGGATGGAGAGCAAGAGCCAAGAGAGAGAGAGAGACTCAAAAGTGGAAACTCCAACAACCACAATGTGCGGCTGGGCCTTCCTTTATTCAAACTGTCACTAAAAGAATAAAGAATAAGTGACTATGACAGGTGCCCACCACCTGCAGTGTGCAGTGGCGGGTACTGTCAGTGTAGTAATATACGGGCGTTTAGGCAAAGGTGCCTTTACCCCCAGCAATGACCAGTAGGTATATCCACTTGATAATCAGATCACAAGATCCATGGCCTTCCTAACAATACTTGATAGCTTGGCCATCTTGCAAACCAAATAACCCTAAAGTCTACAGTGCATTCCACATTTGCAATAGGCACATGGACTTTGGTAATGCAACCTTTAGGTTTGTTAATCCTCATACGAACAAGGTGGAGAATCCAGAAGATCTAAAGCAGAAGACAAGGCCGAGGAAAAAGTGAAACTGAAGACGAAGGCGTACCAAGAAAAATCTAGAAACACAAGAAGTGCAAAAAACTCATAAATCAATAAGAGATGTTCACAAGAAAAAGCACAAGTCAATACTTTTGTAAAAGAGCACAATGTGCACCATGATTTATTTTAAGAGTGTTGGACTTTTACCCCCGTGCAAATTGTAAAGGTAGATGGGTGGTAGAAAGGAAGCTAGGAAGATAGGAGGATAATGGGAAAAAGGGCCTAGACCACAGTTGGCCATGTAAGAAAGGAGATAAGGGGATGACCACCCAAAAGGGATTTAAGATTTTGTATATAAAGTTAAAAAGTGAATGAGAAGCTCATTTTTGTGTGTAGCCAAAAGTAGCTCTCCTCTTATTATTATTATTATTATTCTTCTTCTTCTTCTTCTTCTTCTTCTTCTTGCTTGCTTGCTTGCTTGAGCTTGTGCTTGAGAGAGGGACTATGAGAGTGTGAGGGCAAGGGACTGTGGTGGAGAAGCTCTCCATATTCTTCTCTCTTCTTCTCTTCTCTCGCTCATGGCAATGGATCTTGGAGCGTGGAGCTTGAGAATCAGGCTCACTTGAAGCTTGCACTTGGATCGTGGAGCTACCAGAGTACTTGGGAGAGGAGGCAACTCGATTGGGCATGGAGATAAGCTTACTACACTCGAAGAGAGAGTGTGTGTGTCGGCTATGTGAGAGGTAGCCATTAGTGCTCGGCTTGAAACACTTGAACAATAAGCGGTCCGTGGGTCTTGGCTGTTGAGCGTGAGCTCCCAACATTTTGATTCTATTGCTGGGACCAACGGATTATACTTGTTTTGTGATAGATTTTGGTTGAAATTGTTTGGAAATGGTTGTCTTTGGTTGTTAATGTTGTAATCTTCAGAGATGCTGAAGAAAATAAGAAAATTCAATCACATATTATTTTTTGCATAAACTAGTAAAACCTGAAACTACGCGATTTCAAAGAAAATGGTCAATTTCACCATTCAATTTTGCATGAAAATTTTGTCCTTAATGCCTCCCATCCACTTTTCTACTCCAAGAATAGACTCAAACGCTTTAAAAACGGGTCCCAAAATCCAGCTCTCATCCTAGTAATCTCGATTCTTCATGTTGAATTTCTTATTGAAGGCTTTCTTTTTTGGGTACTAGTAGTGGATTGTGGCTTCACATTATGTGAAATGGATGGGGTTGCATGAGGCTTTGACATAGGTTTCCAATTTATATTTTGCTATTAACTCCCAAACTAGCAAATAGTGTACTATTAGATTGTCTAGACTACTTGTTCTCTAGAATCGAATGTATTCCACTTCATACATGCTCACTTTGATGCCAAAGTTGGTTTGCTACAGGACCAAGAATATGTTCTTGTCTTCATTAAGAGGGATTTGATAAGGAGGGGCTTGTTTCCAATTCTGGGCTATTCAAATTCTTGCAAAACTATGGAAGAATTCATGAGTTATTTCATAAAATCCAAATCATGCTTTCATAATTATATGCCAATTAATGTTGCATCAATACTCTATACCTCTAGGTCATTGCACAATTAAAAGTCACAAGGTACCCATTCTCTTACCATCTTATTACAATAATTATTACTTGTTTGGCAGCCTTGGTTGTTTTAATAAGTTGCTATTTGGTTGTTTGTCAACATAGTCATTGACATGATCATTGTCATTGGTCATCAGTATTCCTCTCTCCAACAAAAGTGAGTCAAGCTTCCTAGGTTGGGATAGGAGGTCAAGTTTGTGGCAAGATTTTTCAAGGCTTCTTAATTTTTAAATATTATTATTATATTCAAAAGAATGAGTGATTTTTATGTATATACATTAGAGGGGGTCCCGAATCCACTAATTGTAGAAGTCTAGATTGTACTCTAGTTCAACTAGAGAGCCCATGTCAATAGGTTGAACAAGTAGCTCACAAAGATATGGTGTGAGATCATCCATGTAATAAAGAAATTTTCATGTTGCTTTAATTAGGAAATTAGCCTAGTTTGGATTGGACTATAAAAGGCAAGAAGTTGCCAATGTAAATCATCTTTTAATCATTTTGCACATCTCCACTTCTTGGAGCTTGAAGGTATTTCCTTCCCCACCATTGTAAGGGGTGAGTTCCTTGCAGTAGCCATCATCAATTGATTCTCAAGCTTCCATGGCTTCAACATCTCTTGTAATTTTTGGTTGTAAGACATCTTGAATTAAGAAATGGCAAGCTATGGTTTCCAACATTTCTTGTTAATTCAGCATTTCTTGTTAGTCCTATGTTAATTTCCATTGAAGTGGCAAACTTCTTTACATTGGTATCAGAGCGTGGACTTTGATCCATGGGAAGATTCATTTTCATGGAGAATTTAGTCACATGGACAAGCAATAGGTAACTAGAGTACCAAGATTTGGCCACTGGGTTTAGTACAGTTCAAACCGTGACTAGTCAGAGTTCTCTGTAACAAATCGGGATTAATTTTGGAGGTTTCTTGAAGGAGATCTTGAGGAAGATGGAGGTTCTTGGTCGCAATAGCAGGTCGTGGTCAAATGGAGGCCCATTTTGAAGGGTTCTTGACCCTAACTAGAGTTTAATTGGGGTTACAAAAGTTAAACCGTGATTACTTTTTGGCACTAGTTTCTCTCTCTTCTTCCTCTCAAGCTTTTCTCAATCTTTCTTCCAAGATCCATGGCTTCTACTAATTCTATCTTCTTTCAATGATCTCTACTTCATAATGAGACATCAAAGCTTGATTCTCCATGTTCTAAGCTTTCTAAAGAGTAGCCAAATGACTTGGTTGAGGCAATTTTCAGCACGTGCTATATGAGGACCTGTTTGCGCCATTTTTGCTGATCAGATCCTCCCCTCCTACACGAAAAAAATTCCAACAAATGAGCTTGCCTATGGCTTTAGCAAGCTTTGACGAGGATTCTTCATCTCTTCTAGCAAGCATACTGAACTATCTTTCATTCTCTTGATCATTCTTGATCTCTCAAACCCTGGCTATGGCAGACTTATGACAGCAGTGAGTTTTTCTAAAATTTCTTCAAAATATCTAAGGGCTTTTATTCTATCAAGCATCGTGGAGCTTCCTCAACACTCAAGGGACCGACGTTGATGCATTCTTGGACTTGAAGCTTCAAAGAATGGTGCCTATGGAGTCAAAAAAAGCCAGCAAGCTTTAAGAATCCAATTCCTGGATTATTTCCTTCAATTTCATAGGGCTTATATTCTAAATTACTCCATGGATCTTTCTTCTACTTCAACCACTCAAGATATTGAAGAATCTAAGCAATGTATTCAAGATTGAAGCCCAATCTTCTCTTGGATTGCAACTATGACAGGGATTGAAGAATTTTACTGAAAATCTTCATCAAATAGGCTTCAAATTTCGGGGTTATCATCTATGCTATTCAATGGAGCTGAAGACTTGATCTATATTCCATTTTTGGATCAAATTTGGAGCTAATGAGTTGGTTATAGAGTTATTATTCTCTTGATCAATGATTGTACTCAAGAAGAAGATCTATCAATCTTTGTTACTAAGGATTGACTCAAACAATGTATTCTTCTTCAATCATTGAAAGAGGTATTCCTACTACTCTTCTTTAATCTCTCCAACCTTCATTCAATTGTTGTTGCATTTCCTATTGCTGAAGGAGAGGTTAAGTAGAGTACTATTGCACTGTTGATTGATCATTGATTGATTACATTGAGCTTCAATTTCATCATTGATTGATTGAACCATAATGCTCAAGTAACCAAGCATGAATTGATTGATAAACCAGGCCAATTGTAATCAGCCCATTGACATTGATTGAATCATTACTCCTTGCTTTGTTGCTTGATCAGCCCATAGTATAAACCCATACAATTTTCTTTCAATGATGCTAAAGAATTGCTTAACCTCTAACTTTGGGGTCTTCTGTGATTGAACCCAATGAGAATATACCCAATAAATTGTAAAAGGTGAGCATAGTAAATCAGTGAGTCACTAATTACTATAGGTAAACCTTTCTCATCCTCGTTTTCATACATTTTACCTTTTAATCTTGAATACCATGAAATGACAAAATCATGATTTAGGCATGCATATCATGCCTTGATTATTAGAACACTAACTCTGCCATGTATATTCCAATTGAGGAAAAAGGTCAAAGCTAGACGAGATAGCAAGACAATAGAGAGGTGACCCTCCCTTGCTATTTACGACTCTGTAGGGGTGCACAACCTGGCCCGAAAGAAACTTTGCACACCTTTCGGAGTTTCAGAGCCCATTTAGGTGCCCGTCCTACCATTTTATCCCTCACCACAGGTAGCGGACCACGGAAGATCACTTGGAAAAGAGTAAAAGAAGATTTGAAGACTCATGGTACCAAACAGAGCAAAACATGGCAATTAGTGACAATTTTGATCAGATATACAGGTCTACAAGTACTTTGCAGTTGACTCTAGGTGGATGATTGATCCTCCAAATCATACTTTAGTGCCCATTGGTGGTTTTTGATTATCTATGATCAAAGGGTTTGAAACATGGTCCAAACAATGAATTTACAGGCTATTACAGGTAGGTTAAGTCCACCAACAAGATTTTTCTAAATGTTTTGACCAAGATTGTTTCTGCTTCATGCTTTGATTGGGATTACCTTTGGCTCATCAAAAGGAAGGCTTCATCATAATATATTTCCAATACAATTGTGCACTTTGGACATGCAACCTGGATATTGCTAAAAGTATGATGTAAAGCTATCCCTTATAATATTAAGACAACAATGTTAACTTATGCACTTTAAACGTGCGACCTAGATATTGCTAAAAGTATGATGTAAAGCTATTCCTAATAGTAATAAGACAACAATATTGACTTGTGGCTTGCCTTGCCAAAAATAAAATCTTGATTCAATTAGGTATGAGGAAGCCTTTGAGGTAAGGGCCATAGTCTATGTAGGACTTTGTGGGCATAATACTAGATGAGTGCAATCCTTGGAACTTGTAGAATCTTTAAAAATAAGATAAATTTTAGACCAATGGAACTCAATTAAACAAATGTATATTATGTTGTCAATTGAGATTCATACTTGTTCTCAATCTAAATGTTGACCCTATTAGCATTGAGAAAATCATGTGTATGTGAGACCTTTTTTATGGCTCGTGTGTGTGTGTGTGCGTATGTGTGTGTGTGTGTCCTAAGCACACATTCTAATGGCCTTGATGGCACATGTAGGGGGACTAACTTTTTGTCAAGTTCAGAGGGCGCGAAGATTGAGACATGAAGTGCTTGCTAGCAGCAAAGAGAGTGAGCGTGAGTGTAAAGTAGTCAGGAGAGTGAACACGATTTGTGGGTACAATGACGAGTGTACTACTTTAGGTTTTTAGATAGGTATATATATGAAAGTACAAGTGCTAAGGGTGTGTCACACCTGAGCACATTTAAAAGGCACGAGGGTCTTTATTCTAAAGGCAATGTGCCTTAAGAGAATAAAAGAATCAACTAAGTCTAGGTATGTACAAAGCTAAAATACATATATCTATCCAACTCTCATCATTTGTCGGCAATGAGCAAACCGCTTTGCTGGAAGATCCTTCATGAGAAGGTCTACAGGATTATCATCTGTATGCATTTTGATAAGCTCAATGCTCTTGCTGTTAAGTACATCTCTAATGAAGTGGTACTTCACCTGTATGTGCTTTGTCTTCGCATGAAAGATGGGACTCTGTTGTCGTGTCGCTATGTGCACACCGTGTAAAAAAATCTAGAGTGTGGCTTTAGTATTGATTTAGAGAGCCAATGCCATTTTAAAACTTAGTGTTAGTGTCCATGGTTCAAAAATATTAGATTTTTGGACAAGTTTTAGTCAATTTTTGATATTTTAGATATTACCTCTTGTAAAAATCCATAAAACTGTAGAAAACTTCTAGATTAGGATGACATGTAAAAGAAAGCATGTAGCTTTCGGCCAATTTGAGAGGATTTTATGTAAAAAGAGAGATTGACAAAATCGCCCGACGCGTGATCGCTGTTTTCAGGCAGTGAACATCACTTCGAAGGGGGAGATGAAGAAGAAGAGATTTGACAGAATTCTAGTTAGGTGTCCTGGTATTTTAGCCCCCTTTCGAAGCCAATGGAAGCAGTAGATTGGCGATGTGAGTAGCATAAAGGAAGAACATGTAGTTGGAAGCTCTATCAACATCTTCAAGAACTTGGCTTGAAACCTCCAACCCTTCTCTTATCTCTACCATCTCTTGAGTCTAACCTCTTGAACCCCCATACATTCTTCTCTCTCAATCCCTTGTGATTGACCATGAAGTACCTCTTGAACCTTTAATCATTCATTGTAATCTACTTATCTCTTGAAGACACATCTCCATCGATCTTGTCTAGTTTTCTTGCCAAGCCCCTGTGGTGACCTTCAACCCTACGAGCTGTGACATTGGTGAACTCGACGTGAAGCTCAGTGTAAGAGAACTCCAAGATGGGGGATTCTTCAAGAGATACTCTACAATAATTGGTATGCATATTGCAGCAGACTCAGCAACAACAAATCCAAATGTTACAATAACAACAATAAAGGCAAGACGAAGAGAAGATTGATTCCACAGCTATGAAGGCCCTAGAGGAAGTTGGGTGGGAATTAAAACAATTTAATGGTCAAAATGTCTCTGTTTTCATTCACTTGTATGTGGAGAAAATGCTCTTCTTTGGTGTATCGCAACATGCATGGAGTCACTATATCTGATATGAAAGATCACCAGACCCACTACAGTGTCTTTTCACAGCTCACTACTGTCACTGTCACTTCAGTCTTCTCTTCTGTCTTCAACAGCTGTTTCTTCCATTTGTTTTAGCTCTTTTGAACTTAGATTCATCCTTTCCAAAAGTTAGAAAAATTTTCCAAATTCACACATACATTCTACAAAACACTTACAGAAGGTCTACAGAACAGTACAGTACAATACCAGAGCAGCTACAGAACAGTTACAGAGTAGAGATAGAGGCTCTACAAAAGGTTTACAAAGGTTATAGAAGGTCATCAAAACCTCATAACTCATACTCAAACCATTCCAAACTATCAAAAACTATTTACTCAAAAGATCTCAATCTTTATCAATCATCAATCCATGCTTCATATAAAAGAAAATCAGAACAAAACAGAAGCTATACAGAAGGTATACAAAACCAATCAGAACCTCAACAGAACCTATCAGAACATCATAGAGCTTCATATTTCTACTAAGAATCATCATGAACTTCCAAAACATAATCAATATAATCCAAAACACTCTCAAACGCTTCCATTATCAATTATACATCACTCTAAATCCATCAAAAATCAATCATTCAGACCTCAAAAACAAAAAAAATCAATAAAAATTTCAGTCTTTCTCCACTCTCAACATATCCCCACACTTAGAAAGGAAGCATCCTTACGACCTAAGGAAAATAAGAATATAAGTTCATTAAAGAGCTCAATTTTGATTTTCTTTAGTATCTTCAATCATCTTAATCATGACCCAACTTATCATCTATAAAGGAAAACTTATCATCTTGCCAAATCACGACCCAACTTATCATCTTCAATATTAAAGGAAAACTTCATTATTCATTAACTCATTTGATTAATCATTTAAAAGCCATAAAATTTTTATAAAGGATATAAGAGATTTTTCTTCAACTTTCCATCATAGGCTTTCCATCCACCATCACCATCAATAGTTTGAAAAGAGCTCTCAAACAAATTATTCTCAATCAGCACGATCTCATCACATACAATTATTACAACATACACACAAACACTAACACAACCATTTGAATGACACCTCCAAAAAGAGATATATATCATTAAGAATCATCCAAAATACATTGCAAAGACATCAATGAAGGTGATTCCTTTTGAAGGCTTGGTGGTTTCGAAAATGATCCATGGAGAATGACTCATCTACAAATGTCTTGGAAGGATTTTGAAAGAACTACAGGCAGCACATCCTTTCTAGCAAAACAAGGTATCTACTAGATAGACATAGGGCATAAAAATATAGGACATTCAACTATTGGAAATCAATGTTCATATTGACATTCATACAAAGCTTTGGAATGGCCTTTTGATCATTATGGGAATGCCTATGCATGTATGCTAAATACTAAGCAGAATGAGCTGTCAATCTGACTTAAGGATCTAGAAATTGTGAATGTTTGTGAGCAAAATGAAGGTAATTTTGGTATGCTTGACTGGCAATTGTCCAATCCCCTAGAATTATTGGCCAGTTTATCTGAGGTCCTGTAAGAGAATCAGTCGAGCTCCATCCTCTTCTTCTTGGAATATGCTGATCAAATCCATCGTATTCACTAACCAACTGAGGGGGTTGAGAAATAAAAGTGGTAGGAGATGGAAGTGGAATAAGTAAAAGATGATGAAGAGAGGGATAGACAAAATCATAAAAGGAGGAATAAGATAAAGAAAAAGTGGCTAAAAATTTAAGTGAATCAGTTAAAAATGTATCAATTGATAAATAGGAAAAGTAGAAGGTATATGGATAGATAGTGAAGGGCATAGTGGAGAAGGAAAAAATACTCGATCTTTGATTAAAGAACAATAGGTAAATATGGAAATTTGAGGAAAACATTGAGGTTAAAAAAGAAGAGGTAAGATTGATGTTGAATTGGTTTGATAAAGGGAAAGATAAGTATCATAGCGATGAGCCATTTGTTGGTAGTACAATAGGCTAGGAACAAAGGGACCTAAGACATATCTTCTCTGGTAGGCATTAAAAAATGATGAATCAAATGGATGGTTTTTGGAAAGATAAGCTAGGAGATCCACCCTCAGTTGGTTAGTGCTCTGCACATAGGTAGAAGCTGTATTCTGACATTGATTCAGGACCACAGAATCAATCATTGAATGCCATGAATTATCAGGGCAAGTAGCCACTTTTAAGGAATAACACTGGAACATGTCATCTATCCGCAACTCCAAATAGTTGACATACAAAACAGCTTGCAAAACCACATCCCCCACATACCAGTCTATATCTACATCATCTGAAATCAACAGATCACCTCGTAGATACATGTAAGACAGTAACATGGTATCCGTCGTCACAAAATCTTCAAACACCATACGGACCACTTCTGTCAGCAACTCAAGAGACCAAGCCCCACTCCAACCATCCTCTAGAAGAGGAAGATCCATCGTTGAAAGCTTCATATAAAAGACCAACTTCTGCAATTGATAGTGGCCGGAGGAACATATTCTTGGAAGTGCTCAAATGTAGGCCATAACAAATCCATCCTGGACTGCAATCTTTCCACTTTATCTTGGAACAATGGACACAATGTGGCATGTCTTTGGAGAACTGCCAAGTCGTACTTAGAGATAGAAGGAATAATAGGAACATTGGGGCTTGGAGGAACAAACCGTGACTTGCCACTGCTTGATTTGGGAAACTTGTGATTCCACTATGTTATGAGCAATCTGTAAAGCTGATAATTTTGCATCCAAAAGAGTCTGAAACTCTTGAGCTTCTTTGGACATCCTCTCTTTCTCCTCCGAGACTTTAGTGACCTCTAACTGAGCTTCTGTTAACTAAATCTTCAAAGAAGATATTTCTTCGCTCTGGATCTCAATCATTTGGGTTTGATACTCCATCTGCTTAAATAGATCTACAAGTGTGTCTTTAGCAAAGGCTAACTCTGAGGTTGCCTTATGCAACTGGTCTTTGGACTACATCAGTTCTTCATAAAAAGAACCATACAGCTGTTGAGCACAAGCTGTCACTGAAAGTTCAATCGAACTCTGGATGTCTTTACAAAGGAATGGAATAGCATCTCCTGATACTAGACTGTTCAGTGAAAGGACTGATATGTCCAAGGAACCCTCTCTATGTGCCCTGAATAAATTGTTACATGTGAGATAAGCAGGGAGGTCACTGTTAGAAGTATCAGGAATTGTGACTGAAGGAAGAACTGAGGGAGTTTTATTTGCCACGCGCTTCAAGTGCTTCCGTTGTATGACCAGTGGAGGAGGGAAATAAAGATCATCTATGTCAATAGGTTTTGACTCTTCAAGGTGGAGGGGGAGGTACTGGATCTGATGGAGAAGGTGTTAGCAGACCCTTCTTTAGGTCTGAGTACGTCAAGAAAGCATACAAGTAGGAACCATAGGTGACATTTGTGGCATTCCCTCTTGTTACTTTGACAAAATGTTGGTCCATCTTTGTAAGCATGTAAGTACTCCAATCAATGGCCACCCCTTTTAACACCATCCTGAAAGCTGTGAAGAGTTCTTTGGACAAGTAATGGGATGGTGTTTTGGCAGGCATAAACCTATCTTGAAGAAACTGGCAGACTAACTTCCAAAGAGGATCAGTGATCATGGAAAAAGATACTCCTAAAGTGTTTATCACTTTCTTGACATCCAGAATCTCTTTGGTCTGCTTCTGTAACAGCTTGAAAATCTCATCATTGGAGAATAATTATCTAGCTATAACAAAGGGCTCTCCTTTGTAGGGAAGAGACAAAGCCTCCCTAACCCTCGGGGTGTCAATACCATGGAAGCACCATGAACCAAGCCCGACTTCTTGCTGTATGATGCAAGAAACTCATCACACAAGGATGGATCATCTGGAGTCAATGGGAATGAAGCAGCCACGAAAGTCACAAGTCTTGCTTTCTCTATAGGCTCAAAAGCTAGTAGGAAAGAATAATCCCTACTGATCAACGGGACATACTGGATAGGAGGAGGAGCGTGAGGCGCCATTCAGATGAAAAATACACACACCACAACACAGATAATCACAAAGAATGCCTGCAAAACAACCAAAGTAGCTATCAAAAGGAAATTAATCAAAAGGATACACACATAGACGTAATTAACCCATTTACCACTCCAAACAACCCACATCCTAGAAAAAATTCGACATGACCTTTACACATATGCGATCGAAAACTTCATGTGATGCAACAAGCAGGCACCCAAAACCCCGTATCAAGCAAGAAAAAAAAAACTACAAACCATACCCATAATCGTAGCACATAAACAAATCATAATACCATAATACTTGGTAGGGGTGTATATGCAATAAACTGAAGGCGCACGGAGTAGTCTCCAAATGTAAGCAATCCAGTTTAAAAAAAACACCACTGACTGGAAAAAATAAAGCACCTTAGTGTTTTTGTTTGATTTGCATTTTTGTTTTATTTTTTTATTTTATTTGTGTATGGATTTTTTTTTCATCTTGAATTTTAGGTGTGTTTATATTTGTATATTGGTTTGTTTTGGTTTATTTGTTTTGTTTTTTTTTTTTTAATTTAATAATTAAATTGGGATATATAACACATGAATATGTTGTGAAGTCTAAAGTGGAATTTCAACAATCTAGCAAGTGTCAACAATGTGTTGTAATTTATCCATGATTTTTTAGCTAATTTTTTAATTTAAAATAAATTTTCATGAAGTGAAGTATTAAATTTAGGGATTTTGGCTTCAAATAATATTTTGGCCATTTATGAAAATATTTTTAATTGAGAATTTAGTGGCAAAAGAAGCAAGGGTATTGGTGGAATTTTTTTGGATTTATTTCTAAATTTTTACTAATTTATAATAAATTTTACTCATTTTACATGTCATTTTGAAGAAATTTTCAAATTTTAAATTTTTTGTAATTTATTTTCTTAAATTTTTACTTTTAAAAAAATATTCCAATGATTTCAACAATAATTGTAATTTTTAAGAATTTTTTCTACAATTTGTTTAAATTTTAAATGAATTTTAATGAAATTTTGAAATTTCTATGTGTTTTAAGTGTATTTTTATGTATTTTGCGAGTTGGAAAATAAAAGGTGGTACCCAGACTACGTGTGAACAGCGGAGGATGACTGCGTGTGAACGGTTGACTGCAACACTCCACCGCACGAGCAAGTCAGAAGTGCGTCCTCGCGCATGAACGCTCGCTAGCACACCCGTACACAGGGGAAAAACAACGGAGGAGAAAGGGCAGAAACGGGGGTTGATCGAGTATGTTAAGTTAATTAGGTTAGCTTAGTCTGAGAAAGTCAATGAAGTGAATTGAGTTTGTTAAAGCAATTAGGTTAGTTAGGTGAGTTTAATTGGTTAAGTTAGGTTAGTGTAAGTAATGTTAGTCTGTTTAATCTGGTTAAGTAATGTTAGTGAGGTTATTCTGTTAAGTAATGTAGTTAAGTTAAGCTGTGGTTAGTCTGTATAAGTAAGGTTAGTTAAGGCTAACTAGGGTTAGTTAGATCTAACTAGGGTAGGTTAGTCTAACTATTGGTAGGTTAGTCTAACTAGGGTTAGGTTAGTATTACTAGGGGTGAGTTAATTAACTAAGGGTTAGCTAATTAACTAGGAGTTAGGTTAGTCTAACTAGGGATGAGTTAGGGTAACTAGGGGTGAGTTAATTAACTAAGGGTTAGTTAATTAACTAGGGGTTAGTTAAATCTAACTAGGGGTTAGGTTAGTTTAACTGTGGTTAGTTTAGTCTAACTAAGGTTAGTTTAAGTAGCTAAGGTTAGGTTAAGTAACTATGGGTGAGTTAATTAACTAGGATTGAGTTAAGTTGCTAACCAGGAGGGAGAGGGATGTGGGCCACGTGCAGAGGAGGAGGAGGAGGAGAAGGAGGAGAAAGAAGAAGAGGGAGAGGAAGAGGAGGAGGAGGAAGGAGGAAGAGGAGGAAGAAGAGGAGGACGGGAGGAGACGTCGGCAGATGGCGTGGCGGAGGACGACGACGACGGGCTGGTGTGGCGGAGGAGAACGACAACGGCAGATGGCGGCACACGGCGGCGAAGGCGGTGGAGAGGAGGAAGGGCCACGCGATGGAGAGGAGGGAGGCGGAAGTGGAGGAGGGGAGGGAGAGCAATGGAGGCGGCAAGGAGGCAGAAGGGCAGAAGCGGAGGGAAGAGGAAGGAGAAGGGGAGGGGGAGGAATGGAGGGAGACAAGGAGGAGATGGAGGAGGGAAGGGGATACGCAGGTAGAGGGGGCCGACATGCCGAGGGGAAGGAGGGTGCGACAGAGGTGGAGAAGCGAGGAGTAGAAGATAAAGGCGGGCGGGACGCGGAGACGACAACGGCAAATCAAGTAATTTATTTATTTTTTCATTTTTTTCATGTCATTTCGTTTCTTTTTGTTTAAAAATTTAATTATTGACTTAGTTGGTTTGTTTTTTTCATTTCTTTTCTTTTTTTGGTTAAAAATTATATGTGTGTGGTTTTGTGTTTTTGTGTGCTTTTTTTTTTTTGAAATAGTGAACTTTAGTTGTGTTTGTTCTTTTTTAATATTATTGATTTTGTGTATGTGGTTTGTTGTGTGCTTGATTTTTTCTATTTATTTTTTTAATAAAAAGAAATGAAATGTGGGTGTGCAAAAGAACGCACATCCCGTCCCACACGCATGCGTGGGCGGGCGTTAAAAAATTTACAATGACGGGATCAAACGGGGCAGGGACGGTGATGCGCGAGCCATAGACGCCACGAGGGCTTCTCGAGGCGCATAAAACAAAAAACAAGCGCGTTCACGCACGACACGAGAAACGCGGTCACACGGTAAAAATGAATAAAAATTAATAAAATCCAAACACTTCATCGTATTGAAAAATCGTAAAAAGAGAAAAATATATTGAGAGACGAGGGAACAATGATGGAAACATGCAACACAGGGTCCGGGGAAAAATCACGGTGTTCACATGGAAAAAACGCAAAAAACAAACCTGAAAACACATACGTATATTAATAACGAAAAATCCACGCATCGGAACGAAGTGTGGAAAGAAGGAAAAATGTGCAGAATAATGTGTCAACAACTCTATCATGGCAAAACACAATTTCGAGCAACATAGGACGTGTTCACATGGGAAAAACCCAAAAAGCAAGCTCGAAAATAGACTCAAAAATTACTACGGGAAGAACCGTGCACCGGAATAGAGGACGGTAAAAAGAAAAAATATTTGAAAGAAAGGGATTCACAGGGCAGGTGTATCAAAACTCGGTTTGGGGAAAATTAGGAGGGTTCACGTGGAAAAAACACGAAAATCACACCCGAAAACACTCGGAAAAATTAATAACTAAAAATCCGACAATCAGAAGAGGGGGAGAAAAAAGAAAAAAGTGAGGAAAAGTTTGACATGACACGGTTGTCGAATCAAACTGCAATTCCGATGCAAATAGGGCAGGTTCACATGGAAAAATGTAAAAAATAAGTACGAAGAGGGCCTGAAAACCTGTAAAAATTAATAACGGACCAACCGTGCATCGGAATGATAGGGAGTAAAAGAAAAAAATGTCAGGCGGAATGGGTAGGATAGGGCTGGCACATCAGATCAGTGTTCCAAAGCAGTAAAGGTACATTCACATGGGAAACCGTCTATTTTACGGGAATTGCTTCAAAAATTAATAACTTTAGAACCATCTATCGGAACAAGGTTTGGTAAAAAGGAAAAATAGGCAGCTCAAAGGGAAGAATAGGGCTGTAAGGTTGGATTGGGATTCCGGTGAACATAGGATGCGTTCACATGAAAAAATCGCAAAACAAAGAATAAAGGCAAACGGTCAAGAAACAACCCCAGGGACAAGGTGAAATAGAACGGAAGAGTGGGGAAGGGATTTCATCAAGTTAAAATGAAGTCAGGGTGTAGAGGCATGATCATAACAGGGTATATGCATGGGGGTATGCAACATAGATGCGCAGGGACACGTCCCCACACTTAGAACCTTAGCAGGAAGGGAAAACTGAACAAGGACCTAATACCACACATCAGACCAACCATGAACGTTCCCACACTTGAGACATGACCGTTAGTGAGAAACATAAGGTGTAGGGTTAGAAAAACTTGGCCCATATTGCCGAGGAGGAATGTCGACGATCGAGGTTGCGTCTTGTGTCATTGTCGACTGCAGGAGGTAACAAGGTATCTTCATAGCTCACGTCCTTCGTCCTTTATGGCAGGGACCATGCGGCAGCACCTAGGGAGGTAGCTGGTTGATGGAATCGCAGAAAATTTATCAATGACGAGGAATATTGTACTCAACTCATGATCACTCAAATGGAATGAAAGAGCAGTCACTCGCCCCATTACTAACATCACTCGATGTAATAATGATGAAACCCAGAGCTCACACCCGGTTTAGGAATTGACAAAGGAATGGTGCAGAGGGTGTATGCCAGGGTGCACAATTGATGGTGCATCAGTGCGTCCAACCCCTTTGGCATAGATGCAAGAAGAAAGGCCAGGGAGCCTTGCAGTGTAGTGTACAGAACTGAATGAGTGTCCTATGTTGATGGCAAAGACCCATCCCGTGGGTGCAAAAGGAAATCGAAACGTACCGGACTCCAATGGTCATAACGTCCCTCAATTCTCACCTCTCGATAATTGATTGAAGAAACATCAGTCACACTCACCCCACCCTCTGTCTCACGCTCGGTTGAAGGATATAGAGGGCAACCCATTCGTGAAACCCATTGATGTAATCCTCACTGTCACTTGTACAGAGATTGTATGCCTTGTGCGTGTTTGATAGTGCAATTGTGCATCCTACCCTGTGCCGGAATACAGTGCAAGAAGGAAGGCCAGGGAGCCTTGTAGTGCAGTGCACATGAACAAATTGTGCTTTGTGCATTGAGAGGCCCATCCCATGCGTGCAACACTCCGTTCACACATCTCACCTTTCATTTGATTTGAAGGGAAAGATTGGTCACTCACCCCACCCTCTATCTCACGCTCTGATAGATACAGAGGGGGCAGCCCATACTCACAGCCCCATCCTGTTAGGATGAAAGCTCACATCACTCAAGTGGTTGATGTTGAAGATCATGGCGGCTGTTGTTGTCATCAGGAACTTGAAGACGAGGCGTATCCAGGGAGGCAGCCTACAAATCTCATACTTCAGTGACTTGTAAGAAAAGTCGTCTATTAAAAAGGGCAGACGGCGCGGACTGATATTGCAGAAATTACGCACCAAGGGAGGTGGCTTCAAATTACTTTCTTGAAAAGGTTCTGCTGGTGATGAGTCAGTTATCATGAACTGCGGGGTGTTGCCACCTTTTTCCATAGTCAGCTTCCCGCCCAAGGGTGTTTCCACCTTTTCTTGGAACGAGGCCTGTTATAACAGGAAATTTCTTCCTTTTCTCCCATAGCAGTTTTATTTGCTTGTTTTTTTTTTCTCTCTTTTTTTTTGTTTTTCCTTTTTTTTCATTTAAGAAATAAAATGGTAAAAATACCATGTGTCAGAACCAACCTCGCCACCATTGTTGGATCAGACAAGAAAATGCCCCTTCTTCCCTGATCCTATCGTCGGTCTTCACATGAGATATGGCTAGCTGCATGAAGAGATCAGAATCTAGTATTTCTCTCTCCTCTCTCTCTTCTCTCTATGGGCTGTTCATGCGCACTATCTTGAAGGAGGAATCGGAAAGGGGATTGAAGCAAACGGTGATCGAGATTGATGGAGATGCTGAAGATTGATGTGTAGCATTGAATTGAGAGCAATGGAGGCTCCGTTCGCTGGTCATGTCGTCATTTAATGCGTATCGGGTTTCGTAAAAACACAGTATGACCATTTTTATGAAGAAAATAAAGGCTTTTTGGTATTTTATGATGGTAATGATGTTCTTATTGGATGAAAATTTGTTTGAGTGTTGGTTGCATCATGATTAATTACTATTTATCAAAAAAATTTGATTTTGCAATGATTTACATGCGCTATTTAATTCTCGTAGAACCCGAAATGTGATTTTTAAGCAGTAAAATGATAGTTTTGTCGTTTTGGGTAGGTGAAATATGTTTCTATAGGGAAAAAATAAAAAATAAATTGAATGTTAGTATGCTGAAGTAATTGGAATAAGAAAAATAAAAAATAGCATATTCTATTGACAAATAAATCAAGAAAATAAAAAATAAAAAAATAGAAATACACTTCACAAAAATTAAAAAATATATAATGATTGTTTGTGGATGTTTGGTAGTGGCAAAGCATGAGGTTTAGCCTTAGTTTGCCCTATCTCCTTGTCAAAGGTTGTGATTTATCGCTTTTCATACATCAAAACATGACAAAATGAACCTCTATACATATGCAATAAAAGCAATACCTAAACGTAGAGGGTTGGGGTGTTTGAATGGTGCGATTTGCATGCTGATTGTTGCTGATTTTTTTATGCATATCATGATATAGAGTTCGGTGTATTTTAATTAAGAGGATAGTAGCACGAGTATTGTCTCGGGCTATCCTTGCATCACCGCAACGAGTTAGTGAATAGCGACACCGAGTTTTGACGCAAATTAGCGGTGTCACTAGTAATACAAATAGTGACGGTACTCAATCAATCACACGCGTTCGCGCTAAACACACAGTTTTTAATAATTAAAATCAACCAGTCATTCACTTTACATGCGCTACGTGCACTTAAGAGGCATCTTAATTTTTAATAAAAATAAACCAACCGTCACAAAAAAGCATGCGATGGTAAAAAAGCGCTCCATATTACCATTAATTTTTAATTAATGAATTTACATTTAGAGACCCCAATCTAGAAATCGTAGTCAGGGTTTAGATAAAGCACCACTTCACCCTAATAAATTATAATTAATTTTTTAAGAATGAACCGTCGTTTTCTTATTAAAGTTTATAACCTAATAAAATATCACCCATTGTTAATAATTTCTTAAAATGAACCCTTCATTAAAATAATTTTCTCATTGCATTTTTTTTAATAAACATGCTTCGTAGGATGAGCATGTAAAGTCCTCTTAGTTGAAATTGTTGGTCAAGGTTATGGTCAGATCCTGATGTAGATTTTTATTTTTGAGCTTTATTCATTTTTAATATCCCTTAATCACAATTAATTGCTAAAATGAACTATATTCACCCACATTGGAAAGCGTGGTTGTACACAACACGTTTCTAATTTAAAATTATATTTAAGTACTTTAGGGTCATCCACTTTTGCATGTGCATGTCAACCATGGTATCAAAATACAAAGGACTGGATGCATAGCCATGTTTTCGATTATGATGACCCATGCTTGAGTGTGGAAAGGCAACCTAAGCCATAGGATAGACGTTTGTTTCTTAGGGGATCATTTGATAAGGACACATGGTATCTCTTGGAATACGTTCAAAATGGAAGAGTGGAGTTTGTTCGTTTGTTCTATATGTTGAGCAGCGCATCAAGGGGCTAATCCCTGCGATGTAGGAGAGTTGCAATGGGGCCACGGTGATTCCACCGAGTGGTTGCCTCCCATGTATGTGATTATCGTAGCATTTATTGCCAATGTGTATGGGTTTTCCCTCTGTAGAGTTTATAGAAAGGGAAACGTTGGACTACAAAACTATAAACGCATAAATTAGGCTTTAGGACAATTCATCCTTTAGTAGCAGATAGGCGTTCTTGGCCTGCGAGGCCGTATGGGTGTGTTTCTCTGTTATGAGCATGAGGTCCGGCTAGTGCCATAGCCAGTGCCAGCCCATTTGAGGTCCCATCAGTGGTGCGTCTGCCAGGAGCTGCCAACAAGTGGTGGTTCTCGAATCTAGGGTTTTTAGGGACCAAAAAAGTTGGTTTATATCCTCTGACAAGGACCATCAAGCCGAAATACAAAAAGCAAAACGTGCTGAGAGGGCTAGACGGCGATTAGAGATTGTAAGTCGTTATTCTCCTCAAAGGAGCAGCCCGATACGCATAAAAGGCAGTGGTCTTAGTAACCCAACTGTTGCACATAGTCCTTTAGGTGCAGAAGGAAGCGCAAGTTCTTCCTCTCTTCCACCAATTCAACCCACTTCAAGTGGGGATGTGATCCCATCAATCCAAACTCCTATTGTCAATCCGATTGTCGTCATGGCACAACCCATTGCAATTCCTGCAGTGACCCCGGATCTGCCAGCTTTAGGAGTTCCTTTGCCCATTTTTAATGGGTTAGCCGAAGAAGATATGGAGTTTCACATTTGTGAATTCCAAAGATTAATGTTTAATTACCACATCCAAGATGAGGGACATCTTATGATGTTCTTTAACATGACATTAAAAGGACGGGCTACAGTATGGTATCATAGCATAGAGACTAGAACCATAACCACAATCGACCAATTTTATGCAGCTTTGTGAGGAGAATATGCCCCTGAAAGAGGTGGCCAATACTGCTTACGTGTTTTGAATGTAACACGCCAAGACCCCCATGAGAATGTGAAATCCTATGCCAAGAAGCTTAAGGAAGTGTTTCGTAAGTTACAAACTTATATTCCTATTCTGCCAGCTGCCCAATTGTAATACTTCTTGCATGGAATGGATTTCAATATTCAGGTACAATTGAACAGTGTGGCTTTGGCTGATATAGACACCGCCATCACGCGGGCAGAAGGAGTAGAGTCACGATTACAAACGGCCTACTCCTCTCGAATAAATCTTAATGTGGGTCTAGTACCTGGAGGCAATTTACAATTGTTGAATGGAAGTCAAGGGATGCCTATGAATAACCCTAATGGGAGAGGAAGCATGGTTTAAAATGTACCTTTGCTGCCAGCTCCTCCTAGTGTGACTGCCTATGGCCAGTCAGTCGGCTCCACCAAATGTTGGAGGCCAAGCTTCGAATCCTAATGTTGTTCCTGTGAGTCAACAACCAATGCCCAATCAAATTGTTAGGCCAATGAAACGACGGATAGATGATCAAGGCTATGAGTCGAGTGCCTCTAATATCCTTAGTGAAGTTAAGGATATGATGAAGCACTATACTGATATGATTTCTGAACAATATCGGCAATAGTTGTTGACGTCAATTTCCTGAAGAAGCAGCAGAATCTGATAGGAAGTCGACGCTCTGAAGAGGGTGGTCCCTCAAGATTCAGCTATAAGTGGTGTGGCAGATAATATTTCCCTAGAAACTGTCCAAATGTTAAATGTGATATTTGTGGGAAGTCGCTGGACCACTTAGCCGCTACCTGTTGGAGTAAGATTAGCTCCCTCCAACAAGGGAGTAAACAGCCAGGTCCAGTTAATCATAGAGCGCAAGGTAGTAACCTCTAGCAAAATGATGGACCAAGACAAATACTGCAAAGGGAAAAAACCACTATAGAGGAGTTGCCACAAGGCAATGGAATCAGCCTTATTGAGGCTGTACGTGTCAATGGTGCTGAAACATCTAATGTACAAGCCGTGACAAGAGGCCAAAAGGCTAAAGAGGGTGATAAAGATAATGCAAAACCAGTCGAGAAAAACCCTAAGCAAGGGGATAAGGGAACGCAAGTCTTGAGTCCTGGCGTGAAAGGTGGACCTCTAAGGCCTATTGACAAAAAAGTTGATCCTAAGAAGGATGAGGAAGTGCCAAGAAAGAAGGCAAGAGCTAAAAGAGAAGCACCAAAGCCGGTCCCGATACCAAAAGAGAGAATGGTTTGGCGAGAAAAGAGAGCTTTGGCTACCTATCATGATTTTGATTTAGCAAGTTCTCTTTACAAAGTCAAACCAGATGTAAACCTCTTATAGTTAATTAAATTATCTCCAAGAGTACGCAAGGAATTCAAGAAGATCCTACGTATTGAGTATATTGTGGAACCTTTGGGCATAGCATGAGTAGGGGAAGATTTGTTTGATCGTGCTGAAAATAATTGCCCTAGGGTTTCAGAATATGTGGATGGAATATTAGTGGAGCATGCTATCGTAGACACTGGGTCCTCCGTCAATATCATGAGTTCAGAGTTGATGGAGAGGCTGGGTCTAGGCATCCAAAAAGACGGCTCCACCCTTCTTAGAATGGTTGATGATAGTCTAAGGCAACCAGAAGGTTGCGTTACTAAAGTCTATGTTATAGTGGCAAGTGTAGAATGCTTCTTGGACTTTAGGGTGATAAGATTTGCAGGACGTCCAAGCTATCGAGTCTTGCTAGGCAGGCCTTGGATCTTATGAATAGATTCTTCTAGGTAGAGGTGCTAATCGAGTAATAGTCGATGCTTACCCTGAGTCTCCTCAGAGTGAGAGAGCTCCTTTATCCTCTACTGAATTAGAAACAGTAGATGATCCATCTGGTAGTGAAACATCATCCAACGATGAATCTAAAGAGGGGTCGACTACAGAGGATATTTATCAGATAACTCTAAATGAGCCGATAGAGCCGCAAGATAGGATAAGAGACGCGAATGTGATTGAGTTGGACCTTCACATGCCGAATGATTCACGGCCAATCAAATTAGGTTCCTTGCTCAGTTCAGCAGAAAGGGAGGACTATGTGTCCTTGATTCAAGAATTACGCGACATCTTTGCCTAGAGTTATGACGAGTTGAGAGGCATTTCTCCCAGCCTGGCTGTTCATACTATTCCTGTAAAAGAATGTAGTCGTCCTGTGTATCAGAAGGTAAGGTGTATGCCTTTTGAATTGAGGGATGGGCTGTTTGAGGAGTTACAGAAGTTACGAAAAGCTGGTTTAATCTTCCCTGTACAGCACACAGAATGGTGTTCACCGGTTGTCATCAGGAAGAAGAAAAACAACCAGATCTGCCGACTATGTGTAGATTTTAGAGAGCTGAATAAGCAGATGGTTAAGGATTACTACCCGTTGCCATTTATTGACCAGATTTTGGATTAATTAGCGGGTAGGAAAATATATTCGTTCATGGATTGATTTGCAGGATACAACCAAATGGCAATTGCAGAAAAGGATAAGTTGAAAACGACTTTTATTACTATCTTTGGTACTTTTGTGTACCATGTGATGGCCTTTGGTTTGTGCAATGCACCTGGATCATGGCAACGAACAGCAGACAAGACCTTTGGTGACATCTCCCCAGATGAGTTGAAAGTATTTATCGATGAATTGGGGGCAGCCACTGTAAGGGAAAGGATGTTGATTATCTTAAGAAAGTGTTTTGAGCGCTGCAAATAATTTTGTATCGCTCTTAACCCACGGAAGTGTGTCTTTGGAGTGCCTTATGGGCTATTGCTAGGCCATGTGGTCAGTTCAGTAGGGATCGCAACTAACCCTGAAAAGATCAAGGTTATAGTCGCTATGAGTTCACCACGCACTCCGAAAGAGGTACATAGCTTTCTGTCATTGGTAGGGTACTATCGGAGGCTTATAAATGCCTTGGCAGAAAGGACGTTGCACTAACGAACTTATTATCCTTTAGCTGTCTATTTGTATGGAGCGACCCTTGTTAGGTAGCTTTCAAGGATGTGAAACAGGAGCTAGTAAAAGCACCAGTTTTAAAAGCACCTAAAAGAGGCGAGATATTTTACATATTTTCAGCAGTCACCATGTATAGTATCAGCTCTGTTTAGCCCAAATCTGGGAGGAAAAGTGGTATCATCCGATAGCTTTTGCTAGTCGAAAATTGGGCATATCAGAAATTAACCACACCTACATGGAGAAGTTGTGCCTTGCGATGGTCTTTGTGACTAAAAAATTCAGGCACTACATCCTCTATGAGAATGTAGTTTTCTATATGAAGGCGGAAGGGCTTAGATTGCTTATGAACAAGCTGCAACCGCCAGATCATTTGGCAAAGTGGTTAATCACTTTGCAGGAGTTCGATTATGAGATTAAGAGTAAGCCACCGAGGTTGCAGAGTATTGTGGAATGCTTGGTGGATTTCGAGGAGCCGAAAGAGACTCTAGCTGAAGGAAGTGATATTGAAGAAATGTTTAAAATTGATACAACTTCTATCCCATCTTGGTATACTGCTATCATGTATTATCTATCAATGGGAGAGACTGGAGTTGGTTTATCAAAATCAGAAAAGTGAAAAATCAGACAACAGGCTTTGAAGTTTTCCTTGATCGTAGGAACACTATATCGGTAGGGTGTTGATGATATCTACCGCCGATATGTGATGCCTGACGAGGTTCCTTTCATCTTGGAAGAGTGTCATGACTCTGCATGTGGAGGGCACTTCGCTGGACGGTTGACGGCACAGAAAGCTTTAAGAGCTAGATATTGGTGGGCCATCCATCTTCCAAGATTCCTTTGAGCACATTAAGAGATGTGATACATGTCAAAGACATGACAGCAGAGAGAATAGGAAACACCCACTTATGCCTATCATGGCTATCCTTCCATTTGAAAAGTTGGGCATTGACTTTGTGGGTCCTATCACCTCGTTGTCTACTACTCAGAAGAGATACATTATAGTAGCAACTGATTATTTTACAAAATGGTTAGAAGCGTGGGCGACGAGACAGGACAATGCAAAAGAGACTGCAAGTTTCCTCTTAGAGCAGATTATTTGCCATTTTGGTCCACCGAAAGGACTAGTGTCAGACCGTGGAACCCACTTTTTGAATAAAGTGATCAAAAGCCTGATTGAAGCTTGGCAAATCAAGCATAACAAAACGACCCCCTATAATCCGCAAGCCAAGGGGCAAGTTGAAAGTACTAATAAGAAGCTTGTGGGTATCTTGTCTAAAATAGTCTTTGAGAAGAAACGAGACTGGGACATGAAGTTGTATGTGGCTGTATGGGCGTACAATACAACGTTCAAGCGAGCTACCGGCCATACTCCATTTAAATTAGTTTATGGGAAAGAGTGTGTGTTACCCCTCGAAATCGAGTTGCCAACCATATAGTTTGCAATTAACCACTCTTTGGGAGACGATGATGCACTCTTTGAACATTTCACGACCATAGTCCACATGGATGAGCTGAAATTGCAGAGCTTATTATACCAGGAGGTAGCTAAACATCGAATGAAGCAGTTGCACGACCTTAAAGCAAAGAAGTATACTTTTAAAAAATGGCAATTAGTTCTGTACTACAATGCGCGTAGGGAGCTGTTTCCAGGGAAGCTGGAAACTAGATGGGATGGCCCCTACAAGATTGTCAGGATAGGAAAAAATAGGTCTACTACTCTACTAGCTAATCTGCAGGAGTAGAATTTAAAAATAAGGTTAATCTTAATAAGATTAAACATTATTTCTAAGTATGTTAACACGGAAAAATGCATTGCAGGTCCATGTTGGGGCTGATTTGGGACCTACAAAAGAGCTTAAAACTGGTTGATGGGGCAGTTAATTTCTTATTTGGAGCACCCATATTTGTAGCAGAGATACCATCAGGGAAAACTTATCTGGTGGAGCAAAGGATACAAAGTGATTGAGCAAGAAAACGGAACCTTTGTGTGGGAGATCAAAGTATTCTGCCATCACTGCTTACGAATGTTAACAAGTATGCCTGTTGAGTTTAATTAAGAAGGTGGGATGGAGCCGTCAGTTCATCCTCTAAACATGCTAAATTTTGACTATCATAATTCCGAATAGAGGAGTTCGTGAAGGCAGGCTGTGTAAACCCATTGTGGACGTACATATTATATTTTGACGGAGCGTCCAGGGGCCCTAATAAAAAAGGGAGTGTTGGAGTAGTAATCCGAGATCCCCGACATAGAGTTACGATGAAGTTAGCTGCTTATCTCAGGATAGGATTCACTATAACAACATGGTGGAGTATAAAGCCTTGATTATGGGACTGCATATTTCCAAACAAGGTGGTATTCAACGGTTGTTAGTAAAAGGGGATTCCCAATTGATCTTGAATCAGCTAGATGGGACATACACAGTGCAGAATCCCATCCTTTGTATGTATCATCGAACTGCCATGACCCTACTTGAGGAGTTTAAGAGTGTGTCTCTTCAGCTGATTCCACGTTATTGAAATCAGTTTGCGGATTCACTGGAAAACCTTGCTTATGAAGAAGACATTTTCTTTAACTGTGGTCCTAGTTTGGATATTGCTATCAATAATGAGACGGGACCCGGTCGCTTGTGGGGAATGTTATCAAAGCATGCAATATATGGTGGGCGATGGTTAATATGGGTGATGCAAAGAGTAACCGAGACCCATCTACCGTTGTTATCCTGGACCCATAGGCTGATTAGACAACATGTTATGCGTACGCCTCTTGCTATATATGCAGGAGGGATTGGTCATAATCTTATGCATTTAGCTTAGGGCTGCGAGCCCTATTTTTTCTCCTTGGAAAGGAGTATATTATTGTATATCTGTACTATTTCGGGGAGGGATGTGTAGGTGCTATTCTATTTGATCTCGTTCGGCCAAGAGGGCTAATTTTGCGAGGTTTTAAATATTTTATTTCATTAGGCCAAGAGGGCTAGTCGTCTATTTAGTACGGGTGCAGTTAATGGTTTTTTGTTTTAGTCCTGTGCTAGACAGGTTTAAAGAAAAGCTTGGAAGGAGCCTATGTTGCGCGGAGACTTCTCGTGGCCCTATCCAGGTGATATCTCTCCTTTACGAGTAACATGTTTTTTATGCTATATGTGTATGTGTACTTGTAGGGGATTTTCTTTTCTTGTTGGGGACTGGCATCCAAGGCATGAAGTCCCAGGTTTAGGTTAGGTCTGTCTGAGGGAGGGCTGAGTACTCGTTGCCTCCTGTAAAGACATTGCCAGGCATCGAAAGACTTGTTTCAGAAAGTAGTCCTAATGACCCTGTTTTGCTAGCCTGCTAGGCAGCCGTTCTAGGAGTTCTTGCTTAGTTATGAGGCAGTTAGAGAAGCTTGTCAAAGGAAAATGATGATGGTAGATAGGAAAAACAAAACCCTGAATATCCCAACGAAAATAAATATATACAAAGGTGTGTAAAAAGGGGTTCTAACCCCTATAAACATAGGAAAGAAAAGAAAGGAAAATTTGAAAGCAGTTACTCATTGCCTTACGAAGGCCTGGTAGGTTCCTGGAGACGAGTCAGACCCGGAGCCGATGCCTTGTCTTCCTAGGGATGGCGTCTCGCTGGAAAAGAAGAAAGTAAGGAAGGTTAGAGCGAAAATAAAAGTGAGCGTCAGAAAAGGATTGTCGCCTCGCGAGGGCTTGGTAGGTTCTTGGATACCGAGACAGGACTCGAGGCTGATGCCCTATTCTCCTTGGGTCACTACGCTCAGCTCCCTCCTTTTTACACGCCCGAATATGGGGGGGGAAAAATAAAAACCTTAAAGAAGAAATGTGCTAAGAGACAATACTTCTTGATCAGGCTATAGGAGTCCTCGCTAGGAGCTTTTGGGGTGTGTTGTCCTTAGTTAGGTCGATAGTTCAAACCACTACTTAGGGCGACCTCTTTGATAGTTCTTTTTAGTTTGGCCGTGTTGGAGCAGTCAGTTATAGTGACTAGCTTCGGACCTTCTATCAAATTATGCTAGGCCTACTCCTTGTGGATTTTATGCCTTGGTTTTGTCAGGGGTAGGGTGAGCATTGTGCTATGTTTTAATATGTATCTATTGTGTATCAGCTTGATGCTTCCTTTGGTTGTTTTGTGCAGATCTGTTGTGGGATTCGACGGGCTGAGTCGCCCTATCCCGTGGTCGCCAATGAGAGCGGAGTTTTGAGCCCAGGATATGCCTAAAATTTACCAAAAAATCCAAAATTTAGGGAAAAAATATTCGACATCGAAGGCAGCGCTGCAGCTAAGACGATTTTAAGCACTAAGTGAAAGACGACTTTTAAAAGGCGCATGAGTGATACTTGTGGATTTTTAATAATTTTTTTGACTGCCGTGTGGGATGCTGGGAGCTGCCAGTCAGTGCGGGATGCCGAGACGGACGCGTAGGATTTTTCAGAGGTCGAATCGGAGTCCGAATGCGGAAGAGGCCAAAAATGGGCCAAGATTTGAAAAGGTGGACAAAACTTAGGCCAAAAGGGGGGTGCCCTTTGGAAACCCCCCCTCTCCAATTTTTTTACACATGGTGTGGAGATATGGCGACGCCTGCAGCAACGGCGCGCAAAAACCGCCATCCCTTCCTCCCTCCACAACTCGATTTTGGGCTACAAGTCCCCCATGGAACAGACATTGCCCGACAAATACCCCTTGTTTTCTGATCCTATCACCAATCTTCATGCGGGATATGGCTGACTCCATGAAGAGATCAGAATCTAGTCTTTCTCTCTCCTCTCTATGGGCTGTTCATGCGCACTATCTTGAAGGAGGAATCGGGAAGGAGATTGAAGCAAACGGTGATAGAGATTGATGGAGATATTGAAGATTGATGTGCAGCATTGAATTCAGAGCAATGGAGGCTCCGTTCGCTGGTCATGCAGTCATTTAATGCATCTCTGGTTTCGTAAAAACACGATATTACTATTTTTATGAAGAATATGAAGGCTTTTTGGTATTTTATTATGGTAATGATGTTCTTATTGGATGAAAATTTATTTGAGTATTAGTTGCATCATGATTAATTATTGTTTATCAGAAAATTTTGATTTTTCAATGATTTACACGCGCTATTTAATTCTCGTAGAACTCGAAATGCAGTTTTTAAGCAGTAAAATGATAGTTTTGTCGTTTCGAGTAAGTGAAATATATTTCTATGGGGAAAAAATAAAAAATAAATTGAATGTTAGTATGCTAAAGTGATTGGAATAAGAAAAATAAAAAAATAGTATATTTTATTGACAAACAAATCAAGAAAATAGAAAAAATACCTTAACGTAGGGGGCTGGAGTGTTTGAATGGTGCGATTTGCATGTTGATTGTTGCTGATTTTCTAATGCATATCATGATATAGAGTTCGGTGTATTTTAATTAAGAGGATAGTAGCACGAGTGTTGTCTCAGTGCTATCCTTACATCGCCGCAACGAGTTAGTGAATGAGCATTGGAAAGCCTGGTTGTGCACAACACGTTTTTGATTTGAAATTATATATGAGCACTTTAGGGTCATCCACTTTTACATGTGCATGTCAACCATGGTATCAAAATACAAAGGACTGGATGCATAGCACATTTTTTCGATTATGATGACCCACGCTTGAGTGTGGAAAGGCAACCTAAGCCGTAGGATAGACGTTCGTTTCTTGGGGGATCATTTGGTAAGGACACATGGTATCTCCTGGAATATGTTCAAAATGGAAGAGTGGAGATTGTTCGTTTGTTCTATATGTTGAGCAGCGCATCAAGGGGCTAATCCCTGCGATGTAGAAGAGCTGCAGTGGGGCCGCGGTGATTCCACCAAGTGGTTGCCTCCCACGTATGTGATTATCGTGGCATTTATTGCCAATGTGTATGGGTTCTTCCTCTATGGAGTTTATAGAAAGGGAAATGTTGGACTACAAAACTATAAACACATAAATTAGGCTTTAGGACAGTTCGTCCTTTAGTAGCAGATAGATGCTCCTGGCCCGTGAGGCCGTATGGGTGTGTTTCCCTATTATGAGTATGAGGTCTGACTAGTGCCATAGCCAGTGCCGGCCCATTTGATGTCCCATCAGCGTTGAAGTGACTCATCATCTCCTAAGCATTCTTTAACTGCCACTCGCAAAGAGGGCAATTCCAATTCAACAGGGAAGATGGCTTCTGTACCATACACTAGCTGAAAAGGGTCTGTCATGTAGCTGCCTTATGGGAGATTTTGTATGCCCAGAGGGTCTTTGTTAGTCGATCGTCCTAGTCGCGACGATGTGCAGCAATCGTTCTTATCAGGATTGAGCAACGGATGCGATTGGTGACTTCAACTCACCTATTGGCTCTGGGGGGGTAATAAGGAGTGGACTTGCGATGGCGGATCTTATACAGTTTGTCAGCTCCTCCATAATTTTGTTAAGGAAATGAATACCTCTATCACTTACCAACTTGAGGGAACTGTCAAAACGGGTGATAATATTCTCGTACATGAACAGAGCTACGCTATTATCATCGTCCCGCTTCAAAGCTTTAGCTTCATACTACTTTGTGACATAATGTGTACATACTAGGATGTATCTGTTCTGCTTCTGTCTGGTAGGTGGATCAATGGGACCCACAAAATCAATTTTCCACTTCTCGAACGGCTTTAGGGGACGAATGGGTTGCAATGGCATGGCACTTATTTTGGTGGGTTTTTCCATTCGCTAACAAGCATCACATCTCTTGAAGTAATCATATGCATCCTTGTGAATGGTCAGCCACCAGTATCCCGCCAACAAATCCTTTCTTGCTATCGCTTCTCCTGTGAAGTGTCCACCACATGGTTCATCATGGCATGCTTTTAACACTATGCCGATTTTATCCCCTGCAACACATCTTTGCATCTCTAACAGGTCCAAAAATCTCTCCAATACTAGGGCCCCTATCCAAGTCAAGGGCCTTTCAGTTCCATAAATCCCTCTAACATGTCCAAAAATCCATCCAATACTAGGTGTTGAGATGGCAAGCTCAACACGTACGGATATTGATGATGGACTGCCTGGCTAGATGAGTCCGCACGCCTACACTTAACACGTTGGTGGTCATTATGATACTCACATGGCCACTGACTTATCACTTATTATAATTAGTTTGTTAGACCTACCTATAGCTGGCAAAGATATAGTGCCAGTTGATTGGTGTAGTCTGTTATGCACTGTTTGACTTAGTAGCCCAGTTTCCTTTATGTTGTATCTTATCGATACTTTGTGTACATTGTATAATGTGTGGAAGAAGAAGAAGAAATCAGCAAGAAAACGTTTTCGCCTCCATCTCTCTTCTTGTGTTCTTGAGTGAGCTTCCTCTTGTGTATACAGTGTGTGCTTGGTACAGCAGCTCAAGCAAGTCCCCCCATCACACATTTCTTGACATGATATTAGAGCCGCGCCACTAAGAGAGGCTGATTTTGAAGGCTGAAGTGAAGGAGAAGAAGCAAGGTTTGAGCAAGAAAGCAACGGGTAATAATCTCTCCCATTCTTCCACTCTCTCTCTTGGATAGTGTCGATGGAGGCACCAGAAGCAGGTGGGTAGAGTGAAAATCTTAGATTGCTGTGAGATTTGGTGTGCGAGCAAAGCACTATATATTTTTTAGATAGGCCCTTTAGGGCTTTCCAGCAGTTATTTTTGGCATCTGAGGCCGTTTGAGGCCTCGTTTTAGAGCTACAAAGTTGCGGACAACAGTTTTAGGATACACTGTGATTTCAACTGTATTGATCAAAAGTGGATGCATAGGTTACATATTTTAAATCTGTAATTTTTGAGGTGGTTGCCAGAAAGCAAACATAAGGTTCATCTACAAACAGGTTGCAGATTACATGTACTATTGAGCAATCAGTGAAAAAGATTGGTTGGTGTATTGCTATGCACTTGTTATGAAAGGCTGCAGAAGATAACTTGCTGTGTTGTATCTTTTTTTATGATAATGGCAGAGAATAGTGGAAATCCCATTATTGAGAAGCTCGACAAGAACAACTACCCTTCATGGAAGTTTCGTGTGACGAACTTTCTCATTGAAAAGGGCCTTTATGAGTTTGTTTGAGGTGAAGAAAAGGAGCCAGAGCTGGGTACCCCTCCGATTGCAGATGAATTAAAAGCATGGAAAGAATAGAATACGAAAGACAAAAAGGTGATGTAATGGCTATCTGCAGTCATTGATAATACGATGTTGGGACATATCAGAAATGGAGAAACTTCACATGTAGCTTGGACAATTTTTGAGAACATGTTTTTAGTAAATACAAAGGCACAGAAGATTCAACTCAAGCAAGAGTTGAATACCTTGAAGAAAGGAAATATGTCTATTAATGAGTATGTTTTGAAGGTGAGAAGCATTGCAGATGCTTTAACAGTAATTGATGCAATGCCTGATGATGATGATTTGGTTTTATCTTCTTTAAGTGGCCTTAATAATGAGAAGGCATGAAAATCATTTGTTACTTCAGTATACGTACGGAAGCCATTTTCAGATGTTGGGACATATCAGAAATGGAGAAACTTCACATGTAGCTTGGACAATTTTTGAGAACATGTTTTTAGTAAATACAAAGGCACAGAAGATTCAACTCAAGCAAGAGTTGAATACCTTGAAGAAAGGAAATATGTCTATTAATGAGTATGTTTTGAAGGTGAGAAGCATTGCAGATGCTTTAACAGTAATTGATGCAATGCCTGATGATGATGATTTGGTTTTATCTTCTTTAAGTGGCCTTAATAATGAGAAGGCATGAAAATCATTTGTTACTTCAGTATACGTACGAAAGCCATTTTCAGATTTTGATGAGCTAATCTCTCTCATGATTACCGAAGAGATCAATATGCAGGGTGACTCATTTGAAAAAAATGGTGAATAGGTCCAAGCATTTTACTCAAGTTAAGGAAGGGGACGTGGTATATCCTCTTCAAGAGGCCGTGGTATGGGACATGTTGGCGATAACTAGCAAAATAGGTTCAATCAGCAATTTGGTGAAATGCAGATGGTTCAGTTAGTAGATATAAGGCTAGGCTAGTTGTAAAAGGCTATGCTCAAACATATAGTATAGATTATGAAGAGACATTCAATCCAATTGCTAAGATGGTAACTGTTAGATGTGCGATTGCCGTGGCAGTAGCCAAAGGTTGGAGTTTGCAGCAAATGGATGTTAAGAATGCCTTCTTGTATGGTGAATTGCAAGAAGAAGTGTATATAGAGCAGCCAACAGGTTATGAGGACTTAGAGCATCCCACATATGTGTGCAAGTTAAAGAAGGCACTTTATGGGCTGAAGCAAGCACCTAGAGTATGGTTTGACAAGATTGTAGAGTATCTTGTCAATATTGGATTTTGTATTTCTGATGCTGATCACTCAGTTTATGTGAGAAGGGGAGATGCAGGTTTGGTCATCATAGTCATTTATGTGGATGACTTGATTATTACAGGTGACAACGACAATGGGATTGTTGAAGTTAAGGACTTCTTGAAGAAGAAGTTTAAGATGAAGGATTTGGGTGAGCTGAGATACTTTCTTGGTATTGAGGTGATTAGATGTGATGATGATATATGGCTATCCCAAAGGCAATATGGCTTGGATATGTTATCCAAGTATGGTATGATAGCATGTAAGCCTCTTTCAGTACCATTGGAAAAAAATGTGAAGTTGAGTGCCGATGTTGGGGATGAGATAGAAGACTCTACTATGTTCAGGAGGATGGTAGGGAGTTTGATTTACATGACTATCACAAGGCCAGACTTGAGCTATGCTATTGGCCTTGTCAGTCAGTTTATGCAGATTCCTAAAAAGCCTCATTTGGATGCAATTAGACGTATATTGAGATATGTGAAGTCTACTTTACATTATGGACTTTTTTATGAGGCAAGGATGTACAGGTCTTTGGATACACAGATGCAGATTGGGCTGGTAGCACGTCAGATAGAAGATCTACTAGTGGATTCATGCTTCCCTTGGTAGTATAGCAATTACATGGAGCAGCAAAAAGCAACCTACAGTTGCTTTATGGAGTACGGAGGCTGAGTATAGAGGTGCTACTATGGCAGCATGTGAGGTGGTATGGCTACACAAGTTATTAGGTGATTTGGATGTGCAGGAAGATGGTGCAGTTGTCATTCATTGTGATAACATGAGCAGCATATAGTTAGCTAGGAATATAGCTAGGAATTCGGCGTTCCGTGCTAGGACAAAACACATTGAGGTGGTGCACTACCACTTTGTGAGAGAGAATGTACTTGTAGGAGATATTGACTTGGCATATGTCAGTACACAAGATCAGGTAGCTGACATTTTCACAAAGGCATTGGGTGCAGATAAGCTTTGAAAGTTTTGAAGCTTACTTGGAGTTACAGAGATAGAGTTGAGCTTGAGAGGGAGTGTTGAGATGGCAAGCTCAACACGTGCGGACATTGATGATGGACCGCCTGGCTAGATAAGTCCTCATGTTTACACTTAGCACGTTGGTGGTCATTATGATACTCACATGGCCACTGACTTATCACTTATTATATTTAGTTTGTTACACCTACCTATAACTGGCAAAGATATAGCACCAATCGATTGGTGTAGTATGTTATGCACTGTTTGACTTAGTAAGCCACTTTCCTTTATGTTGTATCTTATCTATACTTTGTGCACATCGTATAGTGTGTGGAAGAAGAAGAAGAAATCAACAAGAAAACGTTTTGGCCTCCATCTCTCTTCTTGTGTTCTTGAGTGAGCTTCCTCTTGTATATACAGTGTGTGTTTGGCGCAGCAGCTCAAGCAAGTCCCCCCACCACAGGATTCTTGAAATTAGGGCCCCTACGCACCTCAAGGGCCTTTCAGTTCCATTAATCCCTCTAACATGTCCAAAAATACCTCCAATACTAGGGCCCCTACCCAACTCAAGGGCCTTCCAATTTCATAAATCCCTCTACACCCCCAACACAATATGTCCACAACCTCTAGAAGCCCTTGGCCACCCAACACCACCATCCCCCTCACCACCAATAAGTGCCATGGGACTGGCCTTTGTCTAAGAGGGGGTAATGTTAACCCTTAGATGAAGAAGGTGAAAAATTGGAAAAATCTAAAGTAGAAGATAAGGCCAAGGCAAAAATGAAATGAGAGATGAAGGTGTACCAAGGAAATATGGAAACATAAGAAGTATAGAAAAGTCCTAAGTCAAGGAGAAAGGCGCAAAGAAAAAGCGCAAGTCAATGCTTTTGTAAAAGAGCGCAAGGTGCACCATGATTTATTTTAAGAGTGCTAGGCTCTCACTCATGAAAATTGTAAAGGTAGATGGGCGATAGGAAGGAAGCTAGGAAGATAGGAGGACAATGGAAAAAAGGGCCTAAGCTATGGCCGTCCATGTAAAAAGGGGATGGCCGCCCAAATGGGATTTAGGGCTTTGTATATAAAGTTCAAAAGATGAATGAGAGCTCATTGTTTGGTGTATGGAAAAGTGGACTCATCTTCTCCTCTCCTTCTCTTCTCTTTGCTTGCTTGTGTGTGTTTGAGGGAGGGAGTGTGAGAGTGTGAGGGAGTGAGTGTGCGAGGGTGAGGGATTAAGGAGGTGAAGCTCTCCAACATCTCCTCTCTTCTTCTTCTCTCCTCTTCTCTTCTCTTCTCTTGTCTCGCATGCGGCTATGGAGGATGAAGCTTGGAGGTGGAGGTTTGAGGATGCTTGAGCTTGCATCAAGAATCATGGAGTTATCGGAGTGCTTGAGAGAGAAAGCAACTCAGTCGGGCATCAAGGTAAGATCACTACATTCGTAGAGAGAGATATGGTGCATCAGCTATGTGAGAGATAACCATTAGTGCTCGCTTGAAATGCTTGAACAATAAGCGGTCCATGGGTCTTGGCGGTAGAGCTCATGCTTGCCTCTACACATGCTTTACCCGAAATTGGCATTCTAGACAATTTAGGAATAGGTGATACTTCTAACATTTCTCGAATACAATTTTAGAGTTTCTCAAGGTGCTCCTCACAACTAGAATGGATGCATAAGTCATCCACAAACACCTCAAGCCACTTCTTAAGCCTATCCTTAAAGATAGTGCACACAAGCCTTTGGAAAGTTGCATGTACATTAGTTAACCCAAATGGCGTGAAAATGTATGCAAAGACTCCCCACCACTCAGTGGTCAAAAAATGAGTTTTTGGCATATTGTCTAGGTGGACCTCTACTTGATTATACCCTAAAAATTCATCTAAGAAGTTGTAAGCTCCCTTCCATGCTAGTCACTCAATCTTATGATCTATATAGGGAAGAGGTCTTATAGTTGATGCATACTCAAATCTTGTAATTTTGGCTTCTTTGACCATTGTTGGTCTCAATGGGTTCATTGGATATGCCATCACATTTAGCCCCAAGTAATATGACTACTAGATCACTTTTCTTAAACTTCGTGAATTGAGGTGGTAGATGATGTGGTTTTTTTAAACTTTGAGATTCTGATTCAATAGCAATACGACTACTTAATCACTTTTCTTAAACTTTGTGAAGAAGTGAGGTGGTAGATCACATTTTTTCTAAAACTAAGATTCTAACTCAACATTATGTGTATCGTATTTCGAGTGTTTTCTTCTTAGATGGATTGAAAGTTTAGTTTTGGACTTGAGAGATTGACATGGTTAGAGAATTTCTAGGTCAAAATCATGATCTTCTTTTGTATCAAAGTCAAAGTGTGATACAGTCTCCTCTTGGACATTATCTTGATCATTCTTGGCTAAGAATACCTCTAGATCAGGACATGGATCATTAGTCTGATGTGTGATTTGTTGGTGATCAAGAACTTTGAGATACTCAAACCAATCCAATTCAAACGTGACTCTAACAAGCCCATCAACCTCCATTGGCTAAGGATTTTATGCAACTCAAGCTTGTCCATTGGGGTGGAATAAGCATGGAATGTGGTGGGTGCTAAGTCAAGGGCCATCATGAAGAGAGGCACTAAAGTGGAAGGTTCGAGGGTAAAGATGTAATATCCAATTCATCTTTATGTGACTTATGCATTCATGGGCAGATTGATACTCCAACTCCTTAGTGAACATCAATTCTAAGGTTGCAAGGATATGCATCCAATCTTGCTCATCCTCACAAGAGGGAATATATCTAGCCAATGGTTGAGTAGTCAGAGGGTTGTTAGACTCACCTTTGAATAATGTCAAGATAGCATCTAGGCCAACAAGGGTTGTTTTCCAAGAATCCAATCTCGGTGCATATTGCCACCTTCCGATTACTTAAGAAGACTAGACCATTGCCCTGGTCTTCAATGAGACATGCATTGCATATCCAAGGTCGACTGAGTAATAAGTCATAGTCAAATCCTTTTAGAAAAATGAAGTTAACCTTAGACACCACTCTTGCAATTCTGACTGGCCAATCTCTTAGCACTCCTAATGGTTGAACTTTGAATCCATTTACTACAGTCAGGTTGAAGTGCACTGGTTCTATAGGCACATTGCCCTAGGCTTGGAGTACACCGTGGTTAACTATGCTCACGCAACTCATGTGTCTATAGTGCCTCAACATGTGGTGTCTCCAAGGGTTTCCATAGGAAGCATTGCATGTCGCTCATCTCCTTCCTAGAATGCGCTGACCCCTAAAGCACTTAATGTTGTAGGTACGCTAAGGCTAGCATGTAGTCAACCACTTCCCAAAATGTATTGATTCCTAAAGCACTTAATTTTGGAGGTATACTAAGCTAGATTTTAGAACGGTGTGAGATCAGCCAAGATTTGTATCCACACTTTTAATCCTTGCTAGATCATTGGACTATCTTTAAGTAGGGTGTTGAGTAGAATGGTAACTCGGATTAATGCAAGTGCTGAAATTATTGAAAGTTCAATGTTGCACAGATGTATTGTGATCAACTTGCATCAAGAACAAGAGAGGTCTCCTATTCCATTGGTTGTGGACCAACTAATGCTTAGTTGTGTGATTTCATATGGTTGCTGTGTTGCTTATGGAATCAATGCATTTGGCATGTGAGACAAGCTAGGGAGGCTGATCATTTCATTAGCATGTTCTTTGTGTAACTCATATTGTGTTACTTTCATCTATTCGTTGACTTTGTCAATGGCAGTTGGCTACTATTTTGGGTCAAGATAGGTGTGGTTCTTGGAAATAGTCTCTTTCTTGGTTTGTAGTGCCATTGCGACACTTTGTGCACTACAGAATGAAGTAGTTTGTGCAATCAAGAAGAGGCATTTGCACTTAGGTTTGAGTTCAACTCTCTTTCTCATCTTCTTGGCACTCTTCTTTCAAATTACTGAGCCATTCATTGTCATAGGGCCTTTGATACTAGCTACCCCTTCTTTACTTTGTGTGTGAAGGATAGTGTATACTAGAATAGAAATACTATCTTCACCATTAATAATCTCATATGTAGCAATTGCTTGCCCATTTATAAGCTAGTAGTCAGGTAGGTATGGATTGAGGAATGTCAAGCCTCCTACAAAGCATTAAAGAAAGCTCTAATGACTGCACCCATTTGAAGTGCTTGGGACTAGATAGTTATATCCCATGTGCACATGATGACACCCAAAGAAGCATAAAACCAAGGCACAAAAATGTCCATGCATACATCAAAATTTCATCTTTTGTAAAGGGGATAACATTTACATTGCTCCAAAATCACTAAAATATACACCTACATGAGGGGACCACATCCACATCCACATCCACCATCATAAATAAATGGTATACACAAAAGTGTTACGTGCATGCATTTGTAAAGGGTAGGAATACTCAAAATTAAGCCAAAGGCCTTATAATATAAAATGTATCAAAAAATTCAAAGAAATAATAAAATACGAAGGGGTGTGCTTTTTGGGGAAGAGGTGGGGTGGAGTGCACGAGTGGTTATATGCCTCTTTCCCTTCCCTCTCTTGTCCAATCGCATATTCTCCTTTTTGGTGGTGTAAAAATTTGTTCTCTTTCCTCTCTCCTCTATCTTTTGTGCACAAATTTCTCTTTTACCTTTTGTTCTTGCATAATGGTTGAAGCTATGGTGGATGAAGATGACAAATTGGTTTATCATCAAAAAAAAGATTTGACAGCAACCCTTCCATGAACATAATCAACCACAAAACCAGGGACAAAGCACACAAAATCTATGTGTATGGATGTGCCATTAATCTCAAAACTGAAAAGAAATCACAAATTTCTCTTTTATTAATAAAAAATTTTATCATCTTCATCCATAGCTTCAATCATTATGCAAAAATGAAAAGGAAAAGATAATTTTTTGCACAAAAGACAGAGGAGAGAGGAGAGAGAACAAATTTTTTGTCACCACCAAAAGGAAAATATGTGATTGGAGAAGAGAGAGGGAAGGGAAAGAGGCGCATAACCACTCGTACACTCCACCCCACCGCTTTCCCAAAAAGCACACCTCTTCGTATTTTTATTATTTCTTTGAAACTTTGATACATTTGATATTATAAGGCCTTTAGCCTTTAATTTTGAGTATTCCTATCCTTTACAAATGCATGCATGTAACACTTGAAAGCATACCATTGACTTTAATAGATGTGGCCCCCCTCCCCTTTATGTGGGATATTACTTTAGTGATTTTGTAACAATGTGCTTGTTATCTTTTTTACAAAAAATATGATATATGCATGGACATATTTGTGCCTTGTTTTTATGCTTCTTTGGGTGTCATCATATTCCTCCCACACTGAAATGTGAAGCGTCCCCGCAAACCTTGCCAAAAGAACCACTGGCTAACACAAAAAATTTCCAAAATTGTTAGTAAAACAACTTCGATCATAAGGCCTAGCCATGGTAGGGTATGGGACTCCAAATCCATGACCACCAGAGTAAGGGAACTCCTGCCTCAATCATACTCCCACACTGAAAAACTTGTATAGTCTCCAAAAGATAGGGTTCTATCTTCAATAAGGAACCATGAGAATAACTTCTCCATCCCACAATGAAGGAAGATGAATGATTCCATCCATCATGTAGCTCTGAAGGCACTTGGAAGAATAAGATAAGGTTGTAGATATACCTTTACATATTTCTCATTATATGGAGTGGGGTTTGTTAATGTTATGAGATATGAGGATGAAGATTTTTAGATTAATATCATTAGGGTTTCCATTTTAAAGCTTAATTATAAGTTTTAAGGGACATGAAGTTTTAACTTGTCTCATTAGGTCATTGCATGGATTGCATAGGAAAGGACAAAGGAAAGGGAGAATGCATGAAAAAGAGAAGGTGGGCTAGGAATATCAAGCTTGAAGGAATAAAGGGAATTTTGAAAGGGGACTCCTTTGACCACACAATGAAAAACTTCTTATCTCTCCTCCTTTCCTTTCATGGGTGTCTTTGGTTGTCCATGTTTAGGGATAGATTTCTTCTTCTTAGTCTTGTCTCACTTTATATTGTTGACTCTTCTCATGGGGTATATAGGGAATGTCAAATGGTCAAAGGTCACATAGTATTGTTGTAAGTATATGTATGTTTCTAGTAGAGACAAGAGAATTATTTATTTAAGGGTGAGTTACTATTGAAGAAACCACGATGGCCTAGGAGCCATGATGGAGGAGTAATTTCCTATGTGCCCATCTGCATCTAGACATTTGAGAAACATGGAAAACCTATTTATATAGTGGCCATAGGAACAATTCTTTAAACACATTTGAAATACCTTGATTATTTTCCTAATCTTTTAAATAGGTGCCATTGCTTAATTATCTTATGTCTCATTTGATGTAGCATGTGTGGATGGTAACAGTGATAGGGAAGCATAAAGTAGGGCTGTTGCTTGTCCTATGTGGACCAGGAATGGGTTGGTGCAAAAGGATGGGGCGTTGGTGGACATGGAGGCTAGTGGCTCTAGGAAAGGGAAAAGGGCAAAGGGTAGACATGGATGCTAGTGGCTCTAAGAAAGGGCAAAGGGCAAAGGGAAAAGGGTAGACACAGAGGCTAGTGGCTCTAAGAAAGGGCAAAGGGCAAAGGGCGAACAAGGAGGGAGAAAGGGAAGCACAACCATTGGACCTGCTGGAGAGGGGGAAGCCTCTCTCTCTCTCTCTCTCTCTCTCTCTCTCTCTCTCTCTCTCTCTCTCTCTCTCTCTCTCTGTCAATTCACGGAGGCCTGGGTATCAAGCGGCCCACTCTCTCTTATTCTGGGGCGATTTTGTTCATATCCCCTTTCTCTACTCTCTCTATTTCTCTCAACAGACCCCAAAACAAACCCTTCAAAATAGGGCACTTATGCAGCATGCTTTTGTTAAATTGGTTGCTTCCTCCCTCTCGTTATCTCTTCTTTTTTCTCTCTCTTCTTGATGCATGAGATGAATGATGCTGATGCCGATGCGTTTGTGAAAGTCATTATTGCTATTGTTGTTGTTGCCACATGTCAACAGACAATTGATGGTGGTACGCTCCCTAGACATCATCCCATGCTCTAATAGACCTGGCGATGAAGCGATTGGGGTTGATTCTTTTTGCCGCCTCAGCATGGCCCAACCCCAGTGCCTCGTCATCGTTCTCCCTTTTTCTTTTTCTTCTCTTCATTCCCCACCTCAAGGCTGAAGACGCATGTAGGAAAATGAAAAGGCGAAAGAAACTTGGCTCAGAGGGGGTGCGAAGGGCTAAGAGATAGAACAGTGAAGGGGGAGGGGCTTGGAACAAGGAGGAGGGTGAAGGGATATGAAGGGGTTTCTTGTGACAAACCCCTGCATGCGTCTTCTTGTTCTTCATCTTCTTATGTTCTTCTCACGATCTGCCTCACTTGGCCTCTTTAATGTATCCATATTCTCTCCCACCTGTTGCCTTTGCTTACGAAACCCGCATGCGACTCTGCCGATTCTCTTTCTCTATGTCTATTTGTTACATGCCTATCTTTGTAATCTCTCTCTCTACCCCATGACAGAGAGAAAGGAAAAAGGAAGCGAGTAGAGCCCATGTGAAGGGACATAATACATTGGGTGTGAGAGAAGCGATCTCTCTCTCTCTTTCTTCCTCTCTAATCTTCCTCTCATAATGCAGTCCTGTTATTTGAAATCTTAGTCCTCCTCCATTTTCTTCTATTTTTTTCTCCTTGAGAAGCACAGATAGAGACATTCGAGAAAACAAAAGCCAATAACATTAATGAAGCAAAATTTTATCATAATCCTTCTTCTTCTCGACACAATTCGGCTTCTCATTCTAGTGCTGCATTAGTATTGCTTGTTAATTTATTATCTCGATTAAGTAGTTGTTGAGATCAGCTTCTTCCCCGGCTGTGCACCAAAATGATAGCAACCCTCCCATGAACATAATCAACCACAAAACTAGGGACAAAGCACATAAAATCTATGTGTATAGCTCTGCCATTAATCTCAAAATTGAAAAGAAACCATAAATTTCTCTTTTATTAATAAAAAAAATTATCATCTACATCATCTTCATCCATAGCTTCAATCATTATGCAAGAACAAAAAGGAAAAGATGAATTTCTGCACAAAAGACAAAGGAGAGAGGAGAGAGAACAAAATTTTTGGCACCACCAAAATGAAAATATGCGATTGGAGAAGAGAGAGGGAAGGGAAAGAGGCACATAACCACTCGTGCACTCCATCCCACCTCTTTCCCAAAAAGCACACCCCTTCGTATTTTTATTATTTCTTTGAAACTTTGATACATTTGATATTATAAGGTCTTTAGCCTTTAATTTTGAGTATTCCTACCCTTTACAAATGCATGCACGTAACACTTGAAAGTATACCATTGACTTTAATAGATGTGGCCCCCTCTCCCCTTTATGTGGGATATTACTTTAGTGATTTTGTATCAATGTGCTTGTTATCTTTTTTACAAAAAATGAAAATATGATATATACATGGAGATTTTTGTGCCTTGTTTTTATGGTTCTTTGGGTGTAATCATTTTCCTCTTTCCCTTCCCTCTCTCTTCTCCAATTGCATATTCTCCCTTTTTGGTGGTGTCAAAAATTTGTTCTCTCTCCCTCTTCCCTTTGTGTAAAAGTTTCTCTTACCCTTTCCCCCTCCTTTCTCTCTTTTTTGTGAGTGATGGAAATTGTAATATCTTATGAAGATGATGAAGACAATGTTTCTATTTATCAATAAGAGAGAGATTTCAGGTTCTGTTGTGGTTTTGAGATTAATGACAGAGCCATACACATAGATTTTATGTGCTTTGTCCTTGGTTTTGTGGTTGATTATGTTCGTGGAGGGTTGCTGTCATTTTGGTATACAACCGGGGAAGAAGCTGATCTCAATAACTACTTAATTGAGATAATAAATTAATAAGCAATGCTAATGCAACACTAGAATGAGAAGTTCAACTTTCCAACAGAGGGACAGAGCGGTACAGGACTGAACAGTGCAATACAGAGCACTGTAGTGCTACAGAGAGTCATAGAGACAGTCCCAAAAATAGGACCAGAGGTCTAGGAGATAGATGATACAGAAGCACTTTCAGATACAGAGGAAGTGCCGATGCTGCAATTATTAGAAGAAAAAGAAAAGATGAAAATGGGTGTAGCCCCATTCCCCAGCCAGCTGGAGAAGCCTATGGATCTTATCAAAGATTATGAATTGGTCAAAGACCTAGACACTTTTAAACCAAACCTGACATCCCGACAGTTGCTGATGCTATCTCCCAACTGTCGAAAGAAATTCAAAAGCATCTTGACAAGAAGACGTGGACTAAGGATTGCTCCTTCAACAATAACCAAGACCAATAAGGCCCCGGAGCTTGTAAAAGAAGTCGATGTGGCTAATGCCTTCCTAGATCCTGGAACCCCAGAGGTTAGTGTATGGATTGAAGGATGATTTATTTCAAATGCATTGATTGTGGAGGCTCATCAGTAAACATAATGATGGATGTGACATTGAAGGACTTAGGGTTGCAAGAAATTCAACTTACACAGTGGCTTATCAGATTGACAGACCAAAGCAAGATCAAACCTTTGGGCATCCTCCCATATGTAAAAACAATCCTTGCAGGAAGAGACTATTGGATGGCATATTTGGTGGTCAAACCAATCGAACCTAGAAGAGACCAACTTGCGAAGCTCAGAGAGAGCGTCAGCCTCTAGTGAGCAATCAATCCCATCATCCCAAGATAAGGGAAAGGCCACCGAGACGAACCAAGACTTGGCTAATGTAAAGATGGAGTTAGCCAAGTTGCAAGATATGTTAAGACGACCAACACGCCCACACGTCCAATGTGTGTACTATGGCGAAAACCACTTGCCAGCCGAGTGTCAAGACCCTAGGTCAAGACCTTGTGCTAACTGCGGTAGGTTTGGTCATGACGTCGCATATTGTAGATTACCAAGAAGACTTCCGTACTCGCAATCCTACGGCCAGTCTTACCTAGTGAACAGGCCGCAGCCATTCTTCGGAAGGGGAGCCCCATTGGCCCTTCCTGTGCCTAACGACATTAAGCCAGCTATTCCTAGGATGGACATAAACCCTATTGGCATACCCAGACCACCTGGCCCTTATGTGACCCATCCACCGAGCGATGCTCCAGTCCACTATGTGGAAGAACCAAATGAGGAAGAAACTTACATATGCCCTTACGTCTCACATGACGATGAGGGCAACGCTGTCCTCATGGATTATCGCCCCATGCCGGTGATGGCATTAGGAAGAGGATGAGGTAGAGGCCTAGGAGGGCAGATGCAGGATCCAATCACCTGTTGGACTTGTGGTCACCCAGGTCATGTCTCATCACGCTGCCCTGAAAGGGAGCAACAAAATAGAGACAAGGCTGACCAAAGGTGTGTTGAGTGCGGAATCACTCATCTCTTCGTCGATTGCCCAAAGCGAAAGTCGTCTTCTAGCTCAGCCAACGTACCATCTGTCCCATTGGGGTTGTTTTGTGTTGAGAACCTCGATGGGGAGGCTACACCTATCCCATTGCGGGTCATGACCCCTGCCCAGAGAAAGCATGCCAGCATATCACTGCCAGGACCTAGCAACCTTGACGCAGCTTCAATAGGGAAGAAAAGTCGCAGGCAGAAGAAGAAGAGGTCGAAAGCTAAAATCGCACTAAAAACAGAGAGTGCTACAACTCTGCCTACTGGAAAGAAGGTCTCTGACGCAGAGGTAGAGACTTCAGCCCCTAAGACGGCTGAAGAGGGAAGTGCTAAGGTAGGGGAATACCTGCATCTGGAGCAACAGCTAGAGGCCATGGAAAAAGTGAAAGAATGGGTAAAGGAGGCTCAAGAGCATCTAAAAGATGTTGAGCCCATCGTAGAGGACGAGATCGATGATCTCTCCAGCATAAGCATGCCAATCTCATCTCCTCAACCAAAGTCGGGAGAAGCAACTGCACCACAAACAGTGCGCTAAGGCCAAGTCTTGATGCTACAAGGCCGCAGATCAGTCATGGCCATTGGCTAGGACAATCCAGGTTAGGAGAAAGACGAGCACCCAACGATCTCCTGACCACGTTGGTGGCTACCCCTGTAATACTTAGCCTGGGAGATCTGCTTAGGCAGCATCCCACCCTATGGCAAGATCTTAAGCAGTGGGTTGAAGGGTCATGAGAGCAGGTCACGTTAGACCTTCATGACAATGATGCAGAGACGCAAATACCGAGTTTGACGCTGCACTCTATGCCTAAATCCTTACACGTCAATGCCTTCTAGAAAGGTTCCCGAGATGCATGCGGTCTTACCAGCTCTAGCCTTAGGCGTTACAATGAGAAAGGGAATCGTGGACACGGAAGCTGGGGTTAGTGTGCTTAGCCACGCAGTGCTTCAGACTTGGGAAAACCTGACTGTCAAAACTGCTAGGTTTAATGTCACATTAGCAAACGGTATGAGAGTCAAGCCATTCGAGGTACTTAAGAATTGGCCATTGAAGATCGCAGGTGTCCAATTCTCTGTGGACTTTATAGTCATGAAGGGAGTGGACTACGATATCCTATTAGGCCGACCTTGGATGTGCAACACTAGAGTCATCGAAGATTGGGGTAACGGCTTGATCTTTCTTGGCAATAGAACGGATGCCATGAGAATAGAGATGGACACTTGGAAGACCTCACTAATCAACTTAGATGCCATCTCTGCTATGCTCAAGGGTAACACCCATGTCAAGAAGTCCTATGGGCCCTTGACCAAGTATATCCCATGTCCAGAGGACGAGCGAGATTGGATGCATGTCCTTGCTACAATCGATCTGCCGTTCTCAGATCATGAGGTGTATGAGCAAGCCATCAAAACAATCGGCAAGTCTAACGACACACCCTCTGTACCAATTTGCATGATGGCAGGAACCCTTCGTGGGAATCCTAAGCCTGTCAACTTCCAAGTCCCAACCAACAAAAGGGAACTCCAGGAGATACTGGAATACTTAACGGAAAAGCTAGCTGGCAATCCAGCTGCAAACTTCAAACCACTCCAGGATCTCTTAGATGAATCCAAGTGGCAATGGACCAGAGTGCATGACTTAAACCTCATGTATAATTGGGCCCTAGTTCCTGACCAACAACAAGAGATATACCAAGCCCTAGGAGACGATGAGCGGTCTGACAAAGAGGATTCTAACGACGAATACGAAGACTATCAATCCTTCAGTGACAAAAGTGAGGGTGAGGTAGATACCGTGGAATAATACGACACTAAAAGACAAGAAATAGAGCAAATATGAGCAAACTCCAAGCCGCAGAAAACGAGTATCTTCAGGATAGGGTGAGGAGTCATGCGCATGGAATATGATCGTGCCTGGTTGGAACATGTAGGAGCCATAGACCTTGAGCAAGCAAGCCTAGCCCAGCCAGGAACGACATCAGTGCTTAGGACAGAGTCGCCGTCCGAGCTGCGCCCACCAGGGGATACCACCTCTTCTAGTGAGAATGGGGAGTTCGACTCTGAGTTGGAGGTTAGTTCGGATAGTGATCCAAAAATCCCTAGGCCACCCACAGCCAGATGCACCAAGGGAGACCTACCCACGAGCATATGAAGAGTTGAAAAAGGCTCTAACCACAGCACCAATTCTACAAGCCCCAGATTGGACCATTACTTTCCACGTGCATATCGATGCTTCTAAGTTTGCCGTGGGGGTAGTGTTGTGCCAACCTGGCGAACACAACTTAGACTATCCAGTGAGATTTGCTAGCAGACAACTCACTGAGATGGAAATGAACTACTCGATGACAGAAAGAGAAGGATTAGCCATGGTGTTTGCTGTGAAGAAATTTTGACACTATCTATTGGCCACACCTTTTACCTTTTTTGTGGACCATCAAGCCCTACTCTATCTAGTAAACAAACCTTGCGCTACAGGATGCATAGCTCGGTGGCTCCTTCTGCTCTTGGAATTCAACTTCTTCGTGGTTGTACGAAAAGAAAAACATCACTACATGGCTGACCGTATGTGTAGCCCACGCTTTTCCGCAATGCAACGTGATTTGTCAAGCATTGTGACGAGTGCCAATGGACAAAAGTACCGATTCACAAGGATCAGATGGAGTTGACCCCAGTTATTGCATGACAACCTTTCAAAAAATGGGGGATTGACTTCATAGGACCCATTAGTCCTGCGGCACAGTATTCACAGGTCAAGTACATCATTGTGGCCACGGATTACCTCACGAAACGGGCAGAGGCAAGAGCGACACGAAAAAATGATGCTAGGATGACTGCCAAGTTCTTATGGGAGCAAGTAATCTCGCAATTTGGCTGCCCCATCGAACTGGTCAGTGACCAAGGCACACACTTCATCAATGAAGTGATAGCGCATCTGCTGTCCACCTTTCTCATTATCCATCGCAAATCCTCGCCATACTACCCTCAGGTAAATGGTCAGGCAGAATCCACGAATAAGATTCTTGTCAATGTCTTGATCAAGGTGGTCTCAGCCTCATGCAGCGACTGGGACAACAAGTTGACGGCAGCTTTGTGGGCCTACTGCACAGCTTATTAAACGACTGTCGGTCAAGTCCCCTTCAGGCTGACCTTTGGAACTGAAGCAGTTCTACCATTAGAATTCTTCGTTCCTAGCCTGAGAATAGCACTTTAAGAACGATGGGAAGGGAAGGAGGTATGGACGCAACGCCTGGTTGAACTCGAACGCCTCTCAGAGACTCGCCTTCTAGCCACCCATGCATTTATATGTGAGAAGGCCCAATGTAAGAGTTGGTTTAACAAGCATGTCAAGCAACGTGACTTTGAACAAGGTGACTTAGTGCTCTTCTACTCAATTAAGGGGCATAAGTAGAAAATGAAATTTAGAGGTCTTGGACCTTTCAAAGTTCGTGCGATCAATCGCACAGGCAATGTCGAGCTCGAGACCTTAGACAGTGAGGGCATAGGCTTATTCAATGGCAGTCGTATCAAGAAGTACTACCCTCCCACCCATCCTTTGCACGAGCCCCCAATGTTAGAACCGCCTGTCAAAATACAAGTGGCCACAATCACTGAGATTGATGATGAGGATGAGGATGAGGAAGCCGTAGAGCGCGCATACCTCCATATCACGGTCACTGCAAAACAAACATGCGCTTTTAATGCTTTGATCGATGAGGGAATAGACTTCAATGTCTTAACTCACGATCATTGGACTCAACTTGGCAGACCACCACTTCAACCCACTAATGCAAAATTAAGCCCATATGGAGCCCATTCCTATGCACTTCTCGGCAAGTGCAGAGCCACTGTTTCTATCAAGTTTGAGACTGTCCCAATGATTTTTTTATGTGTTGTCAAATGCTAAAAATGTTGAGATGACAAGCTCAATACATGCGGACATTGATGATGGACTGCCTGGTTAGATGGGTCTACACATCTACACTTAGCACGTCAGTAGTCATTATGACTCACACATGGCCTGACTTATTACTTATTATATTCAGGTTGTTACACCTATTTACAGCTGGCATAGTTATAGCGATAGTCGACTAGTGTAGTCAGTTATGCATTGTTTGACTTAGTAGGCTACTTTCCTTTATGTTGTATTTTATCTATACTTTGTGTACATTGTAAAGTGTGTGGAAGAAGAATATGAAATCAACAAGAAAACGTTTTGGCCTCCATCTCTCTTCTTGTCTCTTGAGTGAGCTTCTCCTTGTGCATTCTGTCTGTGTTCGGCGCAGCATCTTGAGCAAGTCCCTCCACCACGCAATTCTTGACATGGTATCAGAGCCACGCCACTGAGAGATGCTGATTTTGAAGGCTGAAGCGAAGGAGAAGAATCAAGGTTCAAGAAAGCAAGCCATGAGTAAGAAGCTCTCCCATTCTTCCACACTCTCTCTTCGATAGTGCCTGTGGAGGCACCGGAAGCAGGGTCGTGCAAAAATCTCAAATTGTAGTGAGATTTGGTGTGCGCGAAGAGCGCTGTATATTCTGCAAATAAGCCCTTTAGGATTTACCCGCAGTTATTTTGGGCATCTGAGGCCGTTTCAGGCCCCGTTTTAGAGCCGCAAGGTTGCGGACAGCAGTTTCAGGATACACTGTGACTTCGACTGTATTGACCAAAAGTGGGTGTGCAAGTTACAGATTTTAGATCTGTAAATTCAAAGGTGTTTACCAGCGAGTAAACACAAGGTTTATCTGAAAACTGGTTGCAGATTGCATGTATTATTGAGTAGACAGTGAAAAAGGCTGTCTAGTGTATTGCTGTGCACTACAGGTCGAGGGTTGCAGAAGATTTGCTTGCTGTTTGGTATCAATTTTGTAATAATGGCAGAGAACAGTGGAAGCCCCATCATTGAGAAGCTCGACAAGAACAACTACCCTTCATCGAAGTTCCGTGTCATGAACTTCCTTATTGAAAAAGGCCTCTACGTGTTTGTTTCAGGTGAAGAAAAGGAGCCGGAGGTGAAGGATCCTCCAACTGCAGAAGAGACAAAGGCATGGAAGGAATGGAATGCAAAAGATAAAAGGGTCATGTATTGGTTGTCTGCAGTAATTGACAATAATATGCTGGGACACATTAGAAATGCAGAGAATTCATATGCAGCTTGGACCATACTTGAAAGTATAATTTCTGTAAATACAAAGGCACGAAAGATTCAACTCAAGCAAGAGTTGAATACATTGAAGAAAGGGAAGATGTCTATCAATGAGTATGCACTGAAGGTAAGGAGCATTGCAGATGCCTTGGCAGCGATTGATGCAATGCCCGATGATGATGATTTGGTGTCGTCTACCTTGGGTGGACTTAACAATGAAAAGGCTTGAAAGTCTTTTGTAACTTCCGTATATATTAGAAAGCTATTTCCAGATTTCGATGAGTTGGTCTCCCTTATGACACTGAAGAGATCAACATGCAGAGTGAGACATCTGAAAAAATGGTAAACAAGTCCAAGCTTTCTACTCCAATTCAGGAAGGGGACGTGGTAGGTTCTCTTCAAGAGGCCGTGGTACAGGATGTGGTAGTAACAACCAGCAAAACAGATTGAATCAGCAATTTGGCGATATGCAGGTTTCAGGAGGTCATGGTAACTTTAGAGGCAGGGGGAGCTTTAGAGAAAGAGGTGGATGGCAGAACAGAGGTTCTAACAACTCTGGTATTGTGTGTCACTATTGTGGTAAAACAGGTCATATTGCAGCCCAATGTTATGCTAAGAAAGATTATATTCGCAATGGTAAGTTGCAGCAAGGAAACTATGTATCGTCTTCACGATAGAATAAAGGTAAAAATGAACGTCTGTTTGTTATGCAGCATATGCTGAATGCTGTTACAAGAAAGGAAACACATGGTGATGTTTGGTATGTTGATTCAGGTGCATCCAATCATATGACCAGCCATGCAGAATGGTTTGGAGAGATGCAGAATTTGTAAAATGTAGGTTCTGTGCAGACGGGTGATGATTCATGCCACCCAATTTCACACATTGGAAAAGTTCCCTTGTCCTTGCATGATGGTAAGACAAAGAGTCTTTTAGATGTATTACATGTGCCATCTATTACAAAGAACTTGGTGTCAGTGGATCAGATGGTAGAGCAAGGGCTGCAAGTCACATTTAATGCAAAGGGCTGCTTTGTAGAAGACTTCAATGACAAGTGCAGGTTAGTTACAAAGGGAAGTAGAGTTGGGCGTATGTTTACTCTGGATGCTGGAATTCCTACTATGAATGCTGCTATGTATGCTAAAGGAAAAGGTGTTGCAGATATTGAAATTTGGCACAAACGCATAGGACATGCAAATGTACAAAGGCTGAAATTAATGCAGTCCAAAGGGTTGGTTACAGGTTTGCCTACATTTAGAGTTGCAGAATTTCATAAGGTATGCGAAGCATGTCAATTTGGTAAGCAGGCAAGACAACCCTTTTCACATGACAGAGATGTAAGCAAAAATGTCCTTGATATTGTGCATACAGACATTTGGGGGCCTGCAGAAAATGTATCTCTTGGAGGCAGTTCATACTTTGTCACATTCATTGATGATTGTTCTAGAAAGCTGTGGGTATATTTTATAAAGGAAAAGAGTGAAGCTTTTGAGCACTTTAGAACTTCCAAGGCTGCAGTTGAAAGAGAAACGGGCTTGAAGGTAAAGTGCTTGAGGTCAGATGGAGGGGGAGAGTACCTCTCAAATGAGTTCAGTGATTTTCTGAGGTCTCATGGGATAAAGAGACAGTTCACATGCAGGTATACCCCACAGCAAAATGGGGTTGCAGAAAGGAAAAACAGTCATATTGCAGAAGTTGCACACGCCTTGATGGTGGCTGAAAAGAATATGCCTAAATATTTTTTGTCTGAGGTTGTTCATACTACTATTTATATTATGAACAGAACTCCCACAGCTGCAGTTCATGGTATGACCCCCGAAGAATATTTTACGAGTAAGAAACCTCATGTCTCACACTTGAAAGTGTTTGGCTGCATTGCGTATGTTCATGTGCCAGATGAGTTGCGGAAGAAATTGGATCCAAAGGCTGAAAAGTGTGTCTTTATTGGATACTCTTTAGAGCAGAAAGGGTATCGCTATTATAACCCTGTCACATGTAAGTTCAGAGTGAGCAGGGATGTCATCTTTGATAAAATTAGTAGTTGGTATACATCTAGTGGTGATGCATTGGATGATGATGATGATCATGACACTCATGTGCAGGCTGAAAAGCAAGAATCACGGACTCTTAGTGGACCAGAGACATCATCTGGTAGTCCTTGGTCTGAGAGACTAAGGAGTACCTCTACATCTTCAGGTGCATCTAATAGCACTACAGGTAAAGACAGGAAAGAATAAAGTGTCAGATGGCATTGATGCAGTTCTTGATGGAGACTCGAGTGGCTCAGAGAGCTTAGATGATGAGCTTGGTATTCCTTCTGTGAAGACACCAGGTGTACAGAGAGCTCATAATAGTGTAAAGGCTCCTTTGAGTGATCCACTGGTACGCAGATCTAGCAGGGTCAGAAAGCTATTGGATATAAGTGGATTTATAAGATTAAGCACAATGCAGATGGTTCTATTAGTAGGTACAAAGCTAGGCTGGTTGCAAAAGGCTATGCCCAGACATATGGCATAGATTATGATGAAACCTTCAGTTCAGTTGCTAGGATTGCAACTGTCATATGTGTAATTACTTTGGCAGCAGCCAAAGATTGGAGGTTGCAGTAAATGGATGTGAAGAATGCCTTCTTGCATGGTGATTTGCAGGAAGAAGTGTATATGGATCAGCCAGTAGGTTATGAAGATTTAGATCATCCCACGTATGTGTGCAAGTTGAAGAAGCCGCTCTATGGGCTCAAGCAGGCACCTAGAGCATGGTCTGACAAGATCAGAGAGTATCTTGTCAATATTGGCTTTTATGTTTCTGATGCTGATCACTCACTTTATGTGAGAAAGGGAGATGCAGGTTTGGTCATCATAGTCATCTATGTGGATGACTTGATTATTACAGGTGATAGTGATAGTGGGATTGCTGAAGTCAAGGATTTTTTGAAGAAGAAGTTTGAGATGAAGGATTTAGGTGAGCTAAGGTACTTCCTTGGCATTGAGGTGATCAGATGTGATGATGATATATGGCTGTCCCAAAGACAGTATGGCTTGGATATGTTGTCCAAGTATGGTATGATAGCATGCAAACCACTTTCAGTTCCATTAGAGCAGAATGTAAAGTTGAGTGCTGATGTTGGGGATGAGATAGAAGACCCTACTATGTTCAGGAGGATAGTGGGGAGTTTGATCTACATGACCATTACAAGGCCAGACTTGAGCTATGTTGTTGGTCTTGTGAGTCAGTTTATGCAAGTACCTAGAAAGCCACATTTGGATGCAGTCAGATGCATATTGAGATATGTGAAGTCCACATTACATTATGGACTTTTCTATGAGGCTCGTACAGATGTACAGGTGTTTGGATACAAAGATGCAGATTGGGCTGATAGTATGTCTGATAGAAGATCTACCAGCGGATATATGTTCTCTCTTGGTAGTGCAGCAATTGCTTGGAGCAACAAAAAGCAATCTGCAGTTGCTTTGTCGAGTACAAAGGCTGAGTGTAGAGGTGCTGCTGTTGCAACATGTGAGGTAGTATGGCTACAAAAGTTAATGGCTGATTTGGATGTGTAGATGGAAGGTCCAGTTGTCGTTTATTGTGACAACATGAGCAGTATACAGTTGGCTAGGAACCATGTGTTCCATGCCAGGACAAAATATATTGAGATACACTATCACTTTGTGAGAGAGAAGGTACTAGCAGGTGAGATTAACTTGGTGTATGTCAGCACACAAGATCAGATAGCTGACATCTTCACGAAGGCATTGGGTACAGAGAAGCTTCAAAAGTTTCGAAGCTTACTTGGAGTTGCAAAGATGCAGTTGAGCTTGAGGGGAAGTGTTGAGATGACAAGCTCAACACATATGGACATTGATGATGGACCGCCTGGTTAGATGGGTCCACACGTCTACACTTAGCACATCAGTTGTCATTATGACTCACACATGGCCACTGACTCATTACTTATTATATTTAGGTTGTTACACCTATTTACAACTGGCATAGTTATAGCGATACTTGACTAGTGTAGTCGGTTATGCATTGTTTGACTTAGTAGGCCACTTTCCTTTATGTTGTATATTATCTATACTTTATGTACATTGTAAAGTGTATGGAAGAAGAAGATGAAATCAGCAACAAAACGTTTTGACCTCCATCTCTCTTCTTGTCTCTTGAGTGAGCTTCTCCTTGTGCATTTTGTGTGTGTTCGGCGCAGCATCTTGAGCAAGTCCCTCCACCACGCAATTCTTGACAAAAAACACATGCACGGAGTCACTGCTAGGATGAACTTTCAAAAAGCAGACTCACTGCAATATTGATTATGAGTCGCAGTGCATCCACCTCACAATATGCAATGTTCGCATTGTCACAGCTTTCAGCGAGGGCTACGCGACCTCATCACTGTCCGCAATGCCACCAGTAGAAATATCCGTAACCAAGTCCAAGGAGGGGGGTAATGCGTGGCCGCCACCTCCCAGATTTCATGAATCACAGCCCACAACAGCAAAACCTAAGGCCCAACAACCTAGATTTCAATGGCAGCCTAAGCAACCGCAACCACCGCCTAGGAGTCGACGCTCTTATCCTCATAAAATCAAAAAATCTAAACCTAGGAGGCCAAGACGCAGTCACAGAAAGCACCGCATGATCAAGAAAAGATGGATCCCTAAAGCCCTCTTACATGCGCAAGGCTACTATGTGGGCAACACCTGGCTGTGGATCCCTAAGGCCTACACGGCCAAAGGCACTACTCATACGCCGCCGTCAAGCTTGATCAACCCAAGTCCCATAAACCCTCCAAACCATAAGCCGCAATGCTCTCCAAAACCATAGCCATCCAACTCATCCATGCCTAAACCCAAGAGAGTCACACAATCCTATTGGCCCAAACAACAGACTCCGTCACAAGAGTCATCACCCGACCAAGTCAATCAAACTCCCCAAATCCAACCTGAATGCAGCAGTCCGTCCGTCGTGGCTACTCCTAATCCACCCATAATCCAAGTAGCCCAACCGCAGACTCAAGAACACTCCCAATCACAACTCTTCGTTGTCACAGGCTCTAGTTCTAGCAAACCTCGACCACCTGTCAACCTTATGCCCTCTTATGAACGCAAATCCTTTTTAGCGCTAGCCACCGATCTCGTTGAGGACACCGGGAATGACGTGGTGAAATGCATTAAATGACTAGACCACCTTCATGTCGCTAGCACTAAGCTACGACTGCTTAGACTTATGACTATTGGAGGAACCCTTTGCAATTGAAGTTAAAATGATGCCATGCTCCTGGGAGACCTTTGAATTTGCATTCGCAAAAGCTTCTCGCTCCGCTGCTGAATTGCTCAACAGCGAGATCTCCAAGGAGCAAGCCATCAAACAGCGCCTCATCACATCACATGATCAGCGAACCACTTCTACTATCACAGATCAAGAAATCACAGGGTTATCAAAGCTCGTTGATTCTAACTCCCCGTTCTTGAGGGATTGGTACACTCTTAGGCTGCAATGGGAAGTTGAAGGGTGCTGCATAATATCCAACGCTAAGCAGCGCCGCGCTATCAAAACAGTGGAATACGACCCCACATATGTTGCGCCAACCTCGTATAGAGTGTTAACCACTCTTCGGGCCCGACCCATGGAAGAACACATCAAAGGACACCCCTACCTCGACCGCTTGTTGACTGAGGAAGAGTTACACATTGCTAGCCGTGTCAACTCTGGTGACTTCCTAATAGATGTTCTCACATACATCACGCAAGTGGGGATTTGACCCTTTGATCTGGACCATGAAGCTCACTTAGAATACAACCTCCAATTCTATGATTGGCTCCTTCACAAGTAACTCCTACACCACCATGCCGAACGCCCTTGCCCGTCTGACCCTAAATCCTAGGAAGGATTCTTCTCAAGCTGAAAGGGGAGGGGGTAAGGTGAATCAAGTCAGGTCAATCAAATCAAAATTAGTGAAACACATAAACATATATTATGAAAAATGGATGGGGTAGGAAAAAGGGCATGGAAACTTTGAAGTAAAGGGCAAAAAGTCAAAGTCTGAAAAGGAAAATCTACATTGGTTCTTAATGAATTCATTCAAAAAGCATAGAGTTTTACTTTTTCAGCAATCAGCAAATTACTATGTGGAAAGCACTAATGAAAATTACAGTTTATGACAGGAATATAAAATGTCGTAACAAGACCGTGCCCACCGACTCCCGTTCACGGAGGAGGAAAGAGCGCAGTATGGCATATCCCTAGAAAACCATGCCTACAATCAACTGAAGTTTCGGACCATCCAGAACATCGAAGAAGTAGTGTCGAAGGAGGAAGCAGCCAAGAGAGTCATTGAGCAGTGCAACCTCACCAAGTACCTGGAGAAATTTCTGCAAGATCCTGACCACACGAAGTGTGTGGAGTTTCTCAAGACATACAACCCCGACCAGGAGTGCGGCACCATGACGGTGGAAAGGAGAGAAAATGCTAAACAAGTGCAGATGCACTTGAACCTAGCCTTGGTGGAGAAGGCGTTGGTATTGGAACCGAAGATAGAGAAAAAACAGAAAAGGGATGTCTACACCATGCTGAAAATGAAAAGAGAGGAGGTGCTATCAGCATCCACGACATCCCTGATGCGGAAGCCAAGCTACAGGCAAAGCTAGTGCACGCGCTCTTCTCCAGCCAGCACTACAATGCCTTAATGCATCGAATCAGCATGCCTGTGCTAGAGAATGTAGCAGCCCATACCTTAGATGAAGTCAACTGGAATGGGTATGTCTGCAAAACCATCGACCAAGCGGCTAAAGCACTGGCTTTGGGAAGTACGCCAGCACGTGGAGAGTCTCCAGCTTCTAAGACCACAGAAAGGAAGAAGGCCTCGTCCAAGGCCTCATTTATCGGCTATGGAAGCATTTTGACTGCGCTCATCCAGGAGGCAGTAAAGGAGACACAGAATCCAAAAGAAGGAGAAGGATAAACGCTGGATAGGTCGCCCCCTCACCAAGACAAAGAAGGGTCCACCGACAGAACCGAGATCGAGGAAGAAGGGGAAGAATAGAAAAGCAAGAAGACGACCAAGAAACCCAAGAAGAAAACAACCCAAAGGAAGAAAAAGGATGACGAAGGCCGTAAGAAGGAGAAAGAGGACTTGGAAAGGGCCAAAAAAGAATCCCTTAAGGAGGCCAAGGAGAGGGAGAAGAAGAAGAAATAGGAAGAAGAAAAGGAAAATGAGGAATTACAGAAGGCAAAGAAGGCATCAAAACAGGAGGCTGAGGAGAGGAAAGAGAAGGAAAAGGAAGAAAAAGACAAAAAGGAGGAAGAATGCCAAAAAACAGAAGCGGAAAGGCAAAGAAAAGCCGCTGAGGAAGAAGAGGAACTAAGAAGAAAGGAGGAAGAAGACCTGACTGAGGCTACACGCCGGTCTATCGAACAACAAAGCAGGGCAGATGAATTGGGGAATCTGAGTCGGCAAAGAGAAGAAGGACCTGGTTCTAGCACACAGGCACCGGAAATCGTGTCACTCGCTGTCATTGAGAGCAAGGGAAAAGCCCCTATTCACCCGATTCCTCCCCTCATGGTGCCTCCCACCGAACCAACCACCATCATCCCCAACATCCCGACCAGTGCCGATGTTTCAAATTTTGTGGCATGGATGCAATACTTCATCAACAAAGAAATGGCCCAAGGACAAAGCACCAAAACTACGGCCACAGGGCAAAAGAGGCCAGTCACTAATGCAGAATTAAGGCAAGACCCTAAATGACAAAAAGTGGAAGCCTCGACATCACCACTTCACACAACGATGACGCCATCAGCTAACTACGACGAGTACGTCGCCGAGCTACTCTCCCAATTGGAGAAAGCTAAGGAGGAACAAAAGATAGCTGTGGCTGATTTGGCAACTGAAAAGGAGTCAATAGCTGCCTTCCAACTCGATAAAACTAAAATGATAGCCATGCAGCAAAGGGAGATCTCGGATCTCAAGCAAGAAGTGAAGGCTAAGGACGATAGGGAAGAGCACTGGAGGCAACTACTAGACAATGAAACGCAGGAACTTGTGAAAACGCAAAGAGAACACAAGCTCCTGATCATGCAATATGAGGAGCTCATTGCAAAAACCGCCAAAGTCGAAGCGCTTATGGCTAAGCTCAATGCCAGGGACGAGGAAAGAAAATAGAACATGGAGCAGCAGCAGAACAACATCGAGTCCCTGACCAATCAACTAAACTCCAAAAAAGAAGAACAGGAGAAACTGGTCAGAGAATGGGAAGACCAAGAACAAAGGCTCACGGCCCTGGCTCTAAGGCAAGGAGAAAGCCTAGAAGAGATGAACAAGAGAGCATAGGAGTGGGCCACACAGAATGAAAGAAGGGTGAAGACACTAGCACGGCGCCTTGCTCTGATGGAAAAAGAGAAGATCATCGCAGAGAACAAGGTAGAAGATGCCCAGGTGGCATTCGATGCCCAACAAAAGGCCTTCCTCAACACAATCATGGACACCACCTGCCCAGAGGAGGGAGAATCGTTGGAGGAAGCACAAAAGAAGCTTAGCATTGCACGCAGAGCCCTGCATGCAGGACTGCAGATGCCACCCCAACCTGCAGAGGTTAGACTGAGCCTGAAAGAGCAAAGGAAATACCTACTGCTGGCCGGCCTAACCCCCTAGGAAATAGATGCCATAGGATTTGAAGAGGGAGCACAACAAGGAGACCGACAGGGGGAGGAAGCAGAACTCGAATTCGACATGGGAAAATTCAGAGAGGATGTGATTCCACAACCCCCCTCACCGCAGTCTCAAGAGCAACAACAGGAGGACCTATCTGCGAAGAGACAAGCCGCACTTAAAGAGAGACGCAGGAAGTTAGTCGAAGAAGCTAGGAAGTAGTTAAGGGCCAAGCCAGTCGTACAACCATCCGCACCCCTCCCACCTTGCCTTGATGACATCCCAGCTGGATTCCACGCAAAGCTAGTGGTTTGGCAGAGACAAGAAAAAGAAAAGGATCCATTCACCTTTAGCTTTCTCCTGCCCAACAGCCTGCGGAGGGTCTTACCGCTTAAGGTGATGGAGGAGGTGATCACGATTGGTGGCCGACTAGGGCAAAAGTAGCTAGAAGAGAGAGAGAAGACCCCCACCTCTTGGGGAACTGAAGAGGTCGACTACTGGCAAAACAAAGTTTTTGAACTTCCACATACAATACATGGCTATAAAAGCCAACCCCTGTGGAGGAGGCAAGTATGCGACATTAGTATGCTCACCTAGATGGCGTTTTGTAACACGTTGCCCTTCAAGAGGAACAACCCCACATACATGGCATACCCTCGAAGGGTAGGTGTGGATTTTGATGCCACTCTCCATGGGCGTTACGACTTTTTCATTATCTATAACTCCAATGTAGTATCCTTTGAATATGCCCTCCTCTTTAACTCAGAAAACCTAGATGACTCTATGACGCACTTTCTCGCAGATTTCTCTTCATGCCCCGATCCAGCTTTTATAACTATATGTAACTACCTTAGATTACTTAAGCTATTACTTAAGCAGGACCCGACTCCACAAGAGCGCGGCTTGCCTCCCCTCTTCTTCGACCCTAACACTATGGACAACTATGCCATGGCTCTCCTCCCCTCTTTTTGCCTAGCCCTCCTAAAAGACATGAATGACAGCCAGTTTACTAGATGCAATCACCCTTTCCTCTCCACCACCTCTCTCCACGTACACATGAATCTGAAAGGATACATGAAAAGCTACCAATTTTTGAGCAAATCCATCCGACCCCCCCTCCTCATTCAGATGAAGAGAATTAGGCCTTGGCTGTCATTCCACTACTGTAACTTCAAAAAAAAAAAGAGTAAAAGCGAAGAAAAGAACAACATGAAAGGAAAAGCACGAAAAACACTCTTCACTATGACTGGACAACATAGCCCACTTGCAGAAGCACTTACCACCACATAAAGCACCATCACTGCACCTAGGGATTCTCAAGTTAGGTGTGCCCGGTGGTTCAGTCGACCGGCTCCACTCCTAACCCCCTAGCCCTTTTGCTCCTCCACTTCATGCTTAGGGCATATCAAGGGCAGGACATAGCTAGGGAGGTAACACTCGCCTATGGTTAGACCTGTCACCCTAAGCCACTTGCACCGCACCTCCCTTGGCACAACTGGGGTCATCCTCAAGTGTGGGACATCACCCAGGCTTGCCTGCAGTTAGACCCACCTCCCCATTCCACTAGCACGAGCACAATGCACTAACACAATGAGGTAGGCACTCCCCTTAGGAACAGCACCGCACCTTCTCCTTTCAGGCATCACAAAAAGTAACAAACCACCAACTTCGGAGGCCCCCATCAACCACGCAATATCCATTTGGCTTCTCCGACAAAAATTATTTCACAGCTTCCACAAGCACCTGAGTCTCCAAGTGGCCCTCACCTTTACACCACTTGGCCAATTGCCTGCCAACCTACAATAATACAGAAGTGCCATGGGACTGGCACCCATCTAGGAGAGGGGGGTAATGTTGACCCCAAGTCGAGATGGTGAAAAAAGGAAGGAAAAAGTAGAAAAAAACATGGAAAAAGAGCAAAGACACGCAGGCAACCTCCAAAGCTAAGCCGGGGCAAAAAGTGCAATTTTAAATGAAAGGCATGGAAAAAGTAGAAAAAAAATGAAAAAAGAGCAAAGACACGCAGGCGACCTCCAAAGCTAAGCCGGGGCAAAAAGTACAATTTTAAATGAAAGGCACCTCAAAAAACTTGGAAAACTCTTGTAAAAGAGCGGCAGGCTCCCTCCTGTGCTAATTGTAAAATATTAGACGGGTGTAGGCTAGAGGCATAAGGCTTGAAGAGGGAAATGGAAAAAGGACCTTGCCACAATAGCCGGTCATGTAAAAAAGGGATGGGCGTCCATGGGGTTTTTAGGGTTTGTATATATAAAGTTCAAAAAGTGAATGGAAACTCATTCTTTGGTGTGTGGCTAACAGGAGCTCTCTTCTTCTTCTCTTCTCCTCATCTTCTTGCTTGTGTGTGCTCGTGAGAGAGGGAGTGTGAGAGTGTGAGGGAGCGAGTGTGTGAGAGTGAGGGATCAAGAGGGTGAAGCTCTTCACTACCTCCTCTTCTCTTCTTCTCTTCTCTTCTCTTTTCTCGCACGCGCGACTATGGAGGATGGAGCTTGGAGATGGAGGAGCCTTGAGGATGCTTGAGCTCGCATCTGGGATCGTGGAGCTACCAGGGTGTGCAAGAGAGGAGGCAACTCATATCGGCATCAAGGTAAGCTCACTACACTCATAGGATCGATGGCGCGTCGGCTAGGTGAGAGATAACCATTAGAGCTCGCTTGAAACGCTTGAAGCAATAAGCAGTCCGTGGGTCTTGGCGGTTGAGCGTGAGCTCCCACTACAGAGGCCCCCAACTTTTGTCGCTTAGGATCCTGCCTTGACTCAGTGTCTGATGCTCTGTTACTGGTCTCTTCTGCCCTACAGTTGGGGCTTTCATGCTCTTTGACCAAGCTAGCTCTTTGTTGACAAAATATTGCATCCAAGCCATAAGGTTAGTGGCATCTACCATGGCTGGGTTAATCTGTGTAAGTGTTGTCATTGCTGGGATAGGCACCGTGAGGGGTGAAATGGGATCGATGGAGGCTTTGCCTTTGCCTTTCTGCACCACCACAGTTGGGGTGTCTTCAGACACTTGGATGTTGGGGCTTGGGCCCTCCTCCCTCCTTGGGCTCAAGGTATCCATCATGCCCTATTCGTTCTGTTGTTCCATTGATCTTTTCTTGGCCAACTCAATGTCTTCCTCTTCCTTCTTCCTGAACTCCTAGTCTTGTTCTGTGGCTTTTCTCTTCCTCCGCTCTTCTTGACTCATTCTTGGCTTTTAGCAAATCGGCTTCCTCCTTTCTCTTCCCCTCTTCCTCTTATTTTTTCTGTACCGTCTTCTTTGGGGTGTCCTTGCCTTCCTCTTGCTGGACTGAGTTTTTTGCTCGCCATCTTCTTCACTAACCATCCTCTCACTTGACTATTCTTTGTCTTGACAAGGAGGTGACCTATCCGGCATTTCATCCAATCCCTCTTCTCCATCTTGGGCCTCTTTTATTGCCTCTCCAATAAGGGATGTCAAAACTCCTCCATACCCTATGAATGAGGCCTTGGATGAGGGCTTCTTCCTGTCGATTCCCTTCGATGCTGGGGATTCTCCACCTACTGGTCTAGTTCCAAGGGCTAGCATCCTTGCTGATTGATCTATGGTTTTCCTGATGTAGCCGTTCAAATCCACTTCATGCAGAGAATGAGCCACCACGCTCTCCAGCACAGGCACACTGATTCTATGCATGAGTAAATTGTACCTTAGGCTCGAGAAGAGGGTGTGGATCACCTTTGCTTGCAATCTGATCTCCGCATCGGGAATGTCCTAGATACTTACACCATCATTTGTTAAGACACTTTCCTTCTTCATCCCCAACATCGTATAGACGTCTCTTTTGTGCCTTTTCTCCACCTTTGATTCCAATCTCAGTGCCTTTTCCACCAAGGCCTTGTTGAGTGAGACCTGCACCTGCTTGGTTCCTTCCCTGCTTGCCAAGGAAACTGTCCCACTCTCCTTATTAGGTTCATATGTCCTCCATAATTCCACGCACCTAGCATGGTTAGGCTCTTGTCCAAACTTTTTGATATACATGGCGAGGCTGCACTGATCCACAATCTTCTGATAGCTTCCTCTCGCTGGTCACCACCCCTTTGACGTTGTGGATGCTCCTAAACTTGAGCTGATTGTATGCCCAATTTTCAAGGATTAAGCCGTACTTCGCTCTTTTCTCTTCCATGAAGGGTAGACGATGGGCTCAGTCTTGCTGCGACACCTTCAATTCCTGTCATAAGCCATGGTTTGCCATTAGTGCTTTTCCACCTAGCTATTCACTGAAAGAAAAGACTTCACACTTGGCAGATAAACTTATTTTTAGTACATGATTAGAATTTTTCCTCCAATAGTCTAAGTCCATTGCTTTCAAGTTTTATTATCAATTCCTCAGTCACAAGTTGCTTCGTCCCACCATTGAGGTCCCTCATGTCTCGCATGTGTTATTTTCCTTTATGGTTCTTGTTATGTGTTTTGGTTTGTTTCACCATGCCTCCCCCTCTTTGAATTGAGAAGAATCCTTCCTAGGATTAAAGGGTTAGAGGATGAGGGCCTTTCAGCACACAATGTGAAAGCTTTACCTTTGCATGAGCCAGGCATAGAAATTCATATTATATTCGAGGTTAGCATAGCTATCCACGTCGAAAAAGCGCAGATGCCTACGTATGTAATATAAGTGAGAACATCAAGAAAGAAGTCACCGGAGTCCATTCAACTAGCGACATGCAACTCCTCCTCAATGTTGATGCGATCTAAATATGGATGTCCCTCAATGTGTTCTTCTAGGGGTCGATTACAAATAGAAGTCAATACCCTATAGAAAGTGGGAGTGACATAGGTTGGGTCATATTCAGATGCCTTGATTGTGTGCTGTTGTTCAGCATTGGTCATTATTTGGTATCTCCCTTGCTCCCATTGCAATCGTAGAGCAGACTATTTCCGCAAGAAGGAGGAGTTATGGTCGGTAAGCTATTCCAACACTGGGATTTCTTGATTTGTGGTCAGGGTTGTATTCTTGTTATACGACGTAATGAGACATTGCTTGATAGATTGCTCCTAGGATATCTCAGTTGCAATTAATTCCTGAGCTGCTTCGGAAGCCTTGACGAATACAAATTCTAACTCTTCCCAAGAGTAAGAGAGTGTTCATACTTTTGTTGCTATAGGTTCTTCCAAGAGGCCTAAGTCTAGTCATTCGTAGCTTCTAGCCAAGGTCATGAAAGTAGCGTCCAAGCATCGGAGGCAGTCAAACAAGTCGTCTCTTGTATTTTCAGCTAAGTCAGCAGCCAAAGTTAAAATTGATTGTCGCTCATAAGAGGGTCGAAGGCCAAGGGGTGGTTGAGGCTTCACAGGACTAGATAATTTAGTTGTTAATGGTCTCGGTGTGGTTTGCTTTGTATGTTGGAGCTTGGTTTCTCGTATGATGGTTTTGATGGTAGTTATGGTTGTGGTACTGCTAGATGCATTTGAGATTTGAGTGGCATCATGTACACAAGAACTAGGCATTTTGTTAGTAGTGGGCTGCGATTTTGGGCAATAGATTGGTTCAGGCTTTACCGAGCTAGGCTTCAAAGGTTCTATGGACTTAGTGGCCTGATTCGCTTATGGTTTGAGTGTCTCTGGCATGATGTTGTGGGTGGTCAAGCTTGAGGATGGTGCTTGCATAGGGCCTTTGGTCGCTCGGCTTTAGGCATCCAAATCCAAGTGTTACCCTCATAGTAACCTTGCACGCGCAATAAGGTCTTAGGGACCCATAGCGGCTTGATCGTGCATCGATGTTTATGGTTCAACCTTGGCCTCCTAGGTTTTGGGTACTAATGGTTAGCCTTGTGAGGCCGTGGATATCTATTCCTAGGGGGCACTCCATGTTTAGGTACCCATTTGAACTGGGGTTCATGGGCTTCAGTGGTAGTTCTAGTGGGTTGCTGGTCTCGAGGCTGAATAGGTTGTGACAAGTCATGACCCCCCTCTTGAGACTTGGCGGTGGGTTTCTCTATCGGTGGCTTTGTGAACTTGGAAAGAGTCGCACCACCCTTGCTGAAAGTTGTAACTATGTGAACGTTACCCACGGCTAGGTGGATGTACCATGACTCGTAGTCGACATTGCAATGAGCTTGCTTCTTGAAAGTTCATCCTAACAGTGATTCTGTGCCTGCATCCTTAGTATTGGGCAACACATAGAAAATTATCAGCATGCTCTCAAACTCGATAGAAATGGCAACTTTGCACTTTCCCAGAAGTTTGTAGGGTTGGCCTCCATAAGGGGTGAGACTAGCATTAGTAGGCTACAATAGCAGTTTGCCAAATTGGGTCCAATGGTCATGGGTTAAGATATTAAAATTAGTTCCCTCATCAATCAGTGCATTGATGGTGCATGTATGCTTAGCAGTGATCATCATGGTGAGGTAGGCTGGTTCTACTGCTTCCTCATCCTCACTGTCCATCTCGATGATGGTGGCTACTCACACATGGATAGGGGGTGCTAGCATTGGGGACTCATGCAACGGGTGCATGGGAGGGAAATATTTCTTTATACGACTACCATTGAAGAACTCTATGCCTTCACCCTCTAGGGTTTCAAGTTCTACGTTTCTAGTTCAACAAATGGTCTGAACCTTAAAATGTCCTAGCCCTCGAAACTTTAGCTTTTGCTTATGTCCTTTGACTGAGTATAGCAACACTAAGTCACCTTGTTCGAAGCTACGCTGGTTGACATGCTTGTCAAACCAGCTTTCGCATCTTGCCTCTTCTGCATATGAGCACATGGGTGGCTAGAGCTCGGGTTTTTGTTAAGCGTTCAAGTTCAATCAAGTGTTCCGTCCATGGCCCCTTCCCATCCCATCTTTCTTAGAGGGTGATCCTGAGGCTTGGTACAAAGAATTCCAAGGGGAGGATTACCTATGTGCCATATGTCAATCTAAAGGGGGTCTGTCCTACAGCTATCTTGTAAGTCATGGTAGGCCCATAAGGCCACTGTCAACTTATTATCCCAATCATTGCATGAAGCAAAGATGACCTTAGTCAGGATGTTTATTAGGATTTTTATTTGCTGATTCGGCTCAATCGTTTGCCTGTGGGTAATAAGGTGAAGATTTCCGATGGATGATGAGGAAGGAGGATAGGAGGTGAGCTATCACTTTGTTGATGAAGTGGATACCTTGGTTGCTAACTAGTTCAATGGGACAACCGAATCGTGAGATCACTTGCTTCCATAGGAACTTAGTGGTGGTCTGAGCGTCATTCTTTCTTGTAGCTCGCGCTTCTGCCCATTTTGTCAGATAATCGGTAGCCACGATAATGTATTTGTCTTGTGAATATTGTGTTGCAGGAATAATGGGTCTAATGAAGTCAATCCCCCATTGCTTGAAGGGCTGTTGTGCGATAATTGGGGTTAGCTCCATGTGATCCTTACAATCGGGACTTTGGTCCTTTGGCACTTGTCATAGTGTTTCACGAAGCATGTAGCATCTCAGAAAATGTTAGGCCACCATAGTTGGGATTGCAGCACCTTGGGGGCTGTCGCATCTCCATTTAAATGTCCTCCTATGATTCTGTCGTGTGCTTCTGTCAATACATCATGTATCTCATGCTCACACATGCATCTGCGCAGCAACCCGTCTTGCCCCAGCCTGTAAAGTTGGCCTACTATCAGTTGATATGGTTGGATCTTCAGGATGAGCTGCCTAAGTCGGGCTTTTTCTATCGGTCATTCTGGTAGTCCATGTTGAAGCAGTTGAACTATGTCGTCTGCCTAGTATGGTGTCAAATTAGCTTTAAACAAATCTTCTTCACTAGACAAGCGGAATAGATGTGCATCTAGTAGCTCATCCTTAATGCCCTATCCAGCCACTTCTCCTGTGGGGATACGAGACAAATGGTTAGTCATGTAATGCTACTTTCCTTTAGACACCACCACGGAGAAGTTAAATTCCAAAAGCAGAAGCAATCATCTAGTAATGTGTCCTGTAACGCATGGTTTATTAACCAGATATAGCAAGGCTTGATGGTCAACAAAGAAAGTAAAAGGTGTAGCCAAAAGATAATGTCAGAATTTCTTCGTGGCAAATACCATAGCCAAGCCCTCTCTCTCCATTGTCGAGTATTTCATTTCAGTCATCTCAGTGAATTGTTTGCTAGCAAAGCTCACTGGATAATCCAAGTTGTGTTCACCAAGTTGGCACAATACAGCTCCTATGGCAAATTTCGAAGCATTGATATGCACATGGAACATGAGTGTCCAATTTGGAGCTTGTAGTATCGGAGCGGTGGTTAGAGCCTTTTTTAGTTCCTCATATGCGTGTTGGTATTCTGCAGTCCATTCAAATACAATCAATAGCTTGTATAGAGGTCTAGTGATCAATGCGTAGTTTAACACAAATCGTCGATAGTACCTGGTATGTCCTAAGAAGTGTTGAACACCCTTGCAATCAACTAGATGGAAGATCGACAATGACCTTGATCTTCAAGAAATTTGTGGCAATGCCATTCTTTGACACCACTTGTCCTAGGATACCTCCATGCTTCACCCAAAACTGGCATTTCAAGGGGTTCAATGAGAGGCAGTATCGTCGACATCGTTCAAAGACCACTTGGAGCCTATCTAAGTGTTCTTGCCAAGCAAAGTGAACGCACAAGTCGTCCATGAAGACTTCTAACTCCTTCCTCAGCATGTCTTTGAATATTGTACACATCAATCATTGGAAAGTGGCTACAGCGTTAGTCAATCCAAAAGGCATGACTATGTAGGCAAAGACTCCCCATTTAGTGGCGAATGTCGTCTTATGCCTATCATGAGGATGCACTTGCACCTGGTTGCACTCTCTCTAACATGTGCTTGGTGTACGGCAATGGATAATTATCTCTTTTTGTAGCTACATTTACCTTCTTATAATTGACACACACTCGAATCTTCCCATTTTTCTTTAGGATGATGACTATGGGCAAGATCCAGTCCGTGTGTTCAATTTCGTAGATGAATCCCGCTCTCATCAATTTGTCACTTTCTTCCTTAACAGCGTGAGTGTGCTTTGGATTCATGGGATACGGTCCGTTGCTTGGCCGATGTTGCGTCATATGTCATGGGTATGTTATGAGTCACCACACTCGGATCTACTCCTTTAAGTTCTTCTAGGGACCAAGCAAACACGTCTATATACTCTCATAGGAGAGTAATGAGACTTGCTTCATCTTGCTCAGCTAAGTCATTCGCTATAAAGACAGGTCATGGGGTCTCCCCTTTCTTAGCTAAATTGACCTCCTTGACCTTGGCGGGTCCCTCAATTGGTTCGCTTGCTTGCCCCTGCCGTTTGGCTCCCAGCAAGATTGCCACCCTATCTCCCTTTTTGAACTTTGTGAATCGTTTTGATAGGTCTTGCAGTTTTTGTTGTTCTTCTGTCTACGTTTCTTTGCTCAGCATTTGTCGTTCCTCCCTTAATCATTGGTGACGTAGGTGAACGGGTAGGTCCTCCTTAGTGCATCTAGTCTTGGGAGGCCGAGGTATTTAAGGGTCACTACCTAAGCTGACTTCTGATTCAGAATCGAACTCTTCATTTTTGCTAAAAGAGGGGCTCTCTCTTGGTGGTCGTAGCTTAGAAGGTGAGTCCGTTCACAGCAGTGGTGCATCACTTGGTTGGACTAGGCCTACCCGCTCGTAAATCAATTGCACCTGTGTGCTCCAACCAAGTTCGATCGCAGTCCTTATGTCTGACTCCACCTCTAAGTGCACAGCGTGCGTGGTCTAGGGTCTACTTGTATTTGTTCGATTCTCCTAGTTCTGACTATTCCCTTCTTGTTGGTCGAGAAGTAAGGCCCAATTGTACTTCAAGTTCAAATCGTGCACCTTGACCATCGCCATTCAGGCTCATCCAAGAGATCTTGGAGTGGCTTAATGTTCATCGCCGAATTGCAAGTCAACTTATTGGTTAAGCATCCTAGGATCTCCTGGAGCTCGCGTCTATTGCTTGGGACTCGAAATGCAACATGAGTGGGTCTTCCACATACACTCCCAGTCATCATGCAGACTGGCACTAAAGGTGTGTCCTTGAACTTATCAATTGCCTTGACAGTTTGTTTGTACTCCTCAGCATCTACGAACGTTAGGTCAATGGTAGTAAGAACGTGCATCCAATCTCGCTCATCCTCAGTGCACGGGATATACTTGGTAAGAGCTCCATAGGATCCCCTAGTCTGTCCATAGCCCTTTAGTATGTTGAAGATGGCGTCTAGGTCAACTAGCGTAGTCCTCCAAAGTGTCTATCTCTACTCTCATAACTTTTGTTCGATTGCCTAAGAAGATAAGACCATTGCCCCAATCTTTTATGACTCTCGCGTTGCGCATCCAAGGTCGGTCTAGCAGGATGTCATAGTCTACTCCCTTCGTGACTATGAAGTCAACAGAGAATTGGATCCCTGCGATCTTTACTGGCCAATTTTTCAACACTCCAAATGGCTTTACCTTCATCCCATTTTCCAGTGTGACGTTAAATTTAGCAGTCTCGATCGGTGGGTTGCCCCAAGTTTGGAGTACCGCATGACTTAGCACACTCACTCTTGCCCCTATGTCCACGATCCCCTTTCTGGTGAGGTCGCCCAATGCTAAGACTGGTACGACTGCATGCATTTCTGTGCCTTCCCAAAAGGCATTGACGTGTAGGGATTTAGGCAAGGAGTGCAGCGTCAAACTTAGTATTTGAGTTTCTGCATCATGCTTAGGCAAATCTATGGCAGCTAGTGCATTTGGTTCTTCAACCCATTGCTTAAGCTCCTGCTATAACGTTGGGTGCTGCCTAAGCAGGTCGCCTAAGCTTAGAGTTACTGCACCAGTGTATTGAGAAGGTTGCTAGTCACTCGCCTCTCTTCTAGGTCTATGGTTCTTGGCCAATGGCCTTGTTTATTTTGTCGGCTTGAGGCAGTTAGACTTTGTCCTCCAAGGCGGTTCATCCTATGGTTCCATCGCCTCCCTTGGTTTTGGTTGTGGGAGAGATTGGGGTGCCTATGCTTAAGAGATCATCGATCTCGTCCTCTAGTATGGACTCAACGTCCTTTTGGTGCTCCTAGGCCTCCCTTACCAATTCTTTCACCTTCTTGATGGCTTCAAGTTGGCGCTTCAGATTGGGATACTCCCCAACCTTAGCACTTCCCTTTTTAGTCGTCTAAGGTACCGAGGTCTCTTTTTCTGCGTCAATGACTTTCCCTTTAATTGGCAGAGTCGTGGCACTTTCGGTTTTGAGGGTGACCTTAGCATCTGGTCTCTTCTTTCTTCGTCTTCAACTCCTCTTTCCAACTGAGGTTGCGTCAAGGTTGCTAGGCCTTGGCAATGATATGCCGGCGAGCTTCGTTTGTGCACGTGTCATGACATGCAACAGGATAGGTGTGACCTTCACGTCGAGTGTCTTGACACCGAACAACCCCAATGGAACTGATGGCTTGTTTGTCGAACTAGAGGATGATCTCCGCTTAGGGCAGTCAATAAAGAGATGAGTGATTCCACACTCAGTGCATCTTAGGTCAGCCTTATCTCTGTTTGCTTGCTCCCTCTCAGGGCAATGTGAAGAAATGTGTCCTGGGTAACCACAACTCCAACACATGATTGGTTCTTAGGTTTTCCCCCTTAGGCCTTTGCCTCTTCCTCTACCCAATGCCATCACCAGTACCGGTCGATAGTCCATGAGGATAGTGTTGCCTTTCTCATCATACGACACGTACGGGTTTACATAAGGCTCATCATTGCTAAGCTCATCCACATAGTGGACTAGAGTGTCACTTGGTGGATGGGTCACATAGGGTCTAGGTGGTCTAGGGATACCCATAGGATTTATTTCCATCCTAGGGGTGGTCAGTTTAGCATCATTCGGTGTCAAAAGAGCCAACAGGACTCCCCTTCCAAAGAAATTTGGTGACCTGTTCGCAAGGTGGAGTTAATCATAAGGCTACAAGTATGGAAGCCTCCGAGGTAATCGACAATACATGGTGTCATCGCCGAACCTACCACAATTTGCTCAAGGTCATGACCTAGGGTCGTGACACTCAGCTAGCAAGTGGTTCCCACCACAATGCACACATTGGATGTGTAGGCACATTGGTCATCTCATCATCTCCTGCAGTTTGGCTATGTCCATCCTAATCTCTACTAGCTCTTATGCCGACTGAGTGCCCTTCCCTTTAACCTAAGTGCTTTGGTCTGCTCTCTCACTCGGCATTGAGGCTCTCTTGGAATTCATGGCATCGAACTCTTCCTAATTTGAGCCTCTGGAGCCTCTTTCCTTGAGCTGGTCATCCACTCTAATAGCTTCTTCAAAGACCCTTGTCAGTGTGTCTCATTGTAAGCTTGAGTTGCCAGCCAAGACTTTGTAGAGCTCTTCGCTTTCTATTCCATTGAGGAATACTATGGATATCGCCCTTTTGGTTGGTCTCTCATCCATGGGAATTCTCTTGAAGAGCCTCCTCCTATGGGTCACATAATCTCAAATATCCTCTCTCTCTTTCTATTTGACATTCATAAGTCACACTAAAAGGTTATCGGAATATCCAGGTTCAAAAAATCTCTTAATGAAGAGGTTTTTCAAGCCATTGAAATTGGCACGCTCCGCAACATCTAGACTCATGTACCTAGTTGTGTCACCTAAGCACATTCCAAAGGCTTGGGAGCATTTAGTAGCATCAGTGAGGCTGTTGGCCTTGCAGACCTACTCAAGATACTCCAAGAAGCTGTATGGGTCGTCGGTAGCTTGGTATTTGTCCAGCTGCTTTACTACCATAGGGATTTTCGATTGACTCTTAGCGCCTTGGTTGACTCCCCACCCCGTCAGTAGCGATGTTGCCAATGCTGCAATGCTTTGTTCTGCAGCCATGTTATCTAGCAGACACTTTGTCAGGAGCTTGCTCAGCGTGAGATCTCCTTCTAGCGCTCTCTCACTCTCTGATCGATTCCTACCCGCTAAGGCTAGCACTCTCTAGATCTCTCGTATTTCTAAGCTCTAGCGTAAGTTCCTAGTTTGATGATCATGGTTGTACACAGCCAAGCCTTGAAGAGCCCTGCAGGCCAATTTTCTCTCTTCCTCCAGGTCTGCTATGATGTCCTCTACTGGCCTACTATGGTGTTCTAGCCGGGTTTGAGCATCGTATAGGTTCACTAAATGTTGAACAACCTCAGAAAAGTCTCCTAGGTTAAGCTCCTCGTTGCTTGTATGGACTGTGCTACCCTCTTCCATGTCTAGGACTTCCCATTCTACCAATTCATTGATCAAGTTGATAAGGCCAGGTAGATCCACTTGCACAATAGTATGCATCTGGTTTTCAACTGTATTCCTCGCTTGGTCCTACCTTTGGGGATTCAATCACCTACATATGTCTTTGGGTCTTCTCCTACTAATAGGTTCCTTCAAGTTCTTACATCTGGGTGAGCTTCTTATTAATTACAACCAGTCCTCAACTTACCCTTACTCTGTACGTGAGTGCGTGTGCGCTCTTTTCTGTACACTAAGTGAAATTAGGCTTTTAGCTTTCCTTAATTGAGCTTCGAGTGATGGAAATCAAAGTGAGTGAAAAAACAAAGTGTGTGTAGCTCCGGTGTTCTTGTCTACGGGTTGCCTTAACAGGGTCGTGTGTTTGGTTCCTAACTACTCCCACTAGCTTCTAGGTTTTTTTTTGTTGCGCTATCTCATTTAGCTCGGTCCAGGTCAAGTTGGGGTCTTGCAATCAGCCCACAACACCAAACACCCTTTCAAATCGTTTGACCACAATCCCTAAGTTTGTAACTACATGTGAGGCGTTCAGAGGGTTCTTCCAGTGCGGGTCACGCTTCTCGTTAGCCGAGGTTCATCAAATTCCCAGGTTTTCCTTCTAAGGCTATGTTCGATTTTTAAAATCGGACGTCCAATTTACCAAAGTCCCATTCTGGGAATCGGACAAGTTCAGGTCCCCAATTGTCACAATCGGATAGATGTGTGTCTGATTAGACAGCTAGAGTTGGTTCGATTCTGGTAGTCTGATTTTTGTGCGTCTGATCCTGGGAGTCCGATCCTAGGAATCAGACATATGATTAGGCAGTGTCCGATTTTAGAGCGTCAGATTCTGGATGGTCCGATTGGGGTATGTTCGATCGAACAAGGCTATTGATCCAATTCTGTGGTCTAGATCGTCGCGATCGGATGGGTCGAGCGTCCGATCAAACGGGTTGTGTATCCGATTTTGGAGTTGGTCCACAGCCGATCGGACGATCTGAGTTTGAGTGGTTCGATTATGGGTTGTCCAATTTTCAAAATCGGACAGGGTATCCGATCGGACCATGTGGGTTTGTCCGAGTGTCCGATTCTAGGAATCGGACAGGTCGCTCGTCCGATTCTGGGAATCGGACACTGTGAGGGGCATCCGATTCTGCTCACCGAAACGGGTGTCGATCACTTATTTGCCCAAAATCTAAATATAGATATTGCTAGTAGCTACCAAAACTTCCATGAATCAAGGAGGATTGTAGGCCAAGGCACTCCATACCTGAATGTCATTGAAAGTCTCAATATGCTTCGATCAATCTAATGTCGACCTGGACCTACAAGCTCTCTCTCTCTCTCTCTCTCTCTCTCTCTCTCTCTCTCTCTCTCTCTCTCTCTCTCTCTCTCTCTCTCTCTCTCTCTCTCTCTCTCTCTCTCTCTCTCTCTCTCTCTCTCTCTCTCTCTCTCTCTCTCTCTCTCTCTCTCTCTCTCTCTCTCTCTCTCTCTCTCTCTCTCTCTCTCTCTCAAAGCCAAATTTGTAAATGAGGTTTTCCCTAGTCACCTAGGACCTTAAGCCCTCACTGGCTTGCACCACCTTAGCCTTCCCAATCACCCGACCTTTGACTCCGAGACATCTGAGCACTCTTTTGTTTTCATTTTCCCCTATTATTGCCTTGTTCAAGACTATTTTACAGCAATGAACTTCAAGCTTCCCTCAAGCATCCTCAAACCTCTATCTCCAAGCTCCATCCTCCATAGCCGTACGCAAGACACGAGAGAAGAGAAGAAAAGAAAAAGAGAAGGGATGGAGGAGGGCTTCACCTCCAAAATCCCTCACCCTCACACACTCCCTTACTCACTCCCTCACAAGCAAGCAAGAGAAGAAAACAAGAAGAAGAGAAGAGACCACTTTTTTTATGCCAAGTGCCTTGTTCTTCTACAATACATGATAATCAATTGCGTAATCTAGATTGCTTTCCATATGCTACTATTAGTAAAACTGTATTGTACTACTTTTGTTGTGCATTGATATATGTAAATGTAAAAAGTCTCAATTGTGACAATTAGAGTATGCTTTCAATATTTACATCTCAATTTTTTTTGTTTTTTACTACTAAAATTGTTTATTATATTTCACAAAATATTGTTATTAATTACTTGATGTGGTGTACTAATGAAATATGGTAGTTTTCTATCACATTCTTGAGTAACGAGTTTATATTAAACTTTTAGGTGATTGTTTATGTTTGGTTTCTTTTAATTGGAGCAACATATACCCATTTTATTTTTCATTGCCCAAGTGAACAAAATAGATGCACATGAGAACAAAAAGGACAAGTTTACGGCTACTATTCAACATATTCATATATATATACAAACTTAAATACAACCTTAAATACTGAGTTTATAATTAATCTCGCTTTTGTGTTTCTAATTGTGGTTGAGAGAAAATTCAACTTTTTAATTGAAAATAAGTACTTTGTGCCTAAAAATTAAGAAAGTTGTACCTTTATCTCATGTTTCCTCAAAATATATAAAGGCATTGATGGTTGATTGTCATATATAAGTGTGTAATCTCACAAGTTACACCCAAATTTGAGACTAACAACACGAGCTAGGTCACATGAGTCGTTGACATAGCCGTGTAAGTCAAGGAAAGTTAGTGTATATATATGCATATAGGAATTGATAGATTTCTCTTCAAAAATAACTTTAAGCAATTATTTTAGATCTTTGAAAATTTGCATATACAATGGTCCTAAAGACAAACGTGTAGATGTGTACAAGGGGCCTATATATTATACATAATGTATATATATAAGCATTTATGTATATGTTTACGGCATGAAGTGTGCCGTGCTTTTATATTACATATACATATATGTGTGGGTATTCGTGTTCGTGAGTACTCATGCATGCTTATGTATATGTGCGAGTGTTCGAGTGCCAAGCTATGTGTTTTATTATGTATGCATGATTGCATATATGCATGTGTATATTTGTGTGTGTGTTTGTGTTCATGTACATATTGCTACATATACATCTCCTTGTGCTTACACCTACTAGTGAATGGAGGTTTATATGTGTCTAAGTGTAAACACACCTATTTTGCTGCAATATATATGAACATGTGCATAATAACCTTATGAATAGACTTTAAAGGTAAACTAATCTCATGCATGCAGGGGGCGAAAGGAAAGAGAAGGTAGTGACGACTTCCGGATGGACGAGAAGCATCATCTCAAAGAGGAAGGCCGTGGATCCTTCAAGGCCAGGAATCAGTTGGGAGCAGAGACAAGAGGCTTCTGGAACTAAGAGGAGGGATGCCTGCAGACTGTAGATGGGGTTGGGTGCCTTCTAAGTTTGGGAAGCACTCGAGGCGCCCATCCGCCCTCTGCAGTGTCAGGCAAGGTGGTTGTGATCAAGGAGCACTGGCAGAAAGTGCAGATTTGGGGGGCCATCTGGATGCGAGCATTGGGGACAAGCCAAATAGAGAGCAGCTGCAGTGATCTTGAATGGGAACTCCCAGCGTCTTGATGGACTCACGAACGTCGACGATGAAGGAGCCATTGGAGAGAGCTAAATGAGGGGAGCCTTGTTTCTCAAAGAGAAGGCTCGTCAAGGACTGTTCAGAAACGGGGGAACCGAGCAGATCATGGAGGGGAGGAGAAAGACAATAGGTAAGAGAGCACAAGGAGAAGGAAGTTGATCATTTGAATGAACAAGGAGAAGGAGAGCCTGTTTAGTGCTCGGAGAGCTGCATATTCAAGGAGAGAGGAGCTTTTGAAGTCAGCGATTCTCATGCTTTCGATGAGGGTGGCTCTTGTTCTATTTATCACAGATCAACAAAGCAGCCTACCTTGGGGCACTGCAAATGTTTGATCATCTACTCCAGTCACGTTGCAACTACGATAATTCACTATCATGGCTACACTTACAAGAAGTCGTGCTTATCGATTGTTTCCTGAATAATACATCCATTGCATAATAAGAGCAGTGAAATCGAAGAGATGGCGGTAGAATAGCGGCCATCTAAGGGGGCTGTTTTGGATATCTGACGGAGCAAAGGTGGATGTCGTTGCTGCAGCATCAAGTCGCTCCTTATCTCCACGTTTGTACTGCAGGCGCTAGCTACTACTGCGGACTCATTTAACTGATTTTATATGCAGCTCCAGGAAATCATTTGCAAGGCTTGGAGCATCTCATGCGTTGCAAAGAGCGGAGTAGCTGCCTACTAATTGAAGACAAGAAGATCAGCAGGAGAAGCAGCACCTATAAAGATCTGACCGAGGAGTAGAATACATGGAAGGCAAATTATTTTAATAGTGAACTGTGCTGGTCCAAGCTTGCAGGAGCATCATCGTCATCAACAACAGCATCTTCGACTGCACTATCGGTTGTGAGTTCAATGATGTAAGTTTTGATGTGCTTTAAAACGAGATCCATCATCCTCGTGTGCCTTTTTCGGTTGTTGTACGAGCTTTGTGAGTCAAGCCATAAATGCAACTTCTAGCATCCTGATTTAGTGCAGAGCAGAGAGAGCTATTCGAGAGTAGGCATGCAAGGATCAATGATGTGTCAGATGATGTGGGCTATTGTATATTTGGCACAGTGGAAACCCCTAGTGAATCTAGGTTTGAATGAAATCTGGAAGAATATGTTTGTTGGCCTTGGTGACTCTTAATTTAGCAAGCTGTATCTACTCTACTACAAAATAAATTTGCCATCCGACAAAATGACAAAGATACTCGGTGTTTTGGAACTTCAAATTCAAATAGATAGCTTGCATTTTTAGTTTACTTCTTAATACCATGATTCTTGGATGTCGAAATGATGAACTAAGATCTTTGATGGATATAATGTGCCTCATCCTCTCATTCAAAAGGCGATGTTGTAGACACATTAAGTTAGAGCCTAAGGAGGACACTTGGTGCCTTTTTAAGAAGCTTGAGTGATGGAATATGGTATAGCACACTAGGCTTTCTCAGTTGAAATTGAAATGGTTGCTTTTCGATTGGGTGGCATGGGTGGTGACCTTTAGTGTATCTAGAATGATTGAATGTTGATGAACCCTAAGATGATGGGATGTGGGCTTCTTGGGAAAGCTTGGTCTTACCATGAGCAATGAGATAGGGGGTTACTTGAATAGAAAAGCTGAGAAGTTCTTTTGATTTGAGCTAGAGAATGCATGCTAGTGACCTCATGTAGTTATGCCATCATAACTTCAATCATGATCATAGGGAGCTTGAAAAGAGAAGAGACATTGTTAAAGGCCTACAATTGACAAGCTGGGCATAGAGGCTATGAACTTGATAGAAGACCAAGTAAAGTAGAGGATTGTGGTTCTTTGGGATCTTGTGGGTTATTGTATCCAACTCTAGACATCTTTAAGCCTAAGCACAAGGTTTACCAAAACATTCTAGCATTCCTTAGTATCCCTCAACCATGAGTGCTTCTATGGGTTTAATTTCCTCTAGGAACCAAGCGCACGTGAGCATATTAAGGGAAAAAAGTATGTAGAGGGATCATCACAATTGAAAAAGAAGAATGTAGGTGTGGAACCTTGTACCTCGGAACATAAAGGATTTGGAGTAACCATTACATCACACAACTAGATATAACAAAAATTTTGGGCCAAAAAATACATATATAATAAACATGAATAGTTCAAGAATTTTCGACACTAACCTTCATTTGCCCGACAAGGGTTGCCGCGTCAAAAGGCATCCATGGACCCCATGTGCATCCCAGACTTTGCTACGCAACAATGTTGACTGCTTGAAATCTATCCTCACTCGTGGAGATCATAGACAAAAACCCAATATTTTAGGAACCATGTTCTTCGTTGTGCCATTAAGGGAAACCCTAATGAAGCTGCAAGACAACAATATTGCTTTTGATCAACGAATCCATGTTGATAAATGAAACAATAAACTCCAAGATCTTTTCCCTCTCTCTCTCACTAAAAGTGTCAATGCACTATGCATCACTATTCTCATCTAATTGTCTTCTTCTCCTCCTCCATTCATCATCTAGAAGTAGCTAGGATATGGCCAAGGTGAATCACACATGTTTGTGCTCCTAAGGATGTGATCAAGGGTGCAACAATAGGAAACATGAATTACAGGTACCTAAGCTCCTTCCCCAAATCTAGATGGGACTTGGTATGATTGTCTTTGGCTTGAGAAATGTGAAACAGATGAGGGGTGGCTAGCAATGATCCTAGGTTTTATTGCTAAATTGGCCATAGGCGATGAACTATTAGATTTGTGCCTACTAAGGTACATGATATTTGAGTTTGTTGTAGAGTTGCAAAATAAGAATGAGAGGAGGCAGTCAATATGACAATGAGAGGAGTAGCCTAGATGTGAACTAACCTAGCTCCCTAACCTATTAAGTGGATTTTAAAAACTTACGTTTGGAAGTAGCATGACGGCTCTGTCCCTTTGCTAATCAACTCTATTGCCAAGGTGATGTTGCATGAGTGTTCTTTTTGGGTGAGGGTATGGGAGAAAACTAAGCCTGGAGGAGCTTGACTAGCGATATCACCAAGCTCCGTAGCTCCTATACCATTGAAGCATGCTGCTCTACAAATAGTATAGTATGCATTAAACATTACCATGGTAAAGAGGCAATTGAGCTTTACTCATATTGTCTTCCTTGGGACCATCTACTTTAAGCACATCTATGAGCATCATATCATACTCCTCATGGTAATGCAAGAGCTCTCACAAGTGCCGGTGTTTTTTGGCAAGTGGTGGATGTCATCAGTGGTGTGTCATTTGACAACAATGGCCATTTTTCCATGTCTTGAAGATTATTATGGACACCAATATAGCCCTTTCTCTTTATGTCCTTTTCTTAGTTCTCTATAATTTTTGGGTGTAGTGATATAATGCTTTGATAATATGCATTTAGGGTCCTTCTTAAAGCACAAACTAATACAATCACATGTCCAAACCCTTTGTTTCCACTTTTTTGATGCCAAGTGCCTTAGTTCTTCTATAATACATGATAATCAATTGCATAATCTAGATTGCTTTCCATATGCTATTATTAGTACCAAACCAAATTGTATTGTACTACTTTTGTTGTGCATTGATATATGTAAATGTAAAAAGTTTCAATTGTGACTATTACATCTCAATTTTTTTTATTTTTTACTACTTAAATTGTTTATTATATTTCACAAATAGTATTATTAATTACTTTATGTGGTGTACTAATAAAATATGGTAGTTTTCTATCACATTCTTGAGTAACAAGTTTATATTAAACTTTTAGGTGATTTTTTATGTTTGGTTTCTTACTATTCAACATATTCATATATATACAAACCTAAATACAACCTACAACCTTAAATATTGAGTGCATAGTTAATCTGGCTTTTGTGTTTCTAATTGTGGTTGAGAGAAAATTCAACTTTTGAATTGAAAATAAGTACTTTGTGCCTAAAATTTAAGAAAGTTGTACCTTTATCTCATGTTTCCTCAAAATATATAGAGGCATTGATGGTTGATTGTCATATATCTCATGTTTCCTCAAAATATATAAAGGCATTGATGGTTGATTGTCATATATAAGTGTGTAATCTCACAAGTTACAACCAAATTTGAGACTAAGAACACAAGCTAGGTCACATGAGTCATTGACATAGCCATGTAAGTCAAGGAAAGCTAGTGTATATATGTGCATATAGGACTTGATAGATTTCTCTTCAAAAATAACTTTAAGCAATAATTTGTAGATCTTTGAAAATGTGCATATACAATGGTCATAAAGACAAACACATAGATCATTGTAAGTCATGTGAGAAACAAATAAACAAATATGGGATAAGTGGACCAATAAAAGTGCTCTCACAAGTTGCTTTCTTTGGGGGGATTCTTGATTTGCAAAAAGACATTGAAGATAAAAGGAGTTGTCCAGAATGGTCCCTAAGGTTTTTTGGGAACCCTTTCAAGTCACATGGGGAGGTTCCCAAAAACCATTTCTTAAAATGGAAAAGGGACATGTGGATCCATTTCAAAAATTAAGAATCTATTTTCTCCTTTCTTTATGCTTTAAAAGTTTAGGTTTTTTATTCGTAGTTTCTATTATGTTTTTAAATTAGAAGGAAGTTTTTACAAAGCCTTCTTATGTGGCCTACTTTCCATTTAAAAACTAAAAAACTACCTAAAAAGTATTTCTATGAGAAAACCCTCATAGGAGCATCTCATTAATTTTACATGTTGCCTAACTTTTTCAACGATTTTCATACAATTTTTTTAAATTCAAGTAGGGAGGAAGGGAGGGAGAGACACGGAGTATATGCTTCTACTCCAAATATGATTTAGAGGTTTGGCTTGGGGATCTTGAACCAACCAGAAGGATTCCAAGCCTATGTAGGATAAGGAGAAAAAGTTTGATATGCAAGAAATAAAGTGAGTTTTTTCTTAAAGGGTGAGTGGGGGTTATAATCTCTCTCTCTCTCTCTCTCTCTCTCTCTCTCTCTCTCTCTCTCTCTCTCTCTCTCTCTCCAAATTGAATATAAGTAATGATAATGGAAAGGGGAAAGATGAGTTTTTGAAAATTGTATGTGGTTACACACACATCTTTTTTAACTAGATATATTAAATGATATAATATTTTAATGTGCTGAATATGTACATGTAATGTACCTACTCTAAAAGCATCCACAAGTGCACATACACTGTAAAATAGAGTCAAAAAATTTTTATTGAATCTATGGAATGAGATAATATTTTTGGTGATTAAACATATCCATACAATACATACATACTCTAAAACCATACACAAATACACAAACTATAAAAGTACATATAGAGTACATGCATATATATGCACTTATGCATATACATATACAAATTCATATGCATTATATACACATATGTATGCATACATACTCATACACATGTAAAATTTTATGAGAGAGAAACTTAAGAGAGAGAGAGAGAGAGAGAGAGAAAACACACAAAGAAAAGAGAATGAATACACAATTATAAAACACAGATGCAGATATATAAACACACATTCACATACAAATGCATACATGTACATATACATGCAATGCATACACATATATAAATATGCATGCATATGCATACATGAGATGAATAAAAAAGAAAAAAAGTGATAAAAGAGATATGTACATTTATAAGACCATACAAATAGACACACAAATATTATACACACACATATACATATACATATACATATACATATACATATATATATACATATACATATACATATACATATACATACACATACACATACACATACACATACACATACACACAAATACACATACACATACACATACACACATATATACATATGTATGTACACACGCACATGCATGGAGTATTAAGAAAATAAAAAATATGTGTGTGTGTGTGTGTATCATTCATACATATATACATACATAAGAGAGAGAAAGAAAGAGAGGAAGAATAATAATAATGATAAGAAAAAGAACATAGATAAGAGAGGAGAAAAGAAAGGAGAGATAAAATAGAGAAAAAGATAGGGGAGAGAAAATAATGAGAGTACGCATACTTATGAGACCACACAAATGGATACACATATATAAATGTTAACCACAAGAAATATGTGCCATGCAAGGAGCATCATTTTTTAGATTAATCTTCGAATTATTCACCAACATAATGTGCATAAAACACATGCATAATTTGAAGCCAAATGGTTTCAATAATTTTATTTAATATTATGTAAATATGCAAGCTAAGCATGATCCCGTGCAAGCTATAATGATAGCGTGAGTCGCCGTAGAAAATTTGTAAAGATTCTAGTTCATTCTCACCATAGGAAAAGCATGCAATGAGAAATGACCGATCTTGAGGTCCTAAAGTGGCCTGGATGGCCAAGAGAAATGAGAAAATCCTAACCCTAGAAATCAAGTATAAAGCAAATGAGAATAAAGAGAACAAGCTATTCATGTGTACGCAAACTTTGTACACTTGCTTTTATGCTTACATTGTGAGAGTTGAGTGAGGATGAGAAAGATTGAGAGCAAGAGAGTGAAGATGAGGAACCAAGAGGGTGAAGCTTTTCTGATCTTCTCTCCAAGAATTCTCTTGCCATACCCATGCTTCTCTTTTGCATGTGATCATAAAGGGTTAACAACTGAAGGAGCACTCACTTAGATCGTAAAGTGTGTAAAGCATACCCTTCATAGAATCAAAAGAAAAGCCATGCCACTCACTCTACAAACAAATGCTTGCAATTCAGTGCGAGAGACTATATGAGAGATAGTCATTGATTTTTATGTGCCGAAGCTCTTGAAGAAATAAGAGCATGTCAAATATTCCATTACATTGAGCTTGCGTAGTACAACAATTAAGCGCATACTCGTACATCGAAACATATATCTAAGATAAAAAGAGTAGAGAAAATGAATACATATTTATAAAAAATACACTTATAAACCTACACACCCACATTTACAAATACACATCTACATACAAATATATACATGGCCAAGAGGAATGAGAAAATCCTAACTCTAGAAATCAAGTATAAAACGAATGAGAAAAAATAGAACAAGTTATTCATGTGTATGCAAACTTTATACACTTGCTTTTATGATTGCATTGTGAGAGCTGAGTGAGGATGAGAGAGATTGAGAGCAAGAGAGTGAGGATGAGGAACCAAGAGGATGAAGCTTTTCTGATCTTCTCTCCAAGAACTCTCTCTTGACATACCCATGCTTCTCTTTTGCATGAGATCATAAAGGGTTAAGAGTTGAAGGAGCACTCACTTATATCGTGAAGTGTGCAAAGCACACCCTTCATGGAATTAAAGGAAAGCCATGCCACTCACTCTACAAACAAATGCTTACATTTAAGTGCGAGTGACTATATGAGAGGTAGTCATTGATTTTTACGTGTTGAATCCCTTGAAGAAATAAGAGTATGTCCAATATCCCATTACATTGAGCTTGTGTAGTACAACAATTAAACACATACTCGTACATCGAAACATATATCTAAGATAAAAAGAGCAAAGAAAATGAACACATTTATAAAAAATACACTTATAAACATGCACACCCACATATACAAATACACATCTACATACTAATATATACATATGTACCTAAATATACATTGCATACATACATGCATGCATGCATACATTCATAAATACATACATACATATATATATATGAGAATTTTAGAGAAAAAATTAAAAATAAAAAATAATTAGAGTGAAAGAGAAGATTTACATTTATGAGACCATACAAATAGATGTAACTGCATCACACATGCATACAAACGCATGTATACATATATATATGCATACATACTCACAAAGAGCATAATAAAAAGTTTAAAAAATTATGCATATATTTCATTCATATATAAACACATACACATAAATATATATAGATTATTCACACATATATAATTAAAATATATTATTGTATCTATAAAAGATACAATAAACACAAACATATATAGATTATTCACACATATATAATTAGAATATATTATTGTATCTATAAAAGATATCATTACACACACACACACACATATCATATTATTGTATTTAATGTGTGCTAATAATAATGATGATGATGATAATGATAACAAATATATATATGATATAAATGTACATTAACTCAATAATATACACCTTATTTATCATTATTATTATATTTTTACATTTATTTATTTATTTATTATCGATTTAAAAATATGCATGAATTTAATAATCAATAATCTAATTGATATATATACATATTATGTATCGTGTGGATGGGTGGGTGGGTGGGTGGGTGGGTGGGTGTGTGTGTGTGTGTGTGTGTGATTTATAATATATATGATAGTATATAATTATAATGTATAAAATTATATAATATGTTATTATTTTAATCAACTATTATTATATTTAATTATCTTTCATGTATTAATGATAATTGTGGCATTCATGTTATAATTATAAATTACTAATACTTTGATATACTTGATTACATGTATAATAATTAATATGTATAATGATACAATAATATAATTGATTATACATATATTAATTATTATGTATAATGATACAATAATATAATTGATTGTAAATATTTTAATCAACTATTATTATATTTAATTATCTTTCATGTATTAATGATAATTGTGACATTCATGTTATAATTATAAATTAATAATACTTTGATATACTTGATTACATGTATAATAATTAATATGCATAATGATACAATAATATAATTGATTATACATATATTAATGATTGATTATAAATAGATCAATTAATTATTAATAAAAGATGTACAATTGTGTTGCAATTGACATATTATATATGAGTCAATGTACATATATGTTATTAATTATGAGAGAAATAATAATAATTCTCCATATATTGTATGGGTTATCAAATTTGTTTGTTTTGTTTTTTGAGCCGAGTGCCTAATCAGACTCAAAGGCGGAGCCCTGTGCCACTAGCTTATGATTTCGCTACTTCCTTCAGAAACCAAGGCCCTTGGAAGACTCCTCCCAATGGGCGAAGTGTGGGTAGGCACCTAGCACCCCGGTTCAGGGATCCACGTAGTGTTGGACTCTCACCAGCTAAAACCGCCAATCCCGGTGGGTTCCCTCAAAGGGATGCCATACCCCAAGCAAACACTACCTCTCGACAGCATTCGCTTGCTTGAGCGAGGTGATGCCATCATTGGTACGAGTACGAGCTTGCGCACAAGATCGCAAAGGGAGGATATTGTCATCTCCCTGCCCGCGAAGGGTAGGGATCACGCATATAATGCTCCCAAGTACCTCGGCATCGCCTCGCCAAGGAATGCTGCCATGAGGTGGTGCCCCGAGACCACATTCCTCGAGTGCAGACGAGTGCTCACCCAGTTGGGTAAACACACCCTGTCGATCTCCCCACCAAGGAGTAGCGTAGCTTCATCCTCTAAGGTACACCCTCGAGACAAAAGGTCGCGAGTTTCACTCATAATACCAGAGATGTGCTTGTCGCGTTCATCTGTCAACGCAAGACAAGAAAGCAAGATGTGTGCATAAGAGGCTCCTGCTACGCGAGAGTTGCACAGAGGGCAAGTTTGCTGACGAGAATGTCAATAGCTATCAATAATCTTCACCCCGTTGACCCGTGCTAAGCACAGAAGCCTTTCCTCTGAAGCCTTGACATTCTCCGATAGGTTGGTGCAAAAGAGGTAATTCCTTGAGCATTCGAACTTGTTCTCATTATAAGAGGTGAGTCTCACACACTCGTGTTGTCGTTCCCATTTCTTCCAGACATGATACCTTACAGCGAGTAGAGGTGCTTTAGGGACGTACTTCTCCAGCCAACGCATGGTCCTGGAAGCCCATGTCCATTTGTGGACTCTTTTAGTACATGACGAGGGTATCGAGAGCTCTCGAATCCATGTCCTAACACCTGAGTACTTTTTAAAGGCACGGGTTATCAAATGATTGTAAACTTGTAAGCTTGGTACTTGAGGAAAATATAATATACATGCCATGATAGACTCAATGTAAATAGAAATCGCCATTAAATGTATGTCTTTGAAAAATGGATATAACAATTTTTTGAAAATATAATTTAAGCTTTTGCATGCATGGATTCTGGCCCAAATCCTCCCTCCGTTTTATCAATTGTCAACACATACCACAACATCTGAGGGACACCTTTCTTATCTTCAAGAGGATTGAGAGTAACCATCTATGGGTGGTGCTTATGAGGAAAGGGATGAGCAAGGCAAGAATGTGGGGTAAAGATTGGCCTAGTACTTGTGCTAGTTTGATGTATTAGGAGGGGATCTTAAAATCAAGATGCCTCAATCCCAAGTTGGGTAGGATCTTGTCTTGCTCTGGAACTCGATCTTGAGGGAGTTCAAGTGGACTTGTGATCCCCAACATCGAGAAGACCCCTCTCTATTGCTAAGCATATGGCCCTCTCCATTTCCGTATGACCCTGAGGTTGCACCAATGCACGAGCAACCCAGAAAGGCTAGAAGCATTGCATTGAAAGGTATCAAGAGGTGAGCGGATATTTGGAATGAAGGTGCCAAGCCCTAGATGGATGTGCATGAAGTTCAAGAGCTATTTAAGCTAAATCACTCAAAATTGCAATGGTTCTTGAGAGTTATGGAGTGACTTAAGCCAGAGTTTCCACCTCCTGAGAAACCAAGGCATGCTCATATTCTAAAATACATGGTTAACCCTACAGGAAAGAGAATGTGAACCCTAGTCAAGAAAGTTTAAGATAAGTCACCTCAGGTTGTCATGTAGACATGGGCAACTTGGAGGAAGCAATTCCCTCATGCTAGGATGGCATCATGGAAGAGATGCTTAAAGCGAGTTTGGAAAGCAACTAATTCAAATAGGCTAAACACACTTCTGTGGAGGTTGGTTTTGAACAAGCTCAAGAAATGGTCAAGGCAAGCCAACTTGAAGGATGTAGTCACAATGAAGATAGCTCTTTTTGGTGACTCGGGAGCAGTTGATAAGGCAACACTATTGTGTTAAGTACTATAAGAGCAATTGTGCTCAAGTTTACATGGTCCCATAGGAATACTATTGTTTTTAGGCAAGGAATAAAAACAACCCCAACAAAAGGCATCCCTAGATTGAAAATGCAATTGATAACGTTTCTAAGAAGGATCAAAGACACCCATTGGGTGCTTAAATTGTTTTGTAAGAAGTTGAGTGTTTTGGCCTAGTGCCTAATGCATAGAAATATGCTGTAAATATTCTCACTTAGTAATGGCAAATGACCATGCATTATTTTATATATATATATATATATATATATATATATATATATATATATATATATATATATATAAGCTTATATATATTAGTAAGTGCCACATCCCCATATATTTCATTTTCTAAGTCTAAGTTACCGAAGCTTTTGAAGTTCGGATTACATTCTTTATATCAACCTTCCATGAATGTTTTTGAACCCCCACTGAGAGAACGCTAATACAAAGCAACCAAAGAATCTTTGCATAGAACCACCTAGTATTTATTTAATAAAAGAGAGACAATTCACATTAAAGAAAAGAAAAGAGAACCTTAAACTTGTCACGAGTATTGTAAGTATTTTTCGATTTCATTTCCACTTTCCGTATTAGGGGGAAAGCACTCCCCTTCAAAACCGCAAAGTCATCCTTCCTTGGGGCATCTTTCGACATAAGAGAAGACTAGGCCTATGTAGGAGAAATCACAAAAGGCCTTTGCAAGCCAAAAATAAGACCCTGTATATGTAAGAGCATAATGATGTGACACCAAGTAATTGTAGCCATCTTATTAATGTACGACAAAATGAATGTTCGCACGTGAGGATGAATGAAATGAGGGCGGAGGGGTTTATTCCTGCTTCTCTTCAGTATTTGCTCCTTTACCGCAACAGACTCCATCACCTGATAATCAGATAGGAATTGAAGAGTTGCAGAGTCTCATCAGGGGCTTTCAAGACAATTTCTTTTGAAAATGCCAGTATACTCGCATTTCTTCACTATGGTGTTGAAATTGTGTTGTCATTTGGCAAGCACAAGCTCGGAACAAACCTGGTAATAAATATGGGTTGTGGGCTTCAGAATGCTCAAAGTGAGCGATCCCTTGTATAATAAGTGTGTTGGAACTTCAGAATGCTCAAAGTGAGTGATCCCTTACAATAAATGTTTCTTGGGACTCATAGAATGCTAAAATTGAGCACTGTGCTTGCAAAAAGTATTGGTGCATTTGCATCTCTGTCTTGTGGGGGCATGTGATGTGGTGGCCTCTGCTAGTGCGCAACCACTGGAGCATGAAGGTTGGAGCAGCCAGCCTTAAGGAGCTACGTTCCTGTCAACTTTAAGGGTAACATCAACAGTGTTTTACTTTTCAGTGCCGAGGATTGGGGAACAGCAAAAATGTTCTTTTAGTACAAATTTTAGGGATTGTGATATATATGAAATTGCCATGCACAATATATCTGCTTATAGTAGTTACAAATATATTGCGATGTTGTGGGTTGCACCAGAAACTCGGCACGTTCTCCAATTTCTCCTTCTATAGTTAAGCATAATGAAGTTCTGTATCTCCTTGCACTGCCAGCTTCTCTCTTGACACTACTGCTCAGAACTCCAATTTGCCCTCCTTGACACTACTGCTAGTGAAGGACATATCCATCTGTACACGAGGTGACAATTCTAGAGGTTAACTCAAATGTGTGTCATGGTTAAACTGAAGACAAATGTCTGATTAGTTATCTACTAGAATATGAACTTTGAGGCTGCTATCAGCAAGGCCAATAATCAAGGCTCATTAACTAACAAACCAAACATGTGTCATATTTCCTTCAGACCATTAGTTGTAATCCTAATACTCTGGTCAAAGGTTTTTTCCTTCTTGTCCTTAGGACATGTTGTATCATAGAGTGACAAGACAAATGCAAGCCAAAAACATTCACTCTGCAAGCTTGTAGACCCTAGGAAGTACATGAGAGAATGGAGACGCAAATGCAAATCCTTTGCTCTTTGCTGCTCATGTTTATTGATATAATCCCCCTAGTTTTTTAGCATTGCATTGCATTCATCTGCCATCAATCAATTACTAGAATCAAACAGAGAATAGAACAGATGACCGTCACCCTTTCTGTGCCCTTTCTGGGACCCCGTTTCCTCCTTCCAGCAGCTTGCAGCAGCGGCCTTTAGAGAGGCTGATGAGCTGTCTTATCAATCAGCTTATGAAGCCTCAGCTGTCACCAATGCACAAGTGGATTGGAAGGAGACCGCAAACACTTGGATCTTCTTTCAATGCTTACCATCTAGGTATGTCACAGTCATAATTCCCATTCCCACCATTTCACATCTGATCCATCTCTTCTTGAGAGGGGTCTTTTTGAGAGAGGTCCTCTCTTACAAGATCCATAGTTGCACCATTTGATGAGTGTATCGGAGACTAATAGTTGACACAATGCCGTGAAACAAAGAAGAGTGACAAGTGGGCATCTGGTCAAGTGCTCACATGGCAGCTTCCTGTGATGCTTCCATTTGCAGCCCGAGGAGAAGGTGGAGAATGGAGTTTGCATCATGATTGTGCCCAAGCTGCAATAGCCCAAACCTATTATCACCAATGTCCCCATCTCTGGTTGAACCTCCCTTGTACAAGGAATCTCCCTCTCGATGACCATGCCCAAGCTGCAACAGCCCAAACAGCCCGAGGAGAAGGTGGAGAATGGAGTTTGCATCATGATTGTGCCCAAGCTGCAATAGCCCAAACCTATTATCACCAATGTCCCCATCTCTGGTTGAACCTCCCTCGTACAAGGTGCACTCGAGTAAAAATCTCCCTCTCGATGACCATGCCCAAGCTGCAACAGCCCGAACCTATTATCACTGATGTCCTCATCTCTGATTGACCCTCTCATTTTGAATCCCTCGTGCAGGGTGCACTTGAACAACCAGAAGAGCATAAGAAAAAGGGCTTGATGTGGCCACCTCCATAATACATATATACATCAAAAATGGCAGAGGTTTCTTACAGGCTCTGCTTGCGATGTAGCAGTTTGGGCTGCAGTGATATCCTGATGTTTCTCCTTTTTTTCTCTATTGCATTTCTTGCCCAAAGAAGTGTGCTATTTGGTTAGACATGTGAATGTCCTCATCTCAGGTTGACCCTCTCATTTTGAATCCCTTGTGCAGGGTGCACTTGAACAACCAGAAGAGCATAAGAAAAAAGAGCTTGATGTGGCCACCTCCCTAATGCATATATATACATCAAATGTGGGTTGGTTGTAGAGAAGCACAGGAGGTTTTTTTACAGGCTCTGCTTCAGATGTAGCAGTTTGGGCTGCACTGATATCCTGATGTTTCTCCCTTTTTTTCTCTATTGCATTTCTTGCCCAAGGAATGTTATTCAATATGCACAAGAATTGGTTAGACATGTGAATGTCCTCATCTCTGGTTGACCCTCAAAATCCCTCATGTTGAACAACCAGAAAACCATAAGAAAAAAAGATTGGTGTGACCACCTCCATAATGCATATATACATCAAATGTGTGGGTTGGTTGTAGAAGCACAGCTCTCTGTACACCTAGTGTCCTGACAGAAGGAATGCCAAGCTCATCATCCAAGCTCTCTGAGCCACTTACTGCCCACACCCCGTTCGCGGAGGACGTCTCAGCCGAAGCTGTCCATTGCTGTCTCCATCAGTTGGCGCCTGATTTCCAGCCCTCTTCGCGCAGTTTGGAGCTGATTCCAGCCAAGCAACTGCTGTTCCTGTGCAAACCTGCTGCCGTACAGCCTCTCACATCATCACAGTCCTGCTGCCTGCGTTTTTAGTCTTTCTCTCTCTTGCAAGCTGTCCTGCCTACGTTTAGTATTTCTCTCACCTGTTGCCTGCGTTTTTAGTCTTTCTCTCTCCTCACGTGCGTTTTTCTACTGGTTGCAACCTCTTACTGCTGGTCGCATCCTCCTCCCACTGGTAGCTCACTTCCAGCCCTTCCACTACCCTCCCACCCCTTGAGGCGGGCATTGCGGTTCGTGCTTCACACTGCCCTCACACCCCTTGAGGCAGACATTGCAGTTCGTGGTTCGTGGTTCGTAGTGGCTGACTGACCTCTTCCTTCTTCAGCAAGGCACACTGGTATCCATGGCTTCTTTACCAACAGATGTCCAAATTACTGGGTGCTCCTACTGTGGCATCACCAAACACACCACCGATGCTTGCCGACTTCAACCTTTGCTCCCCACCCCTCGGAGTATATGCATCTTCCACCAGGCACTCCTTGTGCCACCTCTCATTTTTGGGCCACAAAGATTATTCTGCATCAGCTATCAGAGTACTATGCTCAAGGCAATAAGACGCATCCAATGTGCACCAAGTCCTTTCGAGCACATGGAGAATCGATTGGCGCTACGACCTCCTGGAGATCGTCGCAATGTCAACAGCCATCTTCTCCCACTTATTTTCAAGTACTGTGACTTCCATGACCTACGGTTTTGCAGTCCGCTCCATCGAGAGACGATGATTGTTTGATATTGTCTCCTCATCAGTCCGCTCCTTCGAGAGACAGTGGCTGCTTGACTCCTTCCTCTTCTTCGGCTACCCAGTCCGCTCCACTAAGAGACAGCAATTGTTGCCCACCTCTTGCTCTTTCTGAGCCCCACCCTCGACTACTCAGGTTTGAGAGGCTACCTCTGGGAGCTCTTCGGCACCCCAGATACCTTCTTCAACACGATCGGCAACACTTCCTTCGTCATCAAACATTTCGGAGTTCGTGATTCATGAGTTTTTGGATTCCCTATCTACTTCAGAGAGGGATTCAAAGGGAGATGTTATTTCTTTGCCCTCAGAGGACCCTTCCCCACCCTCGACTACTTAGGTTCGAGAGGCTACCTTTGGGAGCTCTTCGGCACCCCAGATACCTTCTTCAGCACGATCGGCGACGCTTCCTTTGTCATCAAACATTTCGTAGTCCGTGATTCATGAGTTTTTGGATTCTCTATCTACTTCAAAGGGAGATTCAAAGGAGGGTGTTATTTCTTTGCCCTCAGAGGAGACATCTACTTCTTCTTCGACTTTGACATAGGCCCCTCCACCTTCCACCTTAGAGAGGGAACCTGCTCCACATGAAGTTCTTCACCCATTCTCTACTTTCTTGGGGTGGCTATCTTCAACCACTCATCTCTTCTACTGATACCCAGGATCTTCAGGTACCACCTAGATTGGGACCTTAGAGGTTCAGCTGCAACTTGGTGACGAGGCCTTCGTATTCCTTCCAGCGTGGATGCACGGAGCTAGTGGCTTCTCTCCCAAGGTTGAGTTTCAGGTTCTTTAGTTCACTATCTACTGTTCTTTACTATGGGTTACCTTTCAGGTGGAAATCTTGGATCTTAGGGATTGATTCTCTATATCTTCTTCCTCCTTTTCTCTTCTTGCCAAGTGACAAATCTTGGATCTTAGGGATTGATTCTCTATATCTTCTTCCTCCTTTTCTCTTCTTGCCTCGGTCACTTGGTCAACATGGAGCCACCTCTCGAGATCGAGTACAAGCATATCCTTATGGTTCTCGATACCACACAAAGTCTGACATTCCTCCTATGCATTGCATGTTTTCATCATCTTTGTACTAGGGTGCTTAGGCAAGTGAACAATTTCCTCATGAGGAACACTGTCCAAGTGGCACCTATTGCATAAGCATTGCATCTCCACCTCACTCTTTTCTTTTTCCCCCTTTTGGGCCTAAGAGGGGATGTTGAGAAACCCTTCACCCTTCACCTACAGTTTGCGTTCTTGTGTTTCAATGTTTTGCGTTTAGGGTTTGCAACCCCAAAAAGAGGCGCCATCCTAGACTAACAATGCCTACTTATAGGCCACTCTCTCATTCATTCCTCACGGCTGATTCATTCAGTCCATCACCTTTTCTCTCCAACCTCTCCACTACCCTCACACCCCTTCAGGAGGACATTGCGGTTCGTGGTTCATGGCTGTTTTCATCATCTTCCTTGTGCTACGGCACTCTTGTTCCCTTGTATCACATTCACTCCATGATTCAAAACTTCATCATTCCATTTATCAGAGTTTCTTCTCTCTTCTCTTCTCTTCTCCATGTTTGCCGAGTTCACTCCGTGTTCCTCCCCGCAAACCCTACTGTCTCGCTGGTATGTCATCTTTTGACAGGGCTGTACTGATATCCCGATGTTTTAGATGTGGGATTACTGATCATGCCACTAGTGTTGTTATTGCAAATAGCATACATCTATTAGCTCATGGCCTTGTGTACTTAAAGCATACATTTTGAAGGTCATAGAAGAATGAAAGTTACCCTGCCATGTGGTGCATAATTACAATGAAGCCATCACCCATGAGGCACAGGACAGGTCGAGCCAAGTTCATTATTGAAAGGATTTGATCTAGTTGAAGAGCCATTTTCCCACTTATTGCCCCATTACTGATAACAAGAATAAGACTTATTCCTTGATCGTTAAATTCTTGTCACCAACATTATTAGTTTTCTTTTAAAGACTGATTCCTTGATCGATAAGTCCTTTTCACCAAACATTATTGATATTTCTTTAATTGTTGCAGTGTAATTTGAAGCTTGTAATAAAGGATCAGAAGTTAAAAGGGTTCTTTTGTTCAACCTTTCCAAAAAACCTAGAGGTGAGCAGCAAATGCCCGTTTTACACACAATGCAGTCTGCATAGCAGGTAAAAATAATGCCATTTACAGCATACATTTTGAAGGTCATAGAAGAATGAAAGTTACCATGCCCATGTGATGCATAATTACAATGAAGTCGTCACTCATGATATAATTACCATGCTTAATAGCAGGTAAAAATAATGCCATTTACAGCATACATTTTGAAGGTCATAGAAGAATGAAAGTTACCATGCCCATGTGATGCATAATTACAATGAAGTCGTCACTCATGATATAATTACCATGCTTGTGTTGTTTATAGCTAATTTTTGTCTGGTGCAAAGCTCTGGTCTGCAGTATGGGTGACATTAACAGAAAAATGGGATTGTCCAGAAAATGGGGAACTGAATAGCACCAAATAAGCAGCACAGCAGAGGGGATAATGAAACAATCAGATGACACTAAGGATATGCCTTTTGTTTTGGTTTTGTTGACTGGCAAGTTTATGCTGGACACTCAACATCAGAGAAGACACCTAAGAAAAAGATTGAAAAGGGAAACGCAAGGAGTATCTGAATAATGAAGTCCAGGATTGAATGCCAGAAGATTGAAATGGCTGATAAAATTGAGAACCTAAATAACCAGAAAGGTGGCAATACTGATAAATCATTTATGGTAAAAATTGATACATCAAGAGACAGTCCACACAAGCTGGTCAGACTACTTCGACGTCGCCAAGTTCAAGGCCACTGCCCTCACATCACCCTCTACCAAGACACTGCCAGGTCAACAGCAAGCAAGGCTTCACTGGCATCATGATCATCATCATCAAGAGCAGCCAGGTCCCAGAACTGGCATCCCCTTTCTCAGGCTCGACTCCTCACTTCCCATGTTATGGCCTCACAAAATATTCACACTACATCACTGCCCACTTACAGTTGCCTGCATCAATTTTCTCCAATCAACCTGCCTCTGACCAGCATGTGCCTGCACTATGATTCCCTACCTCTGCCCTCTCCATACTTCCCTACACTTCTCCTGCATAATTGACTTCATAGCCTCCACCAAGTCCAAGCAACTGGCACTTTAAAGTTTTAAAACAATAGCCTATGTGCCTATTGCGGAAAAGCAAGCATCAAAATAGGTCAGTAGCTTATGTGCCCATTGTGGGAGAATCGAGCATCAAAGTAAGAAAACCTTTGGAGAGAAAAAACATAGCATTGAAACAGAATGCCTCTCAGATACAGGTTTCACACCAAATTCATAAGTGTGGACGTGACGTCTCCTCCCATGACATAGAATACACAGTGAACAACTGAGTAATATTCGTCCCTCCTAGAAGCCAAAATGATCTATGAGAACAAATGTTGAACACAACTGATCCATGCTATGTCTTATCATTGATAAACAAAAAACAAAACAAAGAGGATGTTATCACAAGAGTGGTTTCTGTGCTGTTTGGAATCATTACCCATGTGAATACACGTCATTTTGAACCATTCTTCTGCTTCATATATACTTTCCAATCCATGGAACCTCTGTGTCTTCTTTCAATGCAAATGACACATCATCGCTGGGACAAGTAGACCAAGTAGAAAAGTCAGTGAACCATATCAAAGTAGAGTCTTTGACCAATGCTAAGCAAGCTAATTTTCAGGTTTGTGATGTTACATAGGGAAATTGAGCTGGAGTTTCTGAAGGCGATGGCGAGCACCAGGTTCACATAAGATGAGGCGGCCAGCACCCAGTCCACAGCTGTAGCAGGAACAGGAAGGTCAATCATTGAAGTCTAAATTTGGGAAGAATACTTCTGATTATCAATATATAGAGAGCATACCCAACAGACAGCAGTGTATCCCAGTCAAGGGGACTTTCATTGTTATTTCTACACAGAAATGTATAAGCTGTGGCCACCTGAAATCCATCACATCTAGCATTAGTAAATGGCACTGGCAGATCAAACAGACAGAAAACATGTGCAGCAAGTCTTACCTTCTCAAAATTTGTCTCCACCATTCCTGTCTTACATTGCTCATACACCATTGATACCAGGAAAAGCTTGGCATGCTTACTACATCGCCTCATAATCTACATCAAATGGTGTTGATTCAGTACTACTCACCCATAATATTATGCACAACTGAAAAACCCATTAGAAAACCTCTGGTCCACATGCCTTTATATGAGGAGCTTGAAACATCTCTTTAATGGCTTCTTCAACATCCTTCATGCCAACAAGATTTGCCTTGGCTTGGGATGCTGCAATATGGCAATCTCAAGTTACTTCTAGAAACTGAGACACAGGAAACCTTGATGGTATGAAGGCAAACTTGTGCAACCTGAGAGAGCTCGACTTTTGGCTGCAGTATGATTGTTTATGCATCGAGCCTCTGCAATCTCAACCGCACGTCTGCAAAGCTCTAAGGCACGGCGGGCATCTCCGGATACCGCAGCAACCTGAAAGCACTGACTGTCAGACACATTGCCAAGCTTTTGACAAAAACAACTGAACTGCCACCACATGTATTCCCAAGACAAACCTTTCGTGAAGCAAACTCAATTGCTTGCTTTTCAAAGGCATCAATGGCTGTAAGGCGGCAAGAGATGATTCTTTGCAGTTGCTCATGTGAGTAGGGGCTGAACGATACCCTGTGCAACCCCATTCGACTTGCAATGCGAGGGAGCAATCGCTCTGGCAAATCAATAGTGTTTGCTATACCTGTAAATGGCATGAATAGAATTATAAGACTTCTGATTGCACAAAACGTGCACCATAAAATCAAAGCACTATTGATTGCTGTACATATCTTTTGTACTCATTATTCTGAATGTAAAACCAAAGTAGATGATATAAAATCATAAATATCAATACAAAATGACAATCAGGAAGACTTGATCGTGTGTGTGAACAAAGAGATCAATCTCTTAAATCTGAACAATTAGACACGGCATATATCTCCACTACAGTATGTGTAACTGACAGCTTACTACACTCAACCAGCATGCAAATATTAAAAAATCTGCAGAGTCCCATGGTCTTGACAAACTGAAAGCAAGGACCACATCCACAGAAGCAGGAACACTGCATACATATTCCCAACTAAATCCTTAGCTTTTGAAAGCACAGTTGGCGAGTGGTGTGCCATTATAGGCTACATCTAGAGAAACCCCTAAAACACTTCATATGTAGCATATATATTTCTCGTCTAAATCTTAGCTTTAGCCACCATTTCTGGACCCTAGGTAGAAACCTTAGATGGACCTTCAATAGATCTCCTTGGCAAAGGAGTACACTTGGTTGCCATCTTTTGGCATGGGTCAACATGGATCTGATCCTTTGCTGGTCCTTGCAGCCCACTATAGAAACCTCGTATCTTTTGGTGACTAGAACATACTTTGTTTGCTCGTGCCTTTCAAAGTCACTGAGACTAATATTTCCAAGGACATTGCTTGGGTATTTCAAATCGTCATCATCACTGAATTCTTGCTTAAGTCAATGACAGATTTACGTGCGATGTGGAAGGATTGTCATCATGGATGAACATACGTGCTATCCAGTAAATATGTAAAGTCGTGTCAGGAGCAAATGAACCCACACTACACTACACTCTACCCATGCACATGCTTGAACTTGTATCAACCACACACACTTACTGCCTCGTCCAAGACAGGTCATGTCTTACCCTTTGGCAATTGCAAACCACAAACCATCCAACACTAGTATGAATATCTACGACAGTATTGACTCCAAAAGGTGGATCCTCTTAACTACAACCATGGTTATGCTATAGACAAGCCTATAAGCTATCCGACAACAAATCCACATTGCTCTTTAGTCCATATGGAATCATGCCTACTCCAAAACTCATATCCCCCACATATACATGTTGCTTTGTCCAAGATGAACCATGTCTCAACAATCCAAATCTTGAACCCTCAACCCTAGATCTACCAGTTTCACTACCCATCTTGCTTGTCCAAGACAAATAAGGGTGATGAACCATGTCTCAGCAATCCAAATCTTGAACCCTCAATCCTAGATCTACCAGTTTCACTACCCATTTTGCTTGTCCAAGACGCATAATCCCAAAGAGGGAAAGTGGAAACCCTTGATCCTTGGCCATCAAAAGTGTCTAATTAGTTTCACTAGCCATCCACGCTTGACCAAAACAACAAGGATGATGAAGACAAATGATCCCAAAGAGAAGGGATTCCCTGTTAGGCAAGATATCTAAACAATCCAATTAATTTCACTCTTCATCAAACCCATCAATCCCACTTGTCTTTCACATCATTGATTTGCTCACCAATCATCTATCTCGATTCTCCATAGACCTAGCTGATGAATAACCACATTGATATACAACACCCACAATTACGATCATGATCTCAACAATAGTTACAACCTAGTGGTTTACTAGGTTCTCTTTTAGTTTTCTCGTAACTTATCTTCTATTTTATGGCTATTTATATCATGTATCGGTTGTCTTTACAACACTCACATGCAAGTTAAGGTTCATTGTTCAAGGAAATAACTAAATACCTATAGCCTCTATTTTCCACTCCAAGGTAGACTCACCTTTTTGGAGGATGAAGTTCATAATCTAGGGAAAAGGACACCCACAATATCCACAAACTACTGAGATGGTATCATAGTAATCAAGTTCATCGCATACATCTAGAAGGAACAAAGGCCTCTTTTTTTCCCTCTTCACTGAACTCAACCAAGACTACTTTGAATTAGTTGGTGGTTTGTAATGCAACTAGCTTATGAACTTACCATCTCAAAATAAGATAATGTGCTACAGTTGATGAGTCTTGTGCTCAATAACATTTTGGATCAACATTTGCCTAGTTGTTCTCTCTTAAAGCATGCATGTGAAAAGATGTGAACCCATGATTTCAACAAAAGAACAAGTGTGTTGCAACATGAGGTGCATATCAAAAGGGTATGAATAAACCCAATTGTTATACTGAAAAACAGTCATATGCAAGCAACACCATGCACCTCAGCAAAGTTGGATTGAGAATTTTGCAGCTGTTGGCTCTCGTGCATTTTGCCACCAACATCATTTGCATCAGGTCACATAAAGCAGCATTGTTACAGCAAAATTCTCTAATCAATCTGTTGCTGATTTGTGGCCACTGTTCTGCTTCTGTGGAGAACTTCATGCTTATATTCTATCACTTGTTTACGCAGCAGGATTCACAAGCCAATCATCTCTCTCTTGACAGCAGTTACTTGAATTCTGAATTTGCAGCCACTATTCTTGCTATCAACATTATCTAGCTTGTATTAGCTCACATTGAGCAGAGCTATTCAGCAGACAACTAGTCGATCTGTTGCTCACACTTATCGCATCAATCATGCTTGTGTTCTATCACAGCAGCGGCCGTCACAAGCCAATCATGTTCCTCTTGACAACAAATAAGTAAGCTTAGTTCCAACATTTTTGGGGGCTCTACATCAGTCTATTAAGTTATTTTCTTTTCATGATTTTCAATAGATAGGTAATAGTATGAAGATCAAACTATTCCAAAATGCAATTATATTTAACATGGTGTATGTAAGATGGGATATGGCAGCTCTCAGCTGGAAGCACACAATAGATAGTAGAGAGAGTGAGAGTGAAGACACAACACGATTCCCAATGCTATTCCCAAGTGTGATGAAAGTACAAAGTGCAACCCTTGGACCCTAGGGTTGTTAATGTGCATTCACACTCGAAAGGTGTGTAAAACACGGTAAGTAATGGAACTGTGTGACATAAACACATAAAATAGAAATAATGTAACTAGGGGGAAAAACCTCGTAAGGAGAGCAAAAAGTGCCCCAATGTCCTACTACGGATCATTAATACTCCTCTATGAGCGTAGGCATGAGTCAAACCCAACAAACCCCCTAGAGTGAATAGTGATCAGCATACAAGGATCATCCACCAAAGGAGATCAAATTTAAAGCGAAATGCTTCAAAATTGTCGCAAGGAAGAGCTTTAGTGAAGATATCTGCCACATTGCTAGTGGTAGGATAGTACACAAGGCTAATATCTCCTACATGTAGCCTCTCTTTGACAAAGTGATAATGAATCTCTATGTGTTTCGTACACGCGTGAAACACTGGGTTCCATGCCACAGCACGTCTCAGCCATATACACATTCATTTGTAGTAGTGAAAGCTACCGTGTATTCAACTTCACAAGACTTCACAAGATGATGTGGCAAAAGTAGATTGTTTCTTGCTAAGCCAAGAGATCCAAGATGAGCCAAGAAAGAAACAGTTTCCACTTGTAAAGTGATACAAATCAAAATCACTACCCCAATCTGAATCATTGTAAGCATATAATTCCAATGGTCCCCCCTTGGCATAAAGGAATCCAAGAATCTTAGCACCCTACAAGTAACGAAAGACGTGCTTCATAGCTTGCTAATGTGACATGTGTACATGTGAGCTGTGCATATATCTACTCAAGCTTGAAACTGCAAACTGCATATTTGACCTTGTGTTGCATAAATAAATAAGACATCCAACTGCTGGAGCATATATATGAATGTCAAATAGATCATTGTTATCATGCAAAAGACAGCTAGAGTCCAATCTCCATTGATGTGCTAACTAGCTTGCAATCTTAAAAGCCAAATTTCTCAATGAGTTTACCAATATATCTGGACTGTGAGAATTCAATACCTCTACCATCATGAATAGACTAAATGCCCAAATAGTAATGCAAAGGCCCAAATCTGACATTTCAAAAGTTTACTGCAAACTTTTCTTGAATGCTGAAATCTGATCAGCATGTGTTCCTATGAGCAAAAGATCATCTACATAAAGACAAATGACCAACAAGGATTGCCCCTCTTTGCATACATAAAGTGTAGACTCCGATGGACTGTTAATGAACCCTTGGCTGAGTAAAAAGGCATCAATTTTGCATATCAAGCTCATGGAGCTTGCTTTAAACCATACAAAGCCTTTTTCACCTTGCATACCAAGTGTTTGGATCCCTCAACTGCAAAACCAATGGGTGGTTGTACATACACTTCTTCTTGAAGTTCCCCGTGTAAAAATGCAGTCTTAATATCAAGCCGATGCACAATTCAACCATAATGGGCAGCCACAGCAACCATACACCAAATGGTGGTCATACGGGATGTAGAAGCAAATGTTTCCTCATAATCAATGCCCTTCTTTTGCACATAGCCTTTTGCCACAAGCCTAGCTTTATACCTTATCAATGGATCCATCCGCTTTTCTTTTCAGCTTATAGACCCATTTTATGCCAATGGCTTTCCTTCCAAAATGCAATGTCACTAAATCCCATGTTTGATTCTTTATGATAAAATCAAATTCAGCTCGCATTGCTGCCATCCAATGCACACTATGTTGCGCATTCTCAAAACAATCAAGCTCTTCATCATCAAGTGTGAGTACTGCCATAACAAACTCCATTGTGTTAGCATAATCATGCAAACGTGCTTGTCTTTTAGTACGACCAGCAATAGGAGCATCCAAATGACCATCTTTTATAGTCTGCAAGTACCATCTAGGTATTTGCTTAGCTTCCTAATTATATCATGCTCCTGATGAACCTCAATTCAGCATCTTGCTGAATATTCAGATCAGCCATAGGCTGAATTTCTACATTGCTTAATGGAGTAGCTAGTTTGTTCGTTTACTAAAACTCCAACTGTACCACCAAAAGAGATGGACAGCAGCCCTTCAAACACATCATTTGAAGCCTGACATGTATCAAAACCAGCAAGGGATAATTCTGATTTTTTATCAAAATCACATCCCTACTGACAAACTTTCTTGGAAACAAAGTCATACAATCTGTATTCTTTGCTCTCACTGCTATACGCTACAAAAATGCATAGGATTAAGACTCTCCGTTCGGACTGAAGGGGGGATACATGTCTTCTTTGTTGAATAATTTTTTGAAGCATAAAGGAATTGCTCATCAGTATACCACTGTATATAATCCATAGCAAAATGGGCTTGTAAAAAGGAAAAATCGGTCACTCATGGAGATGGCCAGATGTATGTTGAAAGCTAAGAATCTGCCAAATGGCTTTTGGATGGAAGCAATTATGTGTGCTTGTTATGTTTTGAATAGGTGCCCTACCAAGGCATTGAAAAATGCCATGTCTTTTGAGGCTTGGAACAACCGGAAACCTTTAGTTGGCCACTTTGGGTGTCTTTCATATGCTCATATTTCCAAAGTGCTAAGAAAGAAATTGGACAATTGAATTTCAGCAAGTGCAACAAAAGCCAAAAATACATTATATACCTCTGACTTTTTCACCAATGAGTAGACCCAACAAAAACGAGTAAAGTCATCAATGAGGTGACGAAATAATAGCATGCACCCAATAAATTTATCTACCCAACAAAAACGAGTTAAGTCATCAATGAAGTGACGAAATAATAACATTCACCCAATGAATTTATCTACATAGGTCCACATACATCTGAATGCACGATCTGTAATCTAGTTGTTGCCTTAAAAGCAACATCACGAGGAAAAGAAAATCGATGCATTTTTCCCAAAATGCATTCATATAATGCATCCTATAAACGGAGAATAGAGTCATCAATGTCTTTCAAGACAATCTTCCCAACATGCCAGCCAATACCAAAGTCAAAAATTCCTTATCCCTAACCATGCATTTTTCATCATCAAAGGTGACCTACATACCACACTTTGCTAAAGAAGAAATGGACGACAAATTCTTCTTTATCTTTGGCACATATAATGCATCCTGTAAACGGAGAATAGAGTCATCAATGTCTTTCAAGATAATCTTTCCAACACCTTTAACAAGGTAAGATGCATTGATGGCACATTGCACAAATTTGCCAACAGGAGCTGCAATAACAAAGAAAAACAAATCCTTACAAGATGTAATGTACTCATCACTACCAAAGAACCAAGAAATAGGATTCTTGATAGAGCTAAACGTTCTATCAACCCAAAAAGAATCATAACTGCAAGTATAAAAATAGTAGTCACCGTCAACAACAAAAGACCCGGACTCTGTAGTAATAGAAGGTGCATCATAAATAGACATCCTTGACTCCTCCTTAGCAATGCACTACTTACATTCCGTAATGTAGTGACCTGGCTTCTTACAACAATGGCACTTGCCCCCCTTGGCTTGTGCCCCCCCTACTTTGTTACTCTGTGAAGACCTGAGTTTCTAGAACTTTGTGGAGCATTTCTAGATTGGCTGCCCTTTCCCTTCTGTCTTGCCATAAAAGCATGTTTAGAGGCTACAATATCCACCCCACTATTCTTTCTTGTTTGCTCTTCTTCTAGAAGCAAACTAACCAACTAAATAAAGATAAGTGGCTACGAAGAAATTCTCATGGTGAGATTTAAGGCTGTGTGAAAGACCAGATAAGAGGGCGGCAAGAAATTCAAAGTAGTAGGGATTATCTGTGGATCAAAATAATACTCATCTATATTCATTAATTGCTCATGCAAGTCTTGAATTTTGTTAAGATGATCCTACATGGCATCACCTTCATCCATCTTCACATTCTCAAGCTTCTTTTTCAAGAAAGAGATGCATGTCTCATTTTTCCACCAAACAACCATGCTTCTTGTGAAAAAGCAACAGACCTACTATGCAAGATTATGAACAGTCAAACTGCCAATGTAATCAATGACAATGCTTGAGTATCCCATGTGTTCCAAGCCTTTTGTGTTGTTGATCTTTGGGAAAGTGACTGAGCTAGAGCAAGCCTTTGACCACTTTCTCCTGGGAAGCTGCATGGTGCTCGAGTCAGGTGATGAGGGGGAGCTACAAATTGCAAGGGCTGGACCAAGCAGCGCTTAGGTGGTACTAGGCACAAGCCAAGAGGCACTACAAGTTTGCCAATGGCCCAAGTGGAGCTGGGGGCACTACAACCAGACCAGGCGTGGAGCTGGCGCTAGTGTCGTCAACTGGTGGCAAGCTGAAGCTGGATAAGGAGCTGCAGGCAGTTGACGAGTTGAATCTTGAGGCTGACGAGCCTAGAGAGCTAGAGTGTAGCAAGCCTATGCTCTAATATCAAATGTGGAATGGGATATGGTAGCTCTCAACTAGAAGCACATAGTAGATAGAAGAGAGAGTGAGTGAAGACATAGCACGATTCCCAATGCTATTCCCAATTGTATAATGAAAGTACAAAGTACAACCCTTAGACCTTAGGGTTGTTAATGTGCGTTCACACCCAAAAGGTGTAAAGCACAATAAGTGACCGAACTATGTAACATAAACACATAAAATAGAAAATAATGTAACTTGGGGAAAAAAATCTCTCGTAAGGAGAGCAAAAAATGCCGCAATGTCCTTTTGAGGATCACCGACACTCCTCTGTGAGCATAGGCATGAGTCAAACCCAACAGTGTCTAAGTCTCAACAAGGCAAACCTTTAAACCTCTTACACTCACTATGCATAAACCTAAGAGCATAATAGTCTCAACTTACAAAACCAACAAATACATTACTACACATAAACCTAAGAGCATAACATTCTCAATTTAGAACACCCAACAAGTACACTATTGCATGCAAAACTGCATTTGAGAGCCTAATACTCACCAATAACAAAGAGCCGAGAGTGGGGGCGAGTTGGCCAGTCAAAAATGTTGTAAAGAACCTGCAGCCAAACCAAGTAATTAGAAAGCAAGAATATGACAGCATATTCATTGCTCACATAGATTCAATTCGAGCACTTACAGACTGATTTCTGGTCACCAGAAGGTCTAGCTCATCAATCAAAAGAATGCACGGTCTTGCATCTATACGTCTTGAAGGCTTTGGGTTTGAAAACCTCTCATCCAGCAGATGCAAAGCTTTCTTCCAACCCAGATGATGACCTGTCAATGCTTCATGAAGAACCTGTAACACATTGGCCACTGATAAGAGCAGCAACTTATATTTTGCATAGGATTCTCATCTCAGAAGGGCTTTATTTCATGAAGACTACCGTGTACAGATGCTCAGGAGAAGTTAATCTCAAGCCATTAATTTCCACAAATCGATAACTGCCACAGCTTTTGTCCTCAAAACTTTTCTTAATACTTTGCATGACTTCTAGTACTGTTGCAGTCTGCATGGCAAAACAGCAAAATGTTCATTTTCCTTGACCAAATAGACATAAGAGACATATAAGCAAAACGCACTTGGGGTAAAATTATGACTACCTACACAGTGTTTGCTTCTGAACATACAACAAAAGCTGAAAAGACATGCATGGTAATCTCCATAAGTTAATGCACCTAAAGTCAGAATTAAGATTACCTACAGAGTGTGGACATTAAAAGAAAAGGAGAAAGACGTGCAAGTTGAAATTACCTTCCCTGTGCCTGGGACGCCACTTATGTACAGGCAATGGCCTAGACTCTGGTCCCCTGCTGCAACCGCATCTGTTACAAATGCTGAGATTTCCTGCATTTCCCTGCAAGGTCCAATATACACATAAGATAATCTAACATATGTCAAGCAAAAACAGTGGGAGAAGAATGATTAAACCGTGTATGATGGCAGGCCTGTTCTGGTCACAACTAGACATAGAGTGCCATCTTCAGGAATGTAAGGTGAGGAACAACTAGGAAGCATACATTTCTCTGCAAGGCAATGAATCTGGAGTAGCTGTTAAGCGGAGAGCATCTTTGGCCTTTTCAAAAGGTGTGAGTGCACGTCTCCTTGCACTGACAGGGATCATTTTAGCACCTACTTTTACAACATTGGACATCCGTCTATTCTGCAATCAGGAATTTTCACTGTTCAAAATACAGTAAGGGAATACATAAACCTGCCATGCAATCTGAGATAACATTAAAAGTGCCCTTAATAAGCAGAAGACGAACCGCAGCTTTCGTAAAAGTCAATGGTTTAAGAGCTTTTTGATTTGAGCATTTCATCTTAGGTGAGACTCCATCACCATCACTGTCCTCATCATGATCTTCCACTTCTGATTCTCCTTCAAACTCATCATCGGAGCCTCCATTACTTTCATCTGCATCAGAAATCCGTTTGAAAGTTTGAAATTGGGTGTCATACTCATATTCGCAGAGAAACACATCATCGCCCTCCCTGCCTGATTTCCGAAAATCTTCTGGGCCCATCACATAGCATTGTCGCAGTATAGATGCTACCTGCCCCAATGGCAAGTGAGATCTCGAATGTCAGTGAAACCTATAATGTCTATACTGTTCAAAAGTAATTTTGAACAAGCAAAACTTTGTACCTCATTATCATCCACTTGAGTGGTGCGAAACAATTCTCGTCTCAAGTTATGAGGCTGTCTCCCCACAGCAGTTTCCTCTGGAATTAAGTACCATCGGCCCTTGAACCAGTAAGAACCATCCTCACCCTTCCAAAGTCTGCAATGCATTTGTAACTGCTAAGATACTAAACTACAGCAGAAATAAACTATTTTAAGCAAAGACATCTCTCCAAGTCAACAGCCTACAACCTACATGCAAATTTTCATACTACTATCTGAAGCTAGTTAAAAAGACATGTTTGTCCAAGTCAGCAGCCTACAACTTACACAGAAACTATAATACTGCACTATATATAGCAGCGATTCCTACCTTTCTATTCGAGCTGCCCATAGCTTTCCTGCCAATAAAAGCTCCCTTGCAGTTCTGAATTGTTGAGCACCATTGCTAAAGCCAGGAACTGTTCCTTGATCTTTTACTGCTGCACATTGGGAACAGTACCAATCTCCTTCGGGAACCTCCTTCATTGGAGGATCCATGCATCTCAAGTGGACTCCACCTGAACAACTGTCACACTCGACTAGCTTTCCTGTGTTTCCACACACAAGACATCCTTCAGCCTCTTCATCCACATCTTCCTCGGTTCTTTTGAGATATACATCATCACCAACGTGGAGTTTAGTCCTGTCCACCACTACATAATGAAGGCATTTCGTTTTAAGACTCTTTGAAGGCTTGCTGCAATGTCTATCTGCTTTTGCAGAAAGCTTATCTTTCTTGGTTACAGGCTCTTTATTACGGGAGTAGGGTAAAGGTTTGCCAATTGGAGTCTCTGTAGAAGGAACTTTCTCAATCAAACGTGGTGACTGCCTTCGTCTCTTAAGTGAAAAAAGCTCTTGTTGCTCAGGGGTGCTCGGAATAGGGGGGTAATCCCCAATATCAGAGGCTTTCCTTTTTGCCTGGGTACTTCGCTCTTGTTTCAACTCTTGTTTCTTCGGTGAGTCAGTTAGGTGTGCTCCGTCATCAAATACTAGCCTTCTTGGTCTGATTCGAGGTGAAGGAGCAATTTCGGGTGTCCGCGGAGATCTCCTACATGATCTTGTGGACAGAGGAGTGTCATCAGTGGTACCTGCTTGAACCACTGCTCCTGCATCAGGATATTAAGACAAGATCTCTCTCTCTCTCTCTCTCTCTCTCTCTCTCTCTCTCTCTCTCTGGGTGTGTGCACGTGTGTGTTTTATATTCTATCAGTCATGCCACTGGACTCTCAACGCGGGGTTCAATTCTCCCTTTCTGTTTCTATTTCCAAATGTCAGCACGGAATGCAGGAATTGAACTCAATACCTTCTGGTCACCATGCTCTCTCTCTCTCTCTCTCTCTCTCTCTCTCTCTCTCTCTCTCTCTCTCTCTCTCTCTCTCTCTCTCTCTCTCTCTCTCTCTCTCTCTCTCTCTCTCTCTCTCTCTCTCATTTATTATTAATTGACCAATTGAAGTCATCATTCTTGTTGTCACACGTTTTTCCTGTATCATCCCAAGAGCTCCTGGTCAAAATGGAGCTACTCCAATTGAGTTCTTCCTCCGTGATGATTGCGCGCGCGCGTGTGGGTGTGAACTAGTTCAGAATGCGCACTAACCTCCATGTGCTTCTCTAAGCCTCTTCTTTGACTGCGTGGACGACGACGGCTCCACGCAGCTCACTTTCTCGAGAGGCAGGGGGGTGCTAGGAAAGGCTTTCTTGACGCCTTCTGCAAAGACAGCTTCTCCTGCTCGAGCGTCCATAGCCCTGCGTGACACGGGCTACAATCCTCGCAGGAAGAAACACAGATCAGGATTGCTCACATGAATCAACGTCTGGGTAGCCTTGAAAAGCTAGCTGGCTGCTAGCTCGACTGCTACCAGGATATGGCGGGAAAACCTCCAGGCTAGGGAAGAGAGAGAAGGTCATGTCAAGTGAGAGATGTCCAAATTTATAGCCTTCGATATGAGGTCCGTTAACCATGTCCTCCGCTTGCTGGACATTAAACCCCTGCACACATGGGACGTTTACACAACTTGCTTTCCTTATTGGTTCCTGGTGTACATCCGTAGGTAGAGTTTTGTTTGCTCTTTTTAATAATGTAGGGTCCTAACCATAGTCTCTTAACCATACCAATTTAAATATTGTGGTTAATAAATGGTTACAAGCCGTAAGACGAAAGAAGGGGAGAAGCCCATGTAGTTTTTCACTCACAGACTTAAGGTGCTTTTGTGTGCATGTGTTACAAATTTGGTAGAGATGACGTCCTAATCTCCATTGTCCCCACATAGCCCACAATCTCGAGGGCAAGATGAAACTATGTATACACAAACAAAGGCACCAACATACATGGAGTAAATGATGACAATAATCAATTCTATGTTGCAACAGGTGAATGCAACAAATCACACATTGCTAGCCTTTCTTAATCAACAGCATCAAGGGTACAAATCCATGATTTCTATCGCAATCTTTTTCAACCTTGCCAACAAAGGATGTTCTATCATGGCTTGATCACATCAACAAAGTTGCAAGATACCATGTCTAGACAGAAGATCAAAAAACATGTCAATAGTACATATCGTTCAAGGCAATTGGTAAAAAGGGGGTGAAGTACCATTGGACACACGAATGTAATGATGCATTTGAATAAATAAAAGAATGGATTGCTCAATCCTCCTTCTACAATACCCTAACTTTGAAAAACCATTTTTGTTCAAGATTCATGCATCAGACCTGGGTTAGGAACAGTTCTATTGCAACAAAAAGAAGCTAATAATTGGCATCCAATATGTTATATTAGCTTGACAAAGGCAAAATAAAATTATTCCAGAACATGGAAAGAGGTTCTAGCCATTGTTTGGGCCCTTGCAAAATTACACCCTTATTTGCATGGACCAAAGGTTATTATCGAAACAAATCATCATCCCCTGACAACATTGATATGTAAATAGCATCCTCTTGGAAGGTTAATGCGGTGGGTACTTACACCACGAGAGTACAAATTCCAATTGAAACATTGTAAAGGTAGTACCAATGTCATAGCAAATGCCTTAAGCAAGAACACACCAAAGATACAAAGTACACAACAACATATAGAAGAGTACAATGAATCGGCATCAAACTTAGAACAAATGGCAAGATTTTAAGCTACAGATCTAGCGATCATAAAGATTTTTGGAAATTTAAGGTCTCCACATCTACATTCAAATCAAAAGAGGTATCTACTTCAAAATAATGTGTTCTATTTTGTTCAACCAAGTTCACAACCTTGCATATACATTCTAGAGAAGCTACAAAAAATGTACATTGATTCGAGTGACAGTCATTCACCCATTATTTGGGCATGTTGGAATAAAGAAGTTCTACAACTTTTGAAGACAATATATTATTGGCCTAAAATACCGCAAGCAATAACATATCATTTGAATTCACATGGACAATGTCAAACGTACAAAACTTCTTCTCACAAACATAATGGATGGCTTCAACCAATCAGAGTATAATGGCCTTTTCAACTAATAGCTTGGGATTTAGTAGACCCCTTTCTTGAATCCACACAAGATAAATACATTATGGTTCTTACAAAGTATCTCATACAATTGATAGAAGCAAAGGCTATACATGTAGCAACAACAATACATGTGGCAAATTTTTTGGGGGTGAAGGGAGTGAACCCTAAAGTGGAAGCATAGAGCGAAAGGAAGAGCTATGGTGGAAGGGGAGAGAGAGAGAGAGAGAGAGAGAGAGAGAGAGAGAGAGAGAGAGAGAGAGAGAGAGAATGTGGGAACTCGAATAAAGAGCCTTTCCTTTATTCAAATGTCACTGAAAGAATAAAGAATGAAGTGATAGTGATGTGTACCTACCACCTATAGTATATAGGTGTGCGGATAATTAATACACAATGCACGTACTATCAGTATAACTAATACACGAGCGGCTAGGCACAAGAACCTTTACCCCCAACAACCTCCCAGTTAAAAGTAAATGTGTCCCTAGTAAGGATAGAACAATAAAAAAGTGACAAAGTACAAATATACATAAGTATAACAGGTTGAGAAAAGATGTCATCTCATCCCAATGCCCATCAACTTCCTAAGGAAGGCAAAACGCTCTATTGAGAGACTTTTAGTGAATAGATCTATAGGATTTTGGTCAGTTGAGATCTTGAAAATCTCAATGGACCTATTCTTAATGACCTCTCAAATAAAGTGGTATCGCGCATCAATGTGCTTTGTCTTCACATGGAAGATTGGCAAATTCTTTGTCCAACTGAATAACACTAATAGAATTCGAATGTAGTGTAGGGACCTCATTAGTAATGCCAAGGTGCCATTAGATGGCCTAACCAAAGAGTCTCCTTGCAAGCTTCAGTGGCTATAACATATTTTGCCTCTATAGTGGATATGGTCGTGTATTTCTACACCTTGGATATCCAAGGAACAACACCTCTAGCAAAGGTGGACATATCCAGAGGTGGACTTCCTACTATCTACATGTCTTGCATAATCAGAGTCAGTGTACCCCATGATTACTCTATCCTAGTCACCATAATAGATACACATGGCTATTGTGCCCTTCAAGTACCTCATGATACCCTTGACAGCATCCCAATGCCATCGGCCAAATGCAGCCATATAGCATACCACAATTCCCACTGCAAATGCTATGTCGGGGCAAGTGGCTATCATGGCATACATCAAACTACCCATTGCAAATGCATAAGGGATCTTGGCCATCTCAACCTTTTGCTCATTAGATTGCAGACAATCGGTCTAACTGGCCTTCACATGAGACGGCAAAGGACAAAGCCAATAGGCTTAACATCCTGTAAATGAAACTGCTTAAGGATCTTCTAGATATACTCCTTTTGTGACAAGTAAAGGAGCCCCTTCGAGCGATTACACATAATATGCATCCCAAGAATATCTAAGGCTTATCCCATGTCCTTCATCTCAAATCTCTTCTTGAGCCGATCTTTCAAGGCATTTAGTGCATCATGAGCACTTCCAACAATTAGCATATCATCCACATGGAGAATCAAAATCATAAGGGTGCCTTCATGAGCCTTCTTCCTGTATAAACATGGATCCATATCACTATGGGAATATCCCTATGAATGCATAAAAGCATCAAACTCGTGGTACTATTCCCTAGGTGCCTACTTAAGGCCATAAAGACTCTTTCTCAATCTACACACTAGGTTGTCCCTGCCAGGTTCTACAAAGCCCTTAGACTAGTCCTATAAATTTCATCATGCAAATCCCCATGAAGAAAAGCCGTCTTGACATCCATTTGATAAAGATCCAAATCAAGCTGAGTAACCAAAGCTCGTACCAAATGTAAGGTAGTCATCTTCACAATAAAAGAAAAGACATTATCAAAGTCCTTACCATGCTCATGTTTGAAACCCTTGGTAACCAGTCTGGCCTTGTATGCTAGCTTGGGGCATCTAGGGGTACTTTTCAACTTGTACACCCACTTGCATGGAAAAACATGCTTTCCACTAGGCAAATGAACCAAATCCCACATATAATTTTTATATAGTGAGTCATACTCTAACTGCACTGCCCTCTCCTAAGAGTGGCTATTATCTCTACATATAGCCTCATCATAAGTAAGAGGCTTACTAACATTTGTCACCATAACATAATCCATAGAGGTCTCAAATCATATAGGTTGTTGTCTATCTCTAGTAGACTACCTCAAAATAGGTTGTGGAGCTTGTACATCATGTGGAGCATCAAGGACCTAGGCCATTAGAGCATTAGCTACTACTAATGCAAGCTGTACAATAGTAGAAGAGTCCTCTTGAAATATCACCATGTGTACCTCAACAACATGCTTAGGCTATGCATTTTCTCCTCATGGAAAACATCATGATTGTGGATAACCTTCCGAGCATGTGGATCCCATAGGCGATAGCCCATCTCACCTACATCTCCATAACCAAGAAAGATGCATTTTCTAAACTTAAGATCCAACTTAGTGTGCTTACTCTTGAAAACATGGCTGAAAGCCTCACAACCAAAGACACACAAATGAGCATATGAGAGACATTTTCCAGACCATACCTCCTCTACAACAACCTGATAGTCAAGAAAAGTATATGGGGATCGATTTATCAAGTGTATGATAGTAGTAATTGCCTCGACCCAAAAATGTTGTGGTAAGCTTGCCTGGATAAGCATACTGTAGACTCGCTCCTAAATTGTCCTATTTATGCACTCACCCATACCATTCTGGGGTGGGGTGTATGGGATGGTCAACTGACGCTTAATAACCCTTTTGCTACAAAACTGCTCAAAGACTTTAGAGACATACTCACACCCATTATCTAACATGAGACATTTCTGCCTATAACCAAAGCAAGCCAATGTTGAAATGTAGCTAAGACTTCCAATATTTGCTTAGTAAGACATACTCGAAACTTATGTGTACAGTAATCAATGAAGGTAATAAAATACTTCACGCCACCTAACAACTTGCAAGGTATGGGACCACATACATCCAAATGAAAAGAGCCAAAGGCTCACCTATGCGTGCCATACTAGACTTTTTATGTGTATTACGTGTCTACCTACCATAGAAACAATGATCACAAGACTCAAAGTACTTATAGTCAAGGGGCAGAATGGGTAAGCATTTTCATTCCTTTCAAAAAGGACATGTACCCAAGGCGATGATGCCAAAGAGATACATGTGGAATTGCATCCACTATCAAAACATGGCCAATTGACCTAGATACAAGGCGTAGAGAGTATTGGACTTAGCAATGTGTATAATGACAAGATTCCCATGGGTAATCTTCCATGAGGAATCACTAAAAGAAACTACATAACCTACATTATCCAAAGTGCCAATAGAGATAAGGCTCTTCATGAGAGCTGATACATGACATGCATCATGAAGAGTAAATGTGCCCTGATGTATGTCATGCACTAGCTCTTCATGATGTATGTCATGTACCAGCTCTTCATGATAGCTGGTACATGACATACATCATGAAAAGTAACCATGCTACCTGAACCAACAAACTGCAGATAGACATCACCAATTCCAATGATCTCTAATGCCAGGTCATTACCCAAACAAATAAATTTAGTCAAACTACAATAGGAGAGGAACCACTCTCTATGAGGGGTCACATGAAAGGAGACTCTAAAATCTATCAACTAACATTGAGTACACCTTGACAAAGCATTGGTTAGCTATGAAGTATCAAGAGAAGAAGCTACAAGTATGAAATCATAATTAGAATCAGTTTGTACAACATTAATCTCTTCAATGTTAATGTTGGACTTACTAGGGATAATGTTGCAACCATCATTTTTGTCATGTGCTTTACCCTTGTTCCTTTCCTTGCGCTTGTCCTTGTGTATTTTATAGCATTGTGGCTAAACATGTCCTCCTTTTCCATAATAATGACAAGTCAATGAGGACTTACTATAAGACTGTCCACGTGACTGAGAATGAGACTGCTAAGAGCCTCTCCCACGACGGTCATTACTGCTCCTACAATTATTACCTCTAATTTTGAAAGCATGAGAGGTGTAGGAAACATCGACATTCTTTCTATTAATCTCTTCTTTCAAGATTGCACCCTCTACATTTAGTAACTTTGGCCCATCAATAGGCATGCTTACACATATAGCAATACAAAATGTATCCCATGATTCAAGCAATGTAACCAAGAGGGAAGATTACCCTTGAATTCAATCCCTTGTGAAGAAAACTGGCTGAGAATAGAATGAAACTCATTTAAGTGGGCTGGCATTGAAGTGCTCTCCTTCATGCAAAGATCCATGAGTGGCTTTAGCTAATACATTTGAGAAGCGGGGCTCTACTTGTTATAGACATTGTGAATCTTATCCATAAGTCCCATGCATATTGCCCATCAGAGACAACATTATAGAATACCTGCTCAGAGAGGGACAAAATGATGGTGGATTTACATAGCTCATCCAATTTAGGGTTGTAGTAGGTGCCATCCAACTTGTCAATATTAAAGATAATACTATCAAAAACCACTAGACATATTGAGACCAAGAAAATACACAAAAGGGCAAAACACATTGATGTAATAACCTGCAAATCAACCCCAAAACCTTTGCCAGATCAAGTTGAAAACAAGGGGTACTAACCAAGTAATGAGCTATCCACAAATTCAATGTAAGAGACTACCAAATGGAGGTGACTGCTTGCATAAATAGTGTAGTAAACTGCACTTAGAGCATGTTGAAAATGAAGTATAACAGTAAGAGATCAATGCCAAAGAGGGGCAATTACCAATACAAGACAAATTGCAACTACCAAGGAACAATTGCAATTAGCAATGAGTGAATATGCGACTGGCACTGAGAACTGTCAAAGGATCAATGTGTCACACTACCAAACGCCATAAAAGCCTTTTGCCTAACTTCTCAACCGAACGCCTTAATACTTAGCCAACTAAGATGCATACATCACTGAAAATAGCATGACAGAAATAAGTGATGGCATAAAATCAATGTTAGATCAATCCACTAAGCATCAATTACATACGTAAAGTATGATGAGAGCATGTACATGTCACCAAGTCCCATGGTCTCACTATAAGACCCTTAGGCTCAACTGCATAACCAAATATTCAATGTAACATCCAAGTGTCAAGTGTAGTGGCTCACTGGAACAAAAGTCTAATGCCAAACAAGCAAAAAAAGCTCAAAATATCATGTGGAAGACATCCATACATCTAAGATCCAAGTAACATATATCTAGGAGTATCCGGACCAAGTAACTTACAAGGCTCTTACTATAGCATCAAATGACCATAGATAACACTGAATGATAACCAACGTCAAGAGTCAAAGCTCCAATCTCGGCTCAAGAGCATGTAAAGAGCATAACTAAGCATGTAAGATCAATGGTACACCCCAAAGTAGCATCCAAAGTGCTTGGGAAGTATCGACAAGCAATAGGCATGAAGTTTCTTTGACAAAATAGCATTCACCCTTGCTTATTATAGTAGTAAAAAACCTATGTAAATTTGATCAAATGAGTGCTCAAATCAATCCAATGACATCTCAATACACAAACAAAGGAGATGTCGATTAAAACAAGCACAATGCTTGTAGATGTGGCAAGTGGCAACAAAGGGATAAGACAACATGTCTTAGACTCCACAACCTTCATACACTTGAGATAACATCAACAAATGAAGACACATAGGCAAAATTAGAAGAAAACTCATAGCAATCTTATAAAAAGAATAGCAGTCACATAGAAGTGGATGATATTCTTGCATGTAATGGGCCAACTAAAAAGGATAATATGGTGGGAAAAAAGGGCTCACATGGAGTGTGTGTTTTTGTTGCATTTATGGCCCACAAGCTTTCAAGGGGGAGATGTAGGGTCCTAACCATAGTCACTTAACCATAGTAAAATAAATATCGTGGTTAATAAACAATTACATGCAATAGATGAAAGAAGGGGAGAAGAACATGGGTATAATGGAGTGCTGCAAAGAAAACAAAATACAACTGTTAGAAATACGATTATTAGTACAAGTGATATTGCAAATAAGAAAGCGAGAAGAACAAAAGGAAAACTTACAAATTAGTCCTCTAGATAAGTCTTGTGGCCACCACTCCCAAGATGATGGACCACCCCTACCTCCAATCCTGCCCTCGCTGCTATCGCCAACATCTTAGAGAATTTGTAGCCTCCTCCCTGAGTCTCTGTCAGTCATCTTCGTCTAGCCACTCCGGAGGTGCCACTCTTTTGAGTGCCTTGCGTGTGTTCGATTGTTTGTGTGACATGTACGCACGCATGCACTCCATCATCCACCTAGTGGAAAATCTCTATGCCACGGTAGGTACCAGAAACTCCTCATGCAAGAATGCCACTATATAGTCCTTACTCCCCTTGGGTATGTTCTTTTAATGGTCCAAGACATTGTACCGAAAAACTTATTGGCACAACTCTCTCACGTGAGACATCACCCTCCTCCCCTCATCATTCATAATCACGGCTCCTGTCCTGTCATCTACGAGGTATCCATACCCCTTTAGGGTATGTCTAAGGTGTGTCCTCTCCCACATATGACCGCGCTCCTAGGTATAACCAGGAGACCCTTATACATCTAGTGTACCCACGGGGGTGGTATCTCTCAGAGTAGCACCCATAGGGGTGCCACTTGCAGACGACTGCAAAAGCTAGAGGCACTGGAGTAGATGTCCCCATAGGTGTGACAAACCCTACAGGTGACACGCCTCCACCAGAATGACGATACAGAGACACTACATCGCTGCCTCCACAACACCCACCTGAGCCACCCTCTCTCAAACCTACGAGAGCGAGGAGTAACCTATGATCCCATGTCAATCTCCTGGCACAACTCCGCATACACTGGAAGGTTGATAGATAGATCACCACAAATGAATGAGTCCACCTTGTTTTCAAAGAATTCTTGGCCTCCTGTCTTTCTGTCATCGTTACCCAAATCTGCCTCCTCTACACCTCCAAGCCATCTTCAACCTCCACCCCTTGCAATATCGACCCTCCCACCTGCATACTCTCCTCATCTACGCTAGGAACATTGCTTTCATCATACACTGTCACACTCCGAGGAGCTAAAGGCAAAATATACCACCATTGAGGCTGTTAGGGGTTTGTATAGAAAATTACATATTTAAAATCACATATAAGACAGATTCAACATTTGTGACATATCTGTGTCGTGAAAAAATGTAAAAAAACAGTTCATGCATCTGTCCACAACAATGGGTCGGCAAGACAAATGTGTCGTGCAAATCTGTCCATCTCTCAAAACTTGTTTCGAGAAATCCAAATGGACCTCGTCAAACGGTTACAGCAGCTCCTTCCAATAACACTTTGAACATCTAGTGCATATGGATAGGTCTCACTATCTCCACTCCATCTACAAGATGCATCGAGAGGTGGGTTTGTATTATGAGCATGTTGGTGGACATGTATTTCTCAAAGAGATAGACTGTCTTCATTGCTCCCCACCTTGCGGATTCAATAGAGGATGTCTTGATCTCCTTCTATGAGATTCATTGCACTAAATTCGACAACCTATAAATCACCCCGCGTATTTCTAGAGTGAGGCATCCTGTGGTCACGATTGGTAGTACAAACTGCCACAAATGAAGAAGCATTGTGAACACCGACTAGACACTAAATAGCAAAATACACATGCCACTTACAATCGAGGCCAATACAAATCTGACATATCTTATGCCAATCATGGGATTTTAGCCCTAATAGTGTCATCTTTAGAAAAAACATATATGAGGGAACGCATCATACCCGTGGATAGACCTGATAATTTGCTTCACAATGCACTCTTCTTTAGTGGATAGAACCATGGAGAGTGAGATAGTTGCAAGCGACCATCATCATTCCTCCATCTTGTCTATGTCCTTCAAATCCATTCGTGCCCCTACAATGTCTCTCTTTCCTGTGATGTGGTCCCATACTAGGTTGCCCACATTTTTGAAAATATGCATGGGATCCAACAAGTGGTTGATCTGTAAGTGGGTCCAATATGGCAGCTCATAGAAAACCAAGAATCGTCGCATTTCATTTGGATGTGACTCTGTGTGGATCATTTTCAACTCGTACTAGCTTTGGGCATTTATTTGTGTTGGAGATCATCCAAGAAAACCTTCCCTCAATTCATAACCCTCTAACAAGAAAGTGTGTGTCCTTGATATACCATCTTCTTCATGGTTTGTGACCTTCGGGAGTCTAATAACTATGGCCCATACAATGGATATGCATGATAACTTTAGGTAACGAGACTTATCCCGATATCCCTATTTAGCTAACACGAACTTGAATGAGCCATTTTAGATATCACCAACGAGAATGGAAACCTACTTACCTGAGCACTCCCCGAATCCCAAAAAGTCATGCATGGTCCATATGAGAATGGCTTGCATATTGGCAGACTGTCAATCATCGTGCTTGCTCATATGTTCCACAACGACCCCCTTCTCCCACAAAATCTTAAGCTCATCAACTAATGGATGAAGATAGACATACATACTCTTGACTTTGTAGCACCTAGGAATGAGCAAGCTAAGGATCATGTGTCCTTTCTTTGTAGAAAGTCATGGCGGGATGTTGTAGTTAATAAGGACTATAGGCCTCATATAGTAAGAAGTTGAGCAGAGACCAAATGGATTCACGCCATCCATAGCAAGACCGAGCCGAAAATTCCTTGGCTCTTGTGCAAAGCTTGGAAAGGTAGAGTCAATGTGGCTCCATGCATGTAAATCCACTGATATTCGTTAGACTCCATCTGTGGATTTACTCTACACATGCCACGTTGTTAAGCTCGCCATTCCTAACGTACAAAACATGTGATGTATACATAAGATAAGTGCAAATTTTCTAAAAACTTTCTGAGGGATGGTTTGCCCTTGCAAGTCCTATCGATACCTGTGTGAGCACCATACTTTGAACATGTCTCCATAGTCCGTACTCTCCTCGAAATAACATTCATTGACACATACATGCTATTGTAGTCCATGCCAAGCTTTTGTAAAACATATCACACATCATCACGATACTTATGGATGGTATTTTCAAGTGGTAATATATGATACTTTGGCAACTTGAAAAAAAAAATCATAAAACACCTTGAAAAAGCACAAGTATTTTTATAATGGTACAGAAAAGAATCAACAGAGCATACATAGAATGTACCTAAACAACTCAATCACACTTGCATCGCTCAACTCGTATTTTATATGCATACTTAGGAGTGCAAGCAACATCTTCAGGCGAGATACTTGGCACCCATCATATAATGATATGGATGCTCCCTCTCTTAGAGAATCAGATGCCTCGACATTCATGGGCATCAATGCATCGATCATTGTCTTCATCTCAGGCTCCAAGATTGGAGGAAGGTCCAAAAGGCTGCCTGTCTCCTATGGTATTGACAGTATAGACTGAGTCGTGCCTTCCAAGTGGTGGATTGGCTTAGGCACTCCATCTATTGCATGCCTACAAACTCTTCTAACTGGCCGCAATAAGTGCATTCCTCCTTGGGATGATGAGACGTCATCTCCATGTATAAATTTTATGGCAACGTCTAATGTTTTGTATATGATATTCAATTAGTTTGCGAGTGTAAGGCATGATTGATACACACTTTTCTTACCTTTTGCTCAAAGTCTAAGATCGCCTGATCAATGATCTCCAATCAAAACTCACCGAAGTGTTGTATGTTTTTTATAGATAAGCTATAATGAACTAGTTTAATATACATTATTGAGATTCCATATAAACCTTCTACATTTTACCATAAATTTTTAGGAGCTATTGAGCTTGCATAAGTCATGATAACAATCATATTATTAAGATTTACCCATGGAAATTAGATACATTAATAGTATGGTATAATTGAGATTTGGTAAAAACCTCTAGGTTTTTGTATTTGGAAGAAAGGTCTCGAGATAAACTTCTTTATAATAATTTTTCTTGTGAGAGCAACCTAGAATGGTAACTCTATCAGTCTGAATCAGTTTAGTTACTTCGTAACAAATATAACGATTTAGATGAATTTTTCATCACTACAAAGGAAGGGGGGAATAACGACACCGAGTTTTGACGCAAATTAGCGGTGTCACTAGTGATGCAAATAGTGACAGTACTCAGACAAAAAAAAATGTGGTCGAAACTCGAGTGCGACATTTTACAAAGAGAGAGCTGTGGGAGCTTTCGCTCAACTGCCAGGACCCACGGACCGCTTATTATTTCAAGCATTCCAAGCGAGCTCTAATGGCTACCTCTCACATAGCCAACGCGCCATTGATCCTACGAGTGTAGTGAGCTTACCTTGATGCTGATATGAGTTGCTTTCTCTCTCACACACACCGGTAGCTCCAATATCCTAGATGCTAGCAAGCATCCTCAAGCCTCCTTGTTTATTAGTTGCTTTACAAGAGGCAAAAGCTATTTTGGAATACGAGGCACACTAGAGCTATGAGAGCTATGAGGAAGCTCAAGCAGTCATTGCAACTTGCTCAAACTCTCAAGAAGGTAGATTATGCTTCATGGAGGCCTATTGTGATCATAGTTAACACTAGCCCTATTGGATTGGTTGGTTGTTGGTTAGGATGATAAAAAGGGACATAGGTATGCTATTCACTTTGAAACAAATGTTTTCAATGAGAGGCCATGCAGGTATCCACAAATCAAAAGAGAGCTTTAGGGTATTACCATGACTCTTAAATGTGATAAGGAATACTTTATTGGTGCTTCAGTTGTAGTGGAAATGTATTGTTTGCCTCTCATAGGGATGGTCACTGTTTGTTCTATTCTTGATATTGCGATACTCCAATGGATTACATATATAGTATCTTTGAATTCAAGATCTAGACATATTATAAGGAGGGAAAATTGAGTGGCTGATATAATTTCTAGAGGCATGTTTTAGGATGAAGATTTACTTATTGCAAAGGATGGAGAGGCTAAGATGTTAGCTATGGTTGATCACATGTGTCATGCCTCTTCTTTTGTGGCATTTTCAAAGGATCTTTATGCAAGATATTGGTTGTAGATCGGCATTTGAGTACACTCACTAAGAGGGCTAAATGGATAGATCTAGAGTATAAGAAGACAATGTGTAAGGCACATGGTTATTTCTTGAGAGATGGATTTCTATGGAAGCATCCAACAAAGAGAGGTAGGATCTGCTTGTGAATAGTCTTTAACAAGACTATTCAACTATAGATTATGAGTGATTTTTATGAGAATTTATGGACTGAATATAGAGGTGTGTGGGCTACATATGAGAAAATCAAAGAAAGTTATTGGTGGAAAGGGATGTACAAAGATGTATCTCACTTTGTAGAAACATTGAGGAAGTGCGAATTGTATTCTTCATTTTGCAGCATAGGGATAAGCTTCACTGGACATATGCACTACAAGTGGATTGTTGATTTGATTGTTAAGATAATTAGGATTTTGCAAATGAGGTATATAGTCCATGTAAGGGAAGAATTTACCAATCAAGTTAAGAGAAGAGCATTAAAGAAGAAGGCTACTAGTGTTATATGAAAGTTGTACTTGAGAAGATCTCTTGTAGGTATGGATTTGTGGGAAAGATTATATAGATTGAGGAGAGCTAGATGTAGACAATGTAGAGATTTTTTTTCTAAACATGGCATTAAACTAGCTTTAACTTTAGCATGTAATCCAAAGGGAAACGGAAAAAGTAAGAGAGGCCATCCATCTATAGTAAAGGCCTTAGCCAAAGCTTGTGGTGGAAATATCAAGGATTTAGCTAAGGATGTTGCCTTATGCTATTTGAATGGATTTCACTACACATAGTGTTACTACTAGATATATGCTTGCAAAGTTGATATATAGGCAAAAGCTAGTAATGCCAACAAAGGCATGTACACTTACTTGGAGCGTTTTACCTTGGTAGGAGGATATGTCTAGAGAGGAACTCTTAGCTCTTTGCATTTGCTAGATTGAGTGGAGGTTAAAGGCTGTATAGTGTACAATGGGAAAACTCAAGGAAGCTAGATTGTGGAATAAGGATATGTTTGACAGCAAACACCTCTAGAATAGTGGAAGAGGGAGATCGGGAATTGATTTATGATAGCAATCTAGATAATGAGAATAACACTATTTAGAAGTTGGTGAAAAGGTAGTTTGGGCCATAGATGGTGATACATGCATATGACAATACTACTTATGAGTTCACTAAGCTTGATGGGATAGACTTGAGGATACCTATTGTAGGAAAGAGGGTCAAAATCTTCAAGAGGATAGATGATGACTCATATGCAATAGAAATTTTAGGAATGGATCAACATATGGCTAGAGGGGTTGAAGAAGGGGTAGTGGATGATGTAGAGGAGGATCGTAATACCTTGGATGCTGAGGTTGAGAAGCTCAAGATGTTTATAGAGCTCCAAGAAGATGAGGATGGGTGCATATGGCCCATCCAAGGCATGAGTAGGTCTAGAGGGGATGGATGTCATGGCATTGCGAATTGTTCTCAAAAAACCTACGGAAATGGGTGCTTGGTTATTGAATAGCTAGATTAAAGAGAATATAACTCTTATATATTTAGTTTATTGTGAAATGATACAAATTTATGTAAGGGAAGCATATGTTGGTGGGGTAAAGGGGAAGGAGGAATGCATGCTTTGTAGCCTTATGCATCCTTATCCTTGATAGATGGAAAAGGAGGATGAAAGTGAAAAAGCATACATGAAATTTGCTAGCTTTTGCATTGCATAAGAAAAATAGGGCAGTTTTGCTCTGCTTCTATTAGAGAAAGTACGCTCTCATAACTCTAAGGAAAGTATCAACCGTAAGGATTTTTAATATAGCCTTAACTTGGTGATGTAATATATAGAATAAAAGACTATGTATCATAAAGTAGAGGTCCCCCGATAGTGCTCATCTTGGGAGAAGACTCTCTGATGAGCTACAAAATAAGTTTTGCTACCATTAGTTGATAATGAATGATTGGGAGCATCTTGTTTTGCTAAGAAAGGTGATGGAGAAATCTTGCAATAGTAGCATTGTTAGAGGATTTTTTATCTATATCTTGAAAGAGTTTAACAAGTCATATATGAAATATTCTATTCTATGCATGCAAGATACCAGAAGGTGGGATTTGCTAGTTATCTCCTCACAATAGTGACTTGCTAATATATGAAAAGATAGGTGTTGAGCATGCCATGTTTGAGATCAAGTGGAATGTTTGAGTCGAGTCACCTAAGCTGGGAGAAGGAAGCTGGTAATCTACATGTTGCCCAAGTTAGGAAAGTAAATGAATTGCTTTAAACTTACCATGCCTAAATTTTTGGAGATGTGGCATGAGGCTATTCTTCACATAATGAGGTGCAAAAAGATAGAGATGGGGGCGCAAAAAGAAAATGAGAGTTTTTGAGCTCTTTGGGAAGGCACCATAGCTCATGCAAAGCTTAAATAAGAGGGGAAATTGAACCTTAGTGGCCTCAAGGACTTCCTTGGAGTTTCTTGAATGCTTCAAAGTGGGATCTTGAATTGATCTTTCTATAGTAATAATAGTAACCGATAGGGTATCCACTATCATAAGGCTTCCACAATGTGATTTTATGACCTCCATGGCATTTCCTATATGCATATGATGCTCTACTGAGGCTAGATCAATGATAGCATAAGAAATCATTTTGGAAGAATGGGAGCAACAAAGGCTTGCATTTTCACTCTTATATTTAAACTATCAGAACATGGATGAAGCTCTATTTTTCTTCATGTAAAGGCTTTTATTAGGGTTAAATCGTGTGTGATGCTTAGTAGTATGTTTGCTTGATAGGGCCTACCATACACTACATTTCTTGATGGTTTATGCATCATTTTGTTGTTGAAATCATTGAATTGAGCCTAAGAATAGTAATGCAATATTGGTGCAAGGGTATTCTTTGAGTATAAGTCTCAAAGAAAAGGATTTTTGTACTTGTTTATGAGTACATAAGACATATGTATTAGACATGCTTTGAATACATGAATTGAATAAAATAGAAGTTATGTTGGCTTCCATCTAGGTTCTTAGTCACTAAATTCAACTCATTTTTTCTATTTTCTTATTCTTTCTGGTCTTGAATCTTTGTACCCTTCTCACGGTAACCCCTGTGGTTAAGGCCATTGACAATATACACTTCAACATAGGTGAACTCGATATGAACATTGTCAAAAGGTTGCAGGATGGGAGACCATGTAGATGATACTCTCAGTTCGGCATTCAAAGAGTTTGTGCAGACTTATGGCATGCATAAGAGGGAAAATGAAATTGTTAAGACTTTACATAGTGTGGTTGCAAAGTTGCAAAAATGTGATGGAAGCAATGTTTCTTAGTACTACTTGAAATTTTATGTAGAGAAATCGGAATGGGAAAATGTATCTACATAAGAGATGCAATCATACTTTTATAAGGTTGTGATTCTTGAAATTCACACATGGGTAAATGAGATCCATCCAAGCCATGGGTGTTCTTGGGATTGCTTTAAGAGGGCCTTAAAGGATGAATATTTTATTGAAGATACAGATATGGCTACAAATATGACTTATTTGAAATGGGTTGCAGAGCCTACAGAGGGGCATATTACCCTTGAGTTGTTGAGGGAGTTTGAAAAGCATTATTATTACTTGGATGTTGTTGAGAAGTTGTCTTTAGAAATAAAAAAGATTAACTTGTTCTTGCAAGCAACAAACCCATCATTGTAGGGTGAGTTAGAAAAGCTTTTAGAAGATGATATTACAATGCAAGGACAGAGAACTAATTGGGTTGATGTACAAACTACAATGACAAATTTGGTCAATAGGCAAAAAATAAAAGAATTATTGATTACACCTAGTACTATTGTTAGCCCTTTTTGGATTGAACCTGATATCATGGTTGATCCTATTGCTAAGCTAGAGCCTATTTTGAGGCACCCATTGGATGTGCCTCTTGTTGCTTCATCTAGAGATGATGTTATTGAGAATATAATGAAATATTTTCCTGACTTGCATCTTAAGTATGTGGATCTTGTAAATTTTTGTTTTTTTATAGGTTGTAAGACACCTAGGGAGGGCTTTGTCAAAGACAATGTATGCAGTGTGACATCCAGTAGCATGAGTGGCGAGACTCTTGATTCATATCATGATGCTTTGGATCATAAGATAATTTATTAGAAAAATAATAAAATTCATGTATGAGAAATGGGTACATTTCTTGCCTTGAATTTTGATTAGGAAGGCATGCAAATTGGTGGAAGATTTGATTGTCTCAAGGATGCAATTTTAGCAATTCATGCATCTACTTTTGGTTTATACATAGAGACAGTACCTGCCATGGTGGTTGTTTATATATGGTCATGAGCTTTCGATTCTACAAAAAGGGAAACTTTTTTTGACTGGTTTGTCATGCTTGGGGCAAAACATATGGAGTAAAATAGGTTGGGATGCTCCAATGAGTCATTTATAGCATATGCATACTTGTGATATTCATGTTGTTGTTGAGGAAAAAAGATGATGAGGCTACAAGTACCTCAAAACAGATGACATGAAGTGAATTGGATTAATAGAATGATACTCAAAAAGAAAATCTTGAGCATGTTATGAAATATGTGGGGCAAAAAAAGAGGTATACGACATCAAAAAGGTCATGGCCAAAGAGCATGTAACCATACACATCATGTTCCAAGAAATTGGTAATTTTACCTAGATCAAATCATCTAGTTTAAAAACCATAATATCTTTGGAGCATATCAAGACTTAGAAATTCGTGTAGATCATAAGGTAGCATCAAGTACTCCCACATCCCTTGTCCAATCTGTTCAAAATGACTTTGGTCCATAAGACATACTCATATAAGCTCCATCATTATTGAGATGGCAAGCTCAACAAGTGTGGATATTGATTATGGATTACTTAGTTAGATGGTTCCACATATCCATACTTAGTATGTTAGTGGTCATTATGATCCTCACATGACCTCTGACTTATCACTTATTATATTTGGTTTGTTATATCTATCTACAACGCCAATTGATTAGTATAGTAAGTTATGAATGGTCTGACTTTGTAGGCTAGTTTTCTTTATGTTGTATCTTATCTATATTTTGTGTGCACTGCATTGTGTAAAAAAGAAAAAGACAAAATCAACAATAAAAATTTTTGGCCTCCATCTCTCTTCTTATGTTCTTGAGTGAGCTTCATGTTATGTATATGGTGTGTGTTTGGTCCAATAGCTCAAGCAAGTCTCCCCACCACACAATTTGTGACATGGTATCAGAGCTATACCATTCAGAGAGGATATTTTTGAAGGTTGAAGTGCATAAGAAGAAGCCAGGATTCAAGCAAAAAAGAAATGAGTTAGAAGCACTCACACTCTTCTACTCTTTCTCTTGGATAGTGCCTATGGAGACACCAAGAGTAGGGTAATGTTAAAATCTTAGATTTCTATGAGATTTAGTGTGCAAGTAGAGCACTATATATTTCACAATAAGACCCTTTAGGTCACACGTGTTGCTTCTTTACCATCGGATGCCATTTTGGTTTCCATTTAAGACTCGCAAGGTTGTGGACAATGTTTTAGGGTATATTGTAATTTCCATTGTGTCGAGTAAAAGTAGATACATAAGTTACAAATTTTGAATCTGTAAGTTTTGAGATATTTTCTAAGAAGAGAGAAAAGTTTTATTTGCAAATAGGTTGTAAATTACATGTGCTATTGAGCAATTAGTAAAAAAGACTACTTGGTGTATTGCTATATGCACTTGTTATGGAAGGTTACAGAAGACTTACTTACTATTTTGTATCAATTTTGTGAAAATGAAAGAGAATAATAGAAACCCTATTATTGAGAAGCTAGACAAGAATAATTACCTATCATGGAACTTTGTTTGACAAACTATCTTATTGAAAAATACCTCTATAAGTTTATTTTAGGTGAAACCACATATTTAGAGATTTGAGAATTTTCATAAAGTTAGAAAATTCCTAATGTGATTAATATTTGGATACATGGTCAAATCTTATACCATTTATTGAAGGCGAACTTTTTTCTAAATACTATATAAGCAATCCCCGGAGTCACACTCTCAAATACGGGGTTAAGATTTAGCCACTTGGTTAAATCTTTACTCGTTATTTGAAACTAAAACTTGGGAGATTCCCAAATTCTCTAATATGGTGTTGTGAAGAAAAGAAGCAAAAACTAAGTAATTATGCAACTACAAAAGAATTAAAGGCATATAAAGAATGGAGTGTAAAGGATAAAAGGTAATGTATTGGCTATTTGTAGTCATTGATAATACTATGTGCTGGGATATATAAAAGATATAAAATCTTAACCATGAAGGCTTATAAATAAAATGAACATACTTTAGGCATATCGATATTAGTGCAGCTTAGACAATCTTTAAAAATATATTTTCAATAAATACAAAGGGATAAAAGATTCAACTTAAGCAAGAGTTAAATACTTTGAAGAAAGAAAAGATGTATTTAAATGAGTATATTTTGAAATTGAAAAGCATAGCAAATGCCTTAGTAGCTATTAATGCAATACTTGATGATGATGATTTGGTTTCATCTACTTTGGGTTGCCTCAATAATGAGAAGGTATGTAACGTGTCCGCTTGTCCACTTGTGGGACACGTCTTAGCAGCCCATCGGGAAGAGAGCCTAGAAAGCGCCGCCTGGCACTTGCAAGGAATGTCACACTAGGGTTTGCGATCTAGGTCCTGATTCTGCCTCGAGCAGAAGTGTCTGACCGTTCCCACTTAGGATCGACCTGAAGTCAGAGTCCCTTTCCTATCAGAAAAGTCTCTAGGGAGTAGCTAGCGTCGAGCTCCAGATGGACCACTTTGCATAGGAACAACAGACTTGAAGCGGATTCATGCTGCACTTGGTTCATGGAGAATGGGAAACGAGAGGGATGCGAAGAGGAGATGGTGAAGAGCTTCACCCTCTTGATCCCTCACTCCCACTCACTCACTCCCTCACTTCCTCACACTCTCACACTCCCTCTCTCAAGAGCACACACAAGCAAGAAGAGGAGAAGAAGAGAAGAAGAGAAGAAGAGAAGAGCTCTCGTTGGGCACACACCAAAGAATGAGCTTCCATTCACTTTTTGAACTTTATATATACAAACCCTAAAACCCCATGGGCACCCATCCCTTTTTACATGACCGGCCATTGTGGCAAGGTCCCTTTTTCTAATTCCCCCTTTTTGCTTCATGCCCTAGGCCTATATTCGACTATTCTTTTACAAGTGGCACATGAGGGAGCGTGGCGCTCTTTTACAAGAGTTTTTGGAGTTTTTGAGGCGCCTTTTATTTAAAACTGCACTTTTGGCCCTAGCTTAGATTTAGAGGCCGCCTGCGTATCTTTGCTCATTTTCCATCTTCTTTTCTCTTTTTCATTCATCCTTTCACCTTCTCGGCTTGGGGTTAACATTACCCCCTCCAAAACAGGTGCTAGTCCCATGGCACTCTTGTTGACTGTGGGTGTTTAAGAGGCAGTTGGCGAAGCAGTCGTGTAAGGGCAGGGTGACGTGTAAACTGGGGTGCTCGTGGAAGCGTGGTAGTAAGGTTGGTTGGAGAAGTCAAACGGATAGCAAGTGGTTGACGGGGGACCTTCGAAGTCGGTGGTTGGTCGCCTTGGTGATGCTTGAAAGGACAGGGTGCGGTGCTCTACCTAAGGAGGGAGTGTCTATCTTATTGTGTAGTGCATTGTGCCCGTGCTCGTGGAATGGGGAGTTGGGTCTAATCACAGGCTAACCTGGGTGATATCCCACGCTTGGGGGACCCCATTTGTGCAAGAGGTGGAGTGTGAGTAGCTTAGGGTGATAGGTCTAACCATAGGCGAGTGAACCTCCCTAGGTATGTCCTGCCCTTGATTGGGCCCTAAGCATGAAGTGGGGGAGCAAAAGGGCTAGGGGGCTAGGGGCGGAGCCGGCCGACCGAAGCCACCAGGCATGCCTAACTTGAGGACCCCTAGGTGCAGTGATTGTGCTTTGTGTGGTGCTAAGTGCTTGTGTGAGTTCTTTGGCTATTCCATGGTAATGTTTCGCTTGCTTTTTTTTTTGGGTATTACACTAGTAGAATGACAGCCTTTACCTAATCTTCCTTGTCTGATTTAGGCAGAGAAGGGGGTCAGATGGATTTGCTAAAAATTTGATGGCTTTGCATGTACCCTTTGAGGTTCATGCAGACATGGAGGGAGATGGTGGAGAGGAAGGGATGGTTGCACCTAGTGAACTGGCTGTCGTTCATATCCTTTAGGAGAGCTAGGCAAAAGGAGGGGAGAAGGCTAGCTCTCATCATTAAACGTGCCATGGTGCAGCTGTCAATGGCGTTAGGGTCAAAAAAGAGGGGAGGCAAGCCACGCTCATGTGGGATCGAGTCCTGCTTGAGTAGTAGCTTAAGTTGCCTAAGATAATTACAGGTAGTTATAAAGGCTGGATCGGGGCATGAAGAGAAGTCTGCGAGAAACCACATCATCGAATCATTTAGGCTTCCCGAGTAAAAAAGAAGGGCATGCTTGAAGGAGGCGACATTGGAGTTGTAGATGCTGGGAAAATAATGACGCCCATGGAGGGTGGCAACAAAATCCACACCTATCCTACAAGGATACGCCATGAATGTGGGGTCGTTCCTCTCATAGGGTAGGGTGTTACAAAATGCCATCCAGGCGAGCATGCTAATATCACACACTTGCCTCCTCCATAGGGGTTGGCAATTGTAGCCCTGTACAGTATGTGGTATTTCGAACACCTTGTCTTGCCAAAACTCTGCTTCCTCCATTCCCCACAGAGTGGGGGTCTTTTCCCTTTCTTCTAGCCATTTTTGTCCCAGTCAGCCTCCAATCGTAATCACCTCCTCCATCATCTTGATCGGTAGGACCCTCCATAGGCTATTAGGCATGAGGAAGCTGAAGGTGAAAGGGTCTTTTTCGTTTTCTTGCCGTTCCCAAATCACCAGCTTCGCATGGAATCCAGCAGGGAGGTCATCGAGGCACGGTGGGAGGGGTGTGGACGGCCGCACGACTGGTTTGGCTCTTAACTGCTTCCTGGTTTCTTCAACTAATTTTCTCCGTCTCTCCCTTAGCGCGGTTTGTTTTTCTGAGGGCGGATCAATCTGTTGCTATTCTTGAATATACGGCAAGGGGGGTTGTGGGATTATCTCTTCGCTGGTTCTCTCCATAATGAATTCAAGGTCAGCCTCCTCACCCTACTGGTCTTCTAGTTGCACTCCTTCCTCAAATCCCAGTGCGTCCAATTCCTAGGGGGTTAGGCCGATCAGTAGTAGGTACTTCCGTTGCTCTTCTAAGCTCAGCCTAACCTCCACAGGTCGGGGTGGCATCTATAGCCCCACATGCACGGCGCTGCTGCGATGCTCAGTTTTTTTTGCACCACCTCCAACGACTCCTTTCCCTCTGGCCGGGTCGTGTCCAGTAATGTGTTGAGAAAGGCCTATTGTTGGGCACTGAAGGTGATCTGGGTGGCGTCTGCTTTACTTTTATGCAAGGATTCTTTCTTTCTCCACCAAAGCGAGGCGCCGTGCCAGTGTCTTCACCCGTTTCTCGTTCTGCGCGGTCCATTCCTCTACTCTTTTGTTCATTCCTTTCATGCTCTCCCCCTGCTTTTGTGCTAGGGTGACGAGCTTTTGCTCCTGGGCTTTGAGTTCTCTGCTCATATTCTCGTGCTCTTTCCTTCCCAGGTGCACTTGATCGGTCATAGACTTGATCTCCTTTTGCTGCTGCTCCCTCTCTTGCTTTCTCTCCTCCTCTTTGGCATTTAGTTCCTCCATCATTTGCTCGATGTTGACAGTTTTTGCCTCTAATTCCCCATGTTGCATCAAGAGGAGCTTGTATTCCTGTTGCATCTACACCAGTTCTTGATTCTCATCCTCGAGCAGCTGTTTGTAGCTTTCTTCCATGCCTTCCTTGGCCTTTAATTCCTGCTTGAGGTCAAAAATCTGTCATTGTTGCATGGCTATTGTGTGGGTTTTCTCAAGCTGAAAGGCAGCTATTGACTCCTTTTCCGCCACCAACTCAGCCACAGCCATCCTCTTTTCCTCCTTCGCCCTCTCCAATTGGGAGAGCAACTCGACGACGTACTCATCGTAATTGGCTAGTGGCGTCATTGTTGTGTGGGTTGGGGTGGTTGAGGCTTCCACTCTCGGATGCTTCTGGTCCTGTCTCAATTCAGCATCTGCGGGCGACTGGTCTCTTTTGCCCCATGGCCTGGTTTCTGTGCTCTTTCCCTAGGCCATTTCTTTACTTATAAAATATTGCATCCATGCCACAAAGTTGGAAACCTCCATGCTGGTGGGGATACTAGGGGTGAGGATGGTTGGTTCGGTGGAGGGTGCCATGAGGGTGGGGATAGGATGGAGGAGGGCCTTACCTTTGCCTTCAAGGATAGCAGGCGGTGCGACTTCTGGTACTTGTGTGCTAGAGCTAGGCCCTTCTTCCCTTAGCTGGCTCCAGGCTCCTGGATCATTAGCCCTGCACTGCTGCTTAATGGACTATCGTGTGGCTTCGGCCAAGTCCTCCTCCTCCTTCCTTCTTAGTTCCTCTTCTTCCTCCACAGCTCTTCTTTGCCTTTCTTTTTCAACTTTCCTATATTCTTCCTCCAATTTCTCATTTTCTTCCTGCTCTTCTCTTTTTCTCTTCTCAGCCTCCTGTTTTGACAGCTTTTTAGCCCTCTTGACTTGTTTTTTTGTTTCTTCTTCTTCATGTTTCTTCTTCTTCTCCCTCTCCTTGGCCTCCTTGAGGGATTGTCTTTTTGACTTTTCCAAATCCTCTTTGTCGTTCCTGCGGCCTTCATCCGGCTTCTTTTTCTTCTGCGATGTCTTCTTCTTGGGTTCCTTGACCTGCTTTTTGCTTGATTGCTCTTCTTGCCCCTGCCCTTTCTTATCAGTTTCTTCTTCTGCATCTTGCATCTCTTTCACTGCCTCCTGGATGAGCACAGTCAAAATGCTTCCATAGGCAATGAACGAGGCCTTCTTTCTTTCCGTGGCCCTAGAAGCTGGAGACTCTCCTCCTGCGGTGGGTGTGCTTCCTAAAGCCAGTGCTTTAGCCTCCTGGTCGATAATTTTGCGCACATAGCCGTTCTAGTCGACTTCATGCAGGGTGTGAGCCACTATGTTCTCCAGCACAAGCACACTGATTCGGTGCATCAAGGCGTTGTAGCACTGGCTGGAGAAGAGCGCGTGTACTAGTTTTGCATGCATTCTGGTTTTCGCATCAGGGATGTCCTGGATGCTGATGCCGTCATTTGTCAACATGTCCTCCTTTCTCATCTTCAGCATGGCGTACACATCCCTCTTCTGCTTCTTCTCTATTTTTGGCTCCAGTCCCAATGCCTTCTTCACTAAGGCAGGGGTTAAGCGAACCTGCACCTGTTTGGCGTTTTGTCCCCTTCCTATCGTGACGGTGCCGCACTCATTGTCGGGGTCGTAAGACCTGAGAAACTCCACACACTTTGTGTGGTCAGGTTCTTGCACAAAATTTTCAAGGTACTTGGTGAAGTTGCATTTTTCAACGACTCTCCTGGCCGCTTTCTCCTTGGCTACCAAACCTTCTACATTGTGAATGGTTCAGAACTTTAGTTGGTTGTAGGCACGACTCTCCAAAGTGATGCTGTACTGCGCTCTTTCCTCTTTTGTGAATGGAAGTTGGTGGGCACGATCTTGCTACGACATCTTTTGTTCCTGTCATAAACCCCAGTTTCCAAACCTTAGTTTCCATTAGTACTTTCAAATTAACATTTCGCAAGAAAAATCATAGACTTAAAGGGAAATATTCTATGTGTTTATTGAATGAAAGTATTAAAATCCTATCCAATGTGGAGTCTTCCCTTTCAGCTTTAACTTTTTGCCCTTTATTTCAAAGTTCTCTTGACATTTTCCTACCTCGCTCGTTGTCTACATGCTTATGCGTTTTGCTTGATTTTCATTGGTTTTAATTGATCTCTTGATTCACCTCACTCCCCTTCCCTTCCCAGCTTGAGAAGAATCCTTACTAGGATTGAAGGTTTTGGAGGTTGAGGACCTTCGGCAATGGGTCTTAGGAGTTACCAGCGTAGGAACCGTGTAGAAATCGGGGTTGTACTCTAAATGAGCTGCGCGATCGAGATCAAAAGGGTGAGTGCCAACGTGTGTTATGTAAGTGAGAACATCTGTTAGGAAGTCACCAGTGGCACTGTGGCTAGCAATGTGTAGCTCCTCCTCAGTCAGTAGGCGATCGAGATAAGGATGTCCCTTGATATGCTCTTCCAGGGGGCGGTCGCGAAGAGTGGTTAACACTCTATACGAGGTTGGTGCGATATAAGTGGGGTTGTACTCCGTTGTTTTGATTGCGCGACGCTGCACTGCATTGGTCATGACTCGGCATCCCTCTACTTCCCATTGCAATGTAAGAGTGTACTAGTGCCGCAAGAATGGAGATTCAGTCCCAAAAAGTTTGAATAATTCTGCAATTTCTTGGTCGGTGATGATAGAAGTGGTTCGCTGATCGTATGACGTTATGAGGCGTTGTTTGAGGGCTTGCTCTTTAGAGACCTTACTATTGAGCAATATAGCAGTGGAGTTTGCTGCCTTTGCGAAGGCAAGTTCAACCGTCTCCCAAGAACAAGGCATCGTGCAAATTTTGATTGCAAAAGGCTCGGGCAACAAGCCTAAGTCCAAGCGGTCATAGCTCAAAGCTAGCTCTCTGAAGATGGCATCGAGCCGTCTAATGCAATCAACCACGTCATCCCCTGTATCTTCTGCTAGATCTGAGGCCAGTGTCAAAAATGATTTCCGCTCGTAGGAGGGTTTAAGACGTACTGGTGGCTGGGGTTTGATAGCACTAGAGCCTTTGACAGTGGATAGTTATTGTTGCGGGTGTGCCTTAGGTTGCGGTTGGGCTTCTTGGCTTAGGGCTGGGGAAGCAGCAGCTACTTTTGATGGACTGATGCCTTCAGAGTGGATCATTGTAGTCGGATGGGCTCTAGTGGGTGATGGGTCATGCGACGATGTCTGTCGTTTGGGCCAGTAGGCTTGTTTGACTCTCTTGGGCATATGTGTGGATGGGCTTGATGGATGTGGGCCTGGGGAGCACTGCGGCTTATGGTTTTGAGGTTTTATGGGGCTGGGGGTGATTAGGCTTGGGGGTAGCATATGAGTGGTGGTCTTGGTCGTGTGGGCTTTAGGGATCCATAGCCAAGCATTCCCCTCATAGTAGCCTTGAACATGCAGGAGGGCTTTAGGGACCCACCTTTGCCTGATCATGCATTGATTTCTGTAACCTCGCCTTGGTGTCCTAGGTTTAGAGCTTTGGGTCTTATGAGGTCGTGTGTGATGACTCCTAGGCAGCGGTTGCGGCTGTTTAGGCCTCCATTAGAAACCAGGTTGTTGAGCCTTAACTTTTGTTACTACGAGTAGCGGTTCTTGAGAGGTGGTGGGTGGTGGCCGAGCACTACCCTTCTCCTTAGATTTGGATGCTAATAGTTCTATCTGTGGCCATGTGGATTGTTCCATCGCACAACCCTTGCTGAAAGGTGTATCAATGCGGATGTTGCCTATGGCAAGGTGAATGTGCTGCAACTCATAATCGACTTGGCAATGAGTTTGCTTCTTGAAGGTTCGCCCTAACAACGTCTCTGTGCCTGCATCCTTGGTGTTTGGCAGCACGTAGAAGATCATTGGTACAGTTTTAGTCTCGATAGAAACGGCTGCCCTGCACTTACCGAGAAGTGCATAGGAGCGGCCCCCATATGGATTTAATTTGGTGTTAGTGGGTTGTAGTAGTGGTTTGCCAAGTTGGGTCCAATGATCGTGAGTCAAGACATTGAAGTCTGCTCCCTCGTCAATTAAGGCATTGAAGACGCATGTTCGCTTGGCAGTGATAGTGATGTGCAGGCATTGAAGACGCATGTTCGCTTGGCAGTGACCATGATGTGCAGGTATGCAGGTTTCACAATTTCCTCATCCTCGGTCATCGATTTCGGTGATGGTGGCTACTCGGACGTTGACTGGTGGTTCATGCAAAGGATGCGTGGGGGGATAGTATTTCTTGACACAGCTGCCATTGAAGAAGCCTATTCCTTCGCTAGCTAGAATCTCGAGCTTGACGTTACCCGTTCGGCTGATCGCACGGACTCTGAAAGGTCCAAGACCTCGAAACTTTATTTTTTTCTTGTGCCCCTTAACTGAGTATAGGAGCATTAGGTCGCCTTGTTTGAAGTCACGTTGCTTGAAATTCTTGTCAAACCAGCTCTTGCGTCATGCCTTCTCACATATGAGCGCATGAGTGGCTAGAAGGCGAGTCTTCGAGAGGCGTTCGAGCTCTACTAGATGTTGCGTCCATGCCTCCTTTCCTTCCCATCGCTCCTGAAGTGCAATTCGTAGGGTAGGCACGAAGAATTATACGGGGAGAATTGCTTTGGTTTCGTAGGTCAACCTAAAGGGGGTCTATCTGACGGCCATTTTGTAAGTTGTACGGTAAGTCCACAAGGCCGCCATCAGCTTGTTATCCCAGTCACTGCGTGAGGTTGAGACTACCTTGGTTAGGACGTTGACAAGAATCTTATTTGTGGATTCTGCCTAGCTGTTTGCTTGAGGGTAGTATGGAGAGGATTTTCAATGGATAATTAGGAAGGTGGATAGGAGATGAGTTATCACTTCATTGATGAAGTGTGTCCCTTGGTCATTGACTAGTTTGATGGGGCATCCGAATCGTGAGATCACTTGCTTCCACAAGAACTTGGCAGTCATTCGAGCATCGTTCTTTTGGGTTGATCTCGCCTTTGTCCACTTTGTTAGGTACTTTGTGGCCACAACGATGTATTTGGCTTGAGAATACTGTGCAGTGGGGCTGATGGGTCCCATGAAGTTGATTCCCCATTTTTCGAAGGGTTGTCGTGCAATGATTGGGGTCAACTCCATTTGATCCTTGCAAATCGGGACCTTCATCCGTTGACATTCATCACAATGCTTAACAAATCGTGCAGCATCACGAAACAACGTTGGCCACCATAGTTGAGACTGCAACACCTTGTGGGCCGTTGTATCTCCGCTAAAGTGTCCACCAACAATCCCATTGTGTGCCTCCGAGAGCACGTCGTGCATCTCATGTTCTCACACGCATTTGCGCAGCAATCCATCTTTCCCTAAGCGATATAGCTGGCCTGCTATCAACTAGTAGGGTTGGATTTTGAGAATAAGTCGCCTCAGTCTTGCCTTCTTTATTGGTCGTTTAGGCAGTCCATGCTCAAGCACTTGGACTATGTCATCTGCCCAATATGGTGTTAGATCAGCCTTGAATAAATCCCTCCCGTTGGAGAGGTTAAAGAGGTGGGCGTCTGATAATTCATTGGTAATGCCTTCTCTAGCAGATTCTCTTATGGGGATGCGTGATATATGATCAACCATGTAGTGCTATTTTCCCTTCCGTACAACCACGAAGAAGTCAAACTCCAAAAACAGAAGGAGCCACCGAGCTATGCGTCCTGTAGTGCAAGGTTTGTTCACTAGGTATAGCAAGGCTTGATGGTCTACAAAGAAGGTAAAGGGTGTAGCCAATAGATAATGCCGGAACTTCTTCACAGCAAACACCATGGCCAAGCCCTCTCTCTTCATCATCGAGTAATTCATTTCCATCTCCGTGAGTTGTCTGTTGGCAAAGCTCACTGGATAATCTAGGTTGTACTCACCAGGTTGGCACAACATTGCCCCCACAGCAATTTTAGAAGCATCGATATGCACGTGGAAGGTTATGGTCCAATCTAGGGCTCGTAGAATTGGTGCTGTGATTAGAGCCTTCTTCAACTCTTCATATGCTTGTTGGCATGCTTCAGTCCATTCAAAGACAATCAACAGCTTGTATAAAGGTCTAGCTATCAATGAGTAATTCAACACAAACCGTCAATAGTATCATGTATGGCCTAAGAAGCATTGAACTCCCTTGTAGTTGGTTGGGGGTGGAAGGTCGACAATAGCCCTAACTTTCGAGAAGTCCGTGGCAATGCCATTCTTCGACACCACGTGGCTGAGGATGCATCCATGCTTCACCCAAAACTGGCATTTTAAGGGGTTCAAGGAGAGACGATATAGGCGGCACCGATCAAAGACTGCTTGGAGTTTGTTCAAGTGTTCCATCCAGGTCGAGTGAATGCAGAGGACATCGACAAAGACTTGTAACTCCTTGCAAAGCATGTCTTTAAATATGGTGCACATGAGACGTTGAAAGGTGGCAGGGGCATTAATCAACCCGAAAGGCATGACTATGTACGCAAAGACGCCCCACTCGGTGGCGAAGGCAGTCTTATGCCTGTCGGCAGGATGCACTTGTACTTGATTGTATCCTGAGAAGTAGTCCAGAAAACTGTAGGCCTCCTTGTATGCCACTCTTTCAAGCATGTGCTCGGCGTATGGCAATGGATAATTATTTCTTTTAATAGCAGCGTTCACCTTCTTGTAATTGACGTGCACTCTAATTTTTCCGTTTTTCTTCATCACAATGACTATGGGTGATACCCAGTCCGTGTGCTCAATTTCGTAAATGAATCTTGCTTTCATCAGCTTATCAATCTCTTCCTTGATAACATGGGCGTGCTTAGGATTCATTGGGTATGGTCGCTGCTTCACCGGCGATGTGTGTTTGGTGTCATGGGTATGTTATGAGTCACTACACTCGGGTCTACCTCTTTAAGATCTTCCAAGGACCATGAAAATACGTCTACATACTATCGCAAGAGAGCGACAAGACTCGCTTTTTCTTCCTCAGTCAAGTCATCGTCAATGAAGACTGGTCGGGGTGTCTCTCCTTCTCGGGCTAAGTTCACCTCTTTGACCCTGGCTGGTCCCTCGATTGGTTCACTCGTTTGCCCTTGCTGTTTGGCACCCATCAAGATCACTATCCTATCTCCACTCTTGAATTTCATAAATCGTTTAGAAAGGTCCCATGGTTTTCATTGTTTGTCTGTTTGGGTGTCCCTGGGTTGGTTCGCCCTTCCTTGCTTCAATCATCTGCGCCTCAAGTGGACAAGTAGGTGTTGAGATATCGAGCTCCACTTGTGATACGCCAGGGTGACCGTTGTGTATTTATGTCACCGACTTGTCAGTTGCAGACGCGGTTGGTACACCACCCATGAATAATAGCTACATGACAGCTATCCTTATCTACTCTAGTTCGTGGCTCAGTAAGTATGCCACCTTAGTTTGTTGAGTTTGGTTTGAGACCCATATATAGGGTTCTTCTATTTCTTTGTATGAGAGTTCTTTTGGCTTACACAACTAAGAAGAGGAAAACTGTTTTCAGCCTCCACCTCTGTGTGTATTCCCCCATTGTGCAAGCAAGAAAGCTACAAGTGAGACTCCTTCCTTCTCTCCCACAATCTTGACATGGTATCAGAGCCTTGTTCGTGGTAAGGAGCTCAAGAAAGCAAGCCAAGCTCGCGGTGTTCTGGTAAGAGGAGCAGTGTTGCTTTCATTTTCTGTTTTGGGAGCAGATCTCTGCAGGTAGCACAGCCGGAAATTGTAAGAGTGCATTGTCTCAGGTTGAGACGCCCTTCGCGGTGAAGCAAGAGGGTAGTATATGTTGCGGGTAAGGGCTTTAGCCCTAGGCGACCTTGTTTTTTTGATTTGAGGCCATTTCGGGGCCTGTTTTGGAGGCGGAAGTTTTCTGCACGCACTCAGGAAAAGGCTTAGTTTTATGCTGTGCAGCCACTGTTCTACAGGTCGGTGAAAAGTTACTATAGAAATTGCATCGTATGCTTGTGCGCAGAGACATTGGGAGTTTCAGAATCATCCTTGGTTCCTGTTTATGCAAAATCGTCACTAGGAAGTGACTGTGTGGTCAAATACCACTTTCGCCAGTTTTGCAGATTTGCCCTTGTGAGGGTGAAGCTGTGTTTTTTGCAGTGACAGAATTTTTTGCAGTATTCTGTAATGGCGTCTGATTCTCTTTCACAGATTGTCACTGAAAAGCTTGACAAGAACAACTTCCAGGCATGGAAGTTTAGAATGAAGAATTTCCTTATGGGAAAAGGATATTGGGAATTTGTTGCAAGAAATGAAGAAGAACCAGTTCTTCCTGATGTTCCCAATCAACAGCAAATGCAGGCATTCAAAGCATGGCATGAGAGAGCCAGGAAAGTTATGTACTGGCTGTCTATCAATATTTCAGACTCTATGATTGTGCATATTCAGGATGCAAGTACGCCAAAGGAGGCATGGGATACACACTTGGTCCTACTTTGCATGCTGATGGTTTGTCTCTGTTTATGGGTTCTCCCCTATTCGTGGGTTCCTTGAGTGGCTTATCTGAGTGGGTTCCTTGACTTATTAAATATAGTCCTCAAGTTATCTCTACTCTATGTGTGTGTTCTTTCTGGTGCACTTGTGTTCAATCAGGTTTTCAGTTTTTCTTAAGTGCACTTCAAGTGCGGAAATTCAAGGTGAGTGCAGCAAAGAGTCTCAAAGCGTCTCATGCACCCTTGGGCTTGATAGGCTTTGTGGATCAATTCTCTAGCCGTCTAGATGGGATTTAGGGCCTTTTGGTTACATTGCCTTGCCGTTTTTGGGCTTGATCAGGGTTTTATGGCTTAGCGGGTTGCCTCTAGGTCTCTGGGTTTCTAGGTATTGCAACAGCCCACTCAAACTGTTAAGCGGCTATGCCTTACAATTTTGTCTACTCGGTGCACCAGAATCAGGCTCTGAACGTCAGGAGGGCTTACGACAGGTTGCGCTATTGTGGGTTAGGTGAAATTTCTGAGAAATTGAGTTAGACACACACTTGGCCCAACTGGTCCAAATTGTAGGGGCTGAGCGAGTGACTCGGACGGGCCGAATCGCACTTGTCCCAGTGCAAAAAGTTTTTCACGGGCCGAGGTCCGAGTGGAGTAACTCGGATGGGCCGAGTCAAATGTTGGGCCGAGGGCTGAGTCGGTCTTGGGCCGAGTGTCAGTTTGGTCAAAAGGCCGAGTGACGGAACTTGGACGGGCCGAGCTGAATGTTGGGACTAAGGGCCGATTAGGGTTTTCGGGTCAAGGTTCGAATGGGCGGGTCCGAGGGCCGAGTCTGGGACTCGGCCTAAAAAGGGCCATTCAAACGGGCCGAACGCGGCGCGACGAATGCCGCGCGATAACAATTTTGATCGAATCTCCCAAATCCCAACCACAAACTTCCAGATCCTGGCTAAGGCACCAAGGGAAGTGATTGGTATACCTGGGGTGAGCGGTAGGCTCTCCGATGACGAGATCGAAATGAATCTTTCTGGGGGCTCTCTCTCTCTCTCTCACTGCAATGGTTGCAAATGAGCTCCCCCTTGGCCTCTTGGCTCTTAAACCCCTTCCCGAGCAGGGCTTTGACACTCTCAATCACTCACTTGCCGACATTAAGCATCCCAAGCCAACTTTTTGCCATTTTTTGCATGATTTATGTCCTATTTTGCCTTGTTTGCAATAGTAAACCCTACCCTTTCCCGGTTCGATTTCCTAATCCTATCCTATACTAAATGCAACGAGAATCAAAAGCAACAAATTGAAATGATTTCTCCCTTTTTTCCAATCATCAAACAAACAAACAAACCTAAAATACTTACTTGTTTCGAAGATCAAAACACCCAACCTTCCTACCTATCTCAAGCTCCGTTTCGGGGGAGAATCCCTTACTTCGATGCTCGATATGGGGCGTGCAAGCGCTCAAGCTTGAATTCGTTAGTTCCAGCCAATAGAACCAAAATGTGGGAGCTTTTGCTCAACTACAAAGACCCACGGACTGCTTATTGTTTCAAGCGTTCCAAGCGAGCTGTAATGGCTACCTCTCACATAGCCGATGCGCCATTGATCCTACGAGTGTAGTGATCTTACCTTGATGCCGATATGAGTTGCCTTCTCTCTCACACACACCGATACCTCCACGATCCTAGATGCTAGCTCAAGCATGCTCAAGCCTCCTCCATCCACCATAGCCGCGTGTGCAAGAGAAGAAAATAGAAGAGAAGAGGAGAGGAGATGGTGAAGAGCTTCACCCTCTTGATCCCTCACTCCCACTCACTCACTCCCTCACACTCTCACACTCCCTCTCTCAAGAGCACACACAAGCAAGAAGAGGAGAAGAAGAGAAGAAAAGAAGAGCTCTTGTTGGGCACACACCAAAGAATGAGCTTCCATTCACTTTTTGAACTTTATATATACAAACCCTAAAACCCCATGGGCACCCATCCCTTTTTACATGACCGGCCATTGTGGCAAGGTCCCTTTTTCTAATTCCCTCTTTTTGCTTCATGTCCTAGGCCTATATTTGACTATTCTTTTACAAGTGGCATAGGAGGGAGCCTGGCGCTCTTTTACAAGAGTTTTTGGAGTTTTTGAGGGGCCTTTTATTTAAAACTATGCTTTTGGCTCGACTGCATGGGTATCTTTGCTCCTTTTCCATCTTCTTTCCGTTTTATCATTCATCCTTCCGCCTTCTCCGCTTGGGGTTAACAAGAGCGAAAGAGGGAGGGAGAGGGAGAGAAGGAGAGAAAGAGAAGGAAGGAGAGCTTTTCCTCGCCGCCGCCATTGCGCCGCCATTCGCGAATAAGAGGAGGAAGTGTATGAAGGGCAAAGAGGAGCCGCCGTGAAGAGGAGATGAAGAATCCATCTTTGAGCCTTTGCGGTGAATACATTGCTCCCTCTTTCTTTGTTATTATTCTTTCTCCTTATCTTTTGTTTGTTTTTGTTGAGAATGAGGTGCATTGAGGGAGAAAGAGAGGAAATGAGAGAGGGAGAAGAAGAAAGGAAAAGGAAGAAAGAACGAGAGAGAGAGGGAATAAATATGAAACATAATAAAGAAAGAGAGAAAGAGAGAGAGAGAGGGAGGGAGGGAAGGAGGGAGGGAGGGAGAGAGGAGAATGAATGAGAAAACATGAGGGGGTAGAGAAAAACAAAGAGAGACTGTAGTCATGCAAGAGGACATTTCATGGTTAAAAGCTTGGTGAAAGAAATGTCAAGAATTGTGTGGTGGAGGGACTTGCTCAAGATACTGCCGTCGAACACACACAGAATGCACAAGGAGAAGCTTACTCAAGAGACAAGAAGAGAGATGGAGGCCAAAACATTTTCTTGCTGATTTCTTCTTCTTTTTTCACAAACTTTTACAATGTACACAAAGTATAGATAAGATACAACATAAAGAAAAGTGGCCTACTAAGTCAAACAATGCATAACCAACTACACTAGTCGACTAGCGCTATAACTATGCCAGCTGTAAATAGGTGTAACAACCTGAATATAATAAGTAATGAGTCAGTGGCCATGTGAGAGTCATAATGACCACCGACATGCTAAGTGTAGATGTGTGGACCCATCTAACCAGGCGGTCCATCATTAATGTCTGCATGTGTTGAGCTTGTCATCTCAACACTCCCCCTCAAGCTCAACTGCATCTGTGCAACTCCAAGTAAGCTTCGAAACTTTTGAAGCTTCTCTGTACCCAATGCCTTCATGAAGATTTCAGCTATGTGATCCTGTGTGCTGACATACACTAAGTCAATCTCACCTGCTAGTACCTTCTCTCTTACAAAGTGGTAGTGTACCTCAATATATTTTGTCCTGGCATGGAACACAGGGTTCCTAGCCAACTGTATACTGCTCATGTTGTCACTTTAAATGATAATTGGACCTTCCACCTGCACATCTAAATCGGCCAATAACTTTTGCAGCCATCCTACCTCACATGTTGCAACAATAGCACCTCTATACTCAGCCTCTGTACTCGACAAAGCAACTATAGATTGCTTTTTGCTACTCCAAGTAACTGCTGCACTACCAAGAGAGAACATGTATCTGTTGGTAGATCTTTTATCAGAGATACTACCAGCCCAATCTGCATCTGTGTATCCAAACACCTGTACATCTGTACCTACCTCATAGAAAAGTCCATAATGTAATGTGGACTTCACATATCTCAATATACGTCTGACTGCATCCAAATGTGGCTTTCTAGGTACTTGCATAACTGACTCACAAGACCAACATCGTAGCTCAAGTCTGGCCTTGCAATGGTCATGTAGATCAAACTCCCCACTATCCTCCTGAACATAGTAGGTCTTCTATCTCATCCCCAACATCAGCACTCAACTTTACATTCTGCTCCAACGGGATTGAAAGTGGTTTGCATGCTGTCATACCATACTTGGACAACATATCCAAGCCATACTGTCTTTGGGACAACCATATACCATCATCACATCTAATCACCTCAATGACAAGGAAGTACCTTAGCTCACCTAAATCCTTCATCTCAAACTTCTTATTCAAAAAGTCATTGACTTCAACAATCCCTTTATCACTATCACCTGTAATAATCAAGTCATCCACATAGATGACTATGATGACCAAACCTGCATCTCCCTTTCTCACATAAAGTGAGTGATCAACATCAGAAACATAAAAGCCAATATTGACAAGATACTCTCTGATCTTGTCAAACCATGCTCTAGGTGCTTGCTTGAGCCCATAGAGCACCTTCTTCAACCTACACACATACGTGGGATGCTCTAAAACTTCATAACCTGCTAGCTGATCCATATACACTTCTTCCTGCAAATCACCATGCAAGAAGGCATTCTTCACATCCATTTGTTGCAACCTCCAACCTTTGGATGCTGCCAAAGCAATCATACATCTGACAGTTGCCATCCTAGCAATTGGACTAAAGGTTTCTTCATAATCTATGCCATATGTCTGGGCATAGCCTTTTGCAACCAGCCTAGCTTTGTACCTACTAATAGAACCATCTGCATTGTGCTTAATCTTATAAACCCACTTACATCCAATAGCTTTCTTGCCCTTTGGCAATGATACTAGATCCCAAGTCTTATTGGCCTCTAATGCATCCATCTCCTCATCCATTGTTGCATCCCAATGAGTATGACCAACAGCATCCTCAAAACAAGTGGGCTCAACATCCTCAACTAGTTTCAACATATAAGCATAATGGTGAGCTGCATAACCTTCAAAATCAAATCTTTTAACAGGGTATCTGACCTTGCTAGATCTGTGTACCACTGGATCACTCAATGGAGCCTTTACATTACTATGAGCTCTCTGTACACCTGGTGTCCTGACAGAAGGAATACCAAGCTCATCATCCAAGCTCTCTGAGCCATTGGAGTCTCCATCAAGAACTGCATCAATGCCATCTGACACTTTATTCTTTCCTTTGTCTTTACCTGTAGTGCTACTAGATGCACCTGAAGATGTAGAGCTACTCCTTGGTCTAGGACTACCAGATGATGTCTCTGGTCCACTAAGAGTCCATGATTCTTGCTTTTCAGCCTGCACATGAGTGTCATGATCATCATCATCATCCAATGCATCACCATTAGATGCATATCAATTGCTCATTTAATCAAAGATGACATCCCTGCTCACTCTGAACTTACATGTGACAGGGTTATAATAGCAATACCCTTTCTGCTCTAAAGAGTATCCAGTAAAGACACATTTTTCTGCCTTTGGATCAAGCTTCTTCCGTAGCTCATCTGGTACATGAACATATGTAACACATCCAAATATCTTCAAGTACGATACATCAGCCTTCTTGCCAGTAAAGCATTCTTCAGGAGTCATCCCATGAACTGCAGTTGTGGGAGTTCTATTCATAATGTAGATAGTAGTATGGACAGCCTCAGACCAAAAATGTTTGGGCATATTCTTTTCAGCCATTAATGCTCGTGCAACTTCTGCAATATGTCTGTTTTTTCTTTCTGCAACACCATTTTGTTGTGGGTTATACCTGCATGTGAACTGTCTCTTTATCCCATGAGACCTCAGAAAATCGCTGAACTCATTCGAGAGGTACTCTCCCCCTCCATCTGACCTCAAGCACTTTACTTTCAAGCATGTTTCTCTTTCAACTGCAGCCTTGAAAGTTCTAAAGTGCTCAAACGCTTCACTCTTTTCCTTCATAAAATATACCCACAGCTTTCTAGAACAATCATCAATGAATATGACAAAGTATGAACTGCCTCCAAGAGATACATTTTGTGTAGGCCCCCAAATATTTGTATGCACAACATCAAGGATATTTTTGCTTACATCTTTGTCTTGTGAAAAGGGTTGTCTTGCCTGCTTACCAAACTGATATGCTTCGCATACCTTATGAAATTCTGCAACTCTAAATGTAGGCAAACATGTAACCAACCCTTTGGACTGCATTAATTTCAGCCTTTGTACATTTGCATGTCCAATGCGTTTGTGCCAAATTTCAATATCTGCAACAATAGCTTTTCCTTTAGCATACATAGCAGCATTCATAGTAGGAATTTCAGCATCCAGAGTAAACATACGTCCAACTCTACTTCCCTTTGCAACCAACCTGCACTTGTCATTGAAGTCTTCTACAAAGCAGCCCTTTGCATTAAATCTGACTTGCAGCCCTTGCTCTACCATCTGACCGCGACTGACACCAAGTTCTTTGTAATAGATGGCACATGTAATACATCTGAAAGACTCTTTGTCTTACCATCATGCAAGGACAAGGAAAATTTTCCAATGTGTGAAATTGGGTGGCATGAATCATCACCCGTCTGCACATAACCTGTATTTTGCAAATCCTGCATCTCTCCAAATCATTCTACATGCCTGATCATATGATTGGATGCACCTGAATCAACATACCAAATATCATCATGTGTTTCCTTTCCTGTAATAGCATTCAGCATATGCTGTATAACAAACAGACGTTTTGTCTTCATTCTGTTGTGAAGACGATGCATAGTTTCCTTGCTGCAACTAACCACTGCAAATATCATCTTTCTTAGCATAACATTAGGCTACAATATGACCTGTTTTGCCACAGTAGTGACACACAATACCAGAGTTGGTAGAACCTCTATTTTGCCATCCACCTCTTCCTCTAAAGCTCCCCCTGCCTCTAAAGTTACCATGACCTCCTGAAACCTGCATATCTCCAAATTGATGATTCAATCTGTTTTACTTGTTGTCACTACCACGTCCTGTACCACGGCCTCTTGAAGAGAACCTACTACGTCCCTTTCCTGAACTGGAGTAGAAAGCTTGGACCGGTTCACCACTTCTTTCAGATGTCTCACTCTGCATGTTGATCTCTTCAATGATCATAAGGGAGACCAACTCATCGAAATCTGGAAATGGCTTTCTGACATATACGAAAGTTACAAAAGATTTCCAAGCCTTTTCATTGTTAAGTCCACCCAAGGTAGACGACACCAAATCATCATCATCGGGCATTACATCAATCGCTGCCAAGGCATCTGCAATGCTCCTTACCTTCAGTGCATACTCATTGATAGACATCTTCCCTTTCTTCAATGTATTCAACTCTTGCTTGAGTTGAATCTTTCGTGCCTTTGTATTTACGGAAAACATACTTTCAAGTATGGTCCAAGCTACATATGAATTCTCTGCATTTCTAATATGTCCCAGCATATTATTGTCAATTACTGTAGACAGCCAATACATGACCTTTTTGTCTTTTGCATTCCATTCCTTCCATGCCTTTGTCTCTTCTGCAGTTGGAGGATCACTCACCTCTGGCTCCTTTTCTTCACCTGAAACAAACTCGTAGAGGCCTTTTCTAATAAGGAAGTTCGTGACACAGAACTTCCATGAAGGGTAGTTGTTCTTGTCGAGCTTCTCAATGATGGGGTTTCCACTATTCTCTGCCATTATCACAAAACTAATACCAAACAACAAGCAAATCTTCTACAACCCTCGACCTGTAGTGCATAGCAATACACCAAACATCCTTTTTCACTGTCTGCTCAACAATACATGCAATCTGCAACCAATTTGCATATAAACCTTATGTTTATTCACTGGCAAACAGCTTTGAACTGAAATCTGTAACCTGTGCACTTGTATACAGCAGACACAACTGAAATTGCAGGGTATTTCGAACTACTGTCCGCAACCTTGCGAGTCTAAAACGGGGCCTGAAATGACCTCGGATGGCCAAAATAGCAGTGGGAAAGCCCTAAAGGAATAATTTGCAAAATACACATCGCTCTTTGCGCACACCAAATCTCACTGCAATTTGAGATTTTTGCTTTGCCTTGCTTCCGGTGCCTCCACAGGCACTGTCCAAGAGAAGAAGTAGAGAATGGAAGAGCTTCTTACCTGTTGCTTGCTTGCTCGAATCCTTGGCTCCTCTCATTCTCCTTAGCCTTTAAAACCAGCCTCAATTAGTGGTGCAGCTCTGATACCATGTCAAGAATTGCGTGGTGGAGGGACTTGCTCAAGATGCTGCACCGAACACACACACAGTATGCACAAGGAGAAACTCACTCAAGAAACAAGAAGAGAGATGGAGGCCAAAACGTTTTCTTGCTGATTTCTTCTTATTCTTCCACACACTTTTACAATGTACACAAAGTATAGATAAGATACAATATAAAGAAAAGTGACCTACTAAGTCAAACAATGCATAACCGACTATACTAGTCGATTGGCGCTATAACTATGCCAGCTGTAAATAGGTGTAATAACCTGAATATAATAAGTAATGAGTCAGTGGCCATGTGAGAGTCATAATGACCACCGACGTGCTAAGTGTAGATGTGTGGACCCATCTAACCAGGCGGTCCATCATTAATGTCCGCATGTGTTGAGCTTGTCATCTTAATAAGAAACTCTCTATACCTTGCTACGTCACAAGGGCCATTGCACTTGAGAAGGAATAACCAAGTCTTCACTAACGGGAAGCTCAACTCAACTCACTTGTTTGGACACCTTTAGGAGTGTTTTTAGAGTGCTAGATAGAGGCAAAAGAGATTATGCCAATACTTCTGATACGCTCACTTCCAAAGTAAGTGCTAAAGGCTCACTTCATACCTTGAGAAGTGAACTTGAGTAGTCAACCTAAAACTATTCTTAAGCTCACCTGGAACCATTTGGTAAGAACAAATTGAGTGGAGGTAGCACTAATAGTGATAGTCAAGCCCTTGGACCTCATATAGCTAGGTCATCAAAAGTGACTATATCTAAGAGATGACAACCCTAAGAATACTAGGATCTCACCTTAATTAGCCTACAAAATCACTCACAAGTGGTTGGATCATCAAAAAGATAGTTTACACATTGTGTAGTGTTGTAAAAATTGTGATTGAATGCTTGTTTGCATATGTCATAACTGAATTGGAAGTTTGAGCACCATCATCATGAAGATACTTGTATTTATATTGAATTACATTGATTGTGGAAAACAAAAGCCTAGTTGTGCATAGTGCACCTACATACACTTGCAAGTTAGTAAAATTGCAAATTTCTAATAAAGAAACACAAGATACATAAAGAAAATAAAAAAAAGCACAAAATACACAAAGAAATTTGAGAAATAGAGAGACCAAATATTGACTGACTCTAGAAATCCCTACAATCATAGCTCAGACAAAGAAAATACACTGTGAAAAATGGACCTTATCATCACAAATTTTCTAAAGCTTGCACACTATGCAACAAAGACCACATCACTGAATGAGCCTTACTAGCCAACAATGACAAATTAGGCAACAAGATTTTTAGCACCTAACATACGCCACATCGAACATAAAACAAATTTGGAGGGCGAGAGGTGTCTTCCTCAGAAACCACCACTTTCTTGCCTAAACTAATCACTTATTAAGACCGTAGTCATGCAAGAGGGGATAAAGAAAAACAAAGAGAGGGGGAGAGAGGGAGGGAGAGAGGAGAATGAGTGAGAAAACGTAAGGGTGTGGATAGAAACAAAGAGAGGGAAACAAAGAAAGAGAGAGAGAGTAAGAAAGATATGAAATGAGAGAGGAAGAAGAAGAAAGGAAAAGGAAGAAAGAACAAGAGAGAGAAATAATAAACTTGAAAGACAACAAAGAAACGGGGAAAGAGAGAGAGAGGGAGGGAGGGAGGGAGAGAGGAGAATGAATGAGAAAACATAAGGGAATGGAGAGAAACAAAGAGAGGGGCAACAAAGAAAGAGAAATGGGAGAGAACATAAAGTAAAGAGTGTGAAGAAAGGTGCAAAGAAAGGGGGAGAATCAAAGAAACAGGGAGAAAACCAAGATGATAGTTGATGTTACTTTTGTTGAGTTACAAGAGAATAAATTCCTTCTCAAATAAATTTAGAAAGAAAAAGAGAATGAGAATAAAAACAAATTGTTTGTCGTAATGTAGAAAAAAATGAAAAACAATGAAGGTCACGATGTTCAAGATCGCGAGGCGTATCTTAATCAGCATGTCCCATGTCCATGCTCTCAATGCAAGCTGGCAATTAGACGAAAGCATCTCTTGTCTATAGAACACGTACGACACTTCGGTGAGTTTCAGTCGGAGATCATTAATTAGACGATCTCATACTTTGAGAAAATGGTAAGAAAAGTGTGTATCAATCATACATTATATTTGCAAACTAATTGAATATCATATACAACAACATTGGATGTGACCGTAAAATTTATACAGGGAGGTGATGTCTCATCCTAAGGAGGAGTGCACCTATTGCGGGTAGTTAGAAGAGTTCGTGGGTGTGTGATGGATGGAGTTCCTGAGCCAATCCACCACTTGGAAGGCACTGTCCAGTCTATATTGTCAATACCAGAGGAGACAAGCAGTCTTTCAGACTTTCCTACAATCTTGGAGCTTGAGATGGAGGCAATGATCGATGCATTGATGCCCATGGATATCGAGACATCTAATCCGGTTAGAGAGGAAGCATCCATACCATTATACGATGGGTGCCGAGTATCTTGCTTGAAGACGCTACTTGCACTCCTAAGTGTGCAAGCAAAATAAGGGTGGAGCGATGTGAGTGTAACCGAGTTGTTTAGGTACCTTCTACGTACGCCTTCTACGTATGCTTCGTTGATTTCTTTTCAGTACCATTATAAAAAACAATTGTACTTTTTCAAGGTGTTTTATGATTTCTTTTCAGGTTGCTAAAGTGTCATATATTATAACTTGTAAATACCATGCTTGAGTCTCGTGATGATGCATGACATGTTTTACAAAAGCTTGGTATGGACTACAACAATATCCATGCATGTGTCAACGATTGCGTGTTGTTTCGAGAAGAGTACAAGACAATGGAGACCTGTCCAAAGTGTGGTGCTCACAGGTATGAACAAGACTTGCAAGGGCAAAACATCCCTTAGAAAGTTCTTCGATACTTTCCACTTATTCCCCATATACTTCACATGTTTTGTACATCGGGCATGGCGATCTTGACAACGTGGCATGCACATAATAGAGCCATAAATGGAGTCCAATGAATTTCAGTGGATTCACATGCATGGAGCCACATTGACTCTGCCTTTCTAGGCTTTGCACGAGGCCAATCTTCGACTCGGTCTTGCTATGGATGGCGTGAGCCCATTTGGTCTCTGCTCAACATCTTACAGTGTGTAGCATGTAGTCCTTATTAACTACAACATCCCACCATGGATTTTTACGAAGAAAGGACACTTGATTCTTTGCTTGCTCATTCCTTACTGCTACAGAGTCAAGAATATGGACATCTATCTCTATCCATTAGTCGATGAGCTTAAGATTTTGTGGGAGGGGGATTGGCATGGAAGATATCAGCAAGCGTGATAGTCGACGGTTCACCAATATATGCGCCATTCTCATGTGGATCATGCATGACTTTTCGAGATTCGGGGAGCTTGTATTCACTAAATAGAGGTGTTGGTGGTTACCTCAGATTATCATGCATATCCATTGTGTGGGCCATAGTTAGACTCCTGAAGGTCACGAACCATGAAGAAGATAGTATATCAAGGATACACCACTTTCTTGCTAAAGGGTCATGAATTGAGGAAAGGTTTTCTTGGATGATCTCTAGCACGAATAAACGCCCAAAGTTGGTACGAGTTGAAAATGGTCCATACAGAGTCGTATCCAAACGGAATGCGACGGTTCTCGGTTTTCTATGAGTTGCCGTATTGGACCCACTTACAAATCAACTACTTGTTGGATCCAATGCATATTTTCAAGAATGTGGGTAGCTTACTATGGGACCACATCACAGAAAAAAGAGAAACTGCAAGGGTACAAATGGATTTGAAGGAGGCAGGCAAGATAGAGGTGCTTTGGCCATAATTGAGTGCTGATGGTCACTTGCAACTACTCATGCTCCTTGGGTCTTGTTCACTAAAGAAGAGCACATTGTGAAGCAAATTATTAGGTCTACCGATGGGTATGATGCGTTCTCTTAGATCTGCATTTTCTAAAGATGACTAGTTAACGGGGCTAAAATCCCATGATTGTTTTTGTATGTTGCACAATGCCTCCATGGAGACGTGGCTTGCTAGGTACGAGCAAGCTAGGAAAGTTTGAAAATAAGTGCAATCCGAATTTCAATGTAGTACGTACCATTGATCGATTTGATAACACGAGGGCATGGAGGAGATGCTGTGGTTTATGTCTATGCGATGGTTACATGGAGCTTTGATCATAGCCTCTCGCAAAGTACTAGAGGTCTCTACTGAGGGGAGTAGAAATTCTCGAGGGGATGTAGTCCAAAGGTGACCACATGTTTTATAAGCTATCGTATCTAGATTTTATATGTGACAACTAATTAACTGTTTCAATGTACAATACAAAATATACAGTGTAGCGTGATCACACGGATGACATTTTTGCGTGGAGCATATCAACAAAATGCGCTCCACAACAGATTGTGGTGTCATGGCAAAGTTCGAGCAAGAGAGTCGACGGCGAGCCAGAGATCCAAACACCATTATAGAAGAGATAGAGTATTTTGGGAACTTGCAAAGTATTATCACGGTGGATTACCGTAGCTTCTCCATGATCCTATTCGATGTGCAATAGTTCAAAGTGGTACTAGAAGGAGCCGGGGCAACTATTCGACAAGGTCTATTTGGATTTCTTGAAATAGATTCTAAAAAAAGATGGACTGATTTGCGTGACACGTATTGCCGGTCCATTGCGAACAGGTACATGAACTCATGTTTTTAAAACTTTTATTACGACATGGTATATGTCACAAATATTAAATCTTTCTTGTATGTGACTTTGAATAGGTAATTTTCTATCCAAACCCCTGATAACCTCGATGGTGGTCCAGCGTAGATGAGGATATTATGTAGATAGAGGGGTCGATATTGCGAGGGGTGGAGGCCGCCCAAAGCTTGGAGCATGTAGAGGAGGTAGAATCGAGTAATAATGATAGAGAGACAGGAGGCCAAGAATTCTTTGACAATGAGGTGGACTCATCCTTTTGTGGTGACCTTTCTATCATGATACCTTCCAGTGTATGTGGAGTTGTGTCAAGAGATAGATATGGGACCATAGGCTACATCATACTTGGAGCATCCACCTACTCAATTCGTTGATGAATCGCTTATAAGGATACTCTAGAATATGCATTTTAAATAATATAATTTCTTTTAGAGTTATATTACTGTACTTTGCTTGAATCTTTATATTGATTATGCTAATATCAATTTTTGTATGTGTAGGTGACCTTTGTAGATATTTGGACAGCATGATGATTGGAGGGATGAGCAACGAGGAGCTACAAGAGATCTTCACATGTATGTCTCTAGATTAGATGGCTCGATTTAGAGATATGGTAGACCAGGACCTGTCTCAAACACCATTAGGCCATCCCGTTCGATCTACTTCGGCACACTCTGATGCTTTGGTTTCCAATAGATGAGGTCGATGCTCTAGACTTGGGCTGAATGGAGGGAGATGTTCTGGGGGATGCTACGGGGACGTGGATGCGGTGAGATTGGGATCAGCTTGAGATACAGGTGCTACTCCTTGCTCTCATACATGTTCGAGAGAGGGTGGCTCAGGTGGTTATTGTGGAGGTATTGACATAGTGTCTTCGTCTCGTCATTCTACTGGATTTGCATCACCAATGGGATTTGCCACACTTGTGGGGACATCTACTCTAGTCTCCAGCTTTTGCTTAGTTGTCCGCAGGTGGCACCCCTATGGGTGCTATGTCAAGAGATACCACTCCTTGTGGGTATACTAGATGTATAAGGGTCTCCTGGATATGCCCAGGAGTGCAATTATAGGTGGGAGAGGACACATCTTAGACATACCCCGGAGGGGTATGGATACCTTGTAGATGATAGGACAGGTGCCATCATCATGAATGATGAGGACAGGAGGGTGATGGCTCGTATGAGAGAGTTGTGCCAAAAAGTTTTTCGACACAACGTCTTGGATCATTGAAAGAACATACTAGAGGGGAGGAAGGACTACATAGTAGAATCCTTGCATGAGGAGTTTCCAATATCTACTACAATAGATAGGTTCTCCATAGGTTGGATGATGGAGTGCATGCATGCATACATGTCACACACATGATTGGACGCACGCAAGGCACTTAAGAGTGGGGCCTCAAAGCCCGAGTGGCTAGATGCAAATGACTTGTGCTGACTTAGGGAGGATGCTATAGATTCTCCAAGACATTGGAGATAGCATCGAGTGGCTAGATGCAAATGACTAGTGCCGACTCAGGGAGGAGGCTACAGATTCTCCAAGACATTCGAGATAGCATCGTGAGGCAGTGATGGCATGATTGGAGGTAGGAGTGGTCCATCATCTTGGGAATGGCAGCCACATGACTTATCTAGAGGACTTTGTAAGTTTTTCTTTTGTTCTTCTCTCTCTTATTTTTTTACAATATCACTTGTACTTACAATCGTGTTTCTAACAGTTGCATTTTGTTTTCTTTGTAGCACTCCATTACAAACCGCGATCCCAACGGCCTAGAGACTCGATATGTAGAGAGATATGGTCTCATTGCATTGATCGATAGATTGTATGCATGCGGCGGCCTAGTAAGTCACTCATCTTTCTTATTCGTAGTTACTAATTTCAATTAAAATGCATTATTGTATAGTGGATTGATGTGTAGTTGTTTCTTTTTTTACAGAGTTTGTTCGATGCTCCTTTGCGGCGAGACAAGCTTTCGGATAGCAAAGATCTATAGCTTGCGCTTGGATCTGTGGAGCACACGTCCTCTTCTTTTTTGGTCCTGTGATTTATGTAGGCATTTTCTATGCACTATGTTATTATCATCCTTTGTATCTTACCATGATTCCATGAGTGCTTTCATTAAGCGATCTTGTATTTATTTTATGTATCAATCTAGTTGTGGACTCAAGTACACTTTGCCTTCATTTTGACGACCATTGTACACCTTACTGTTAACCCTTTTGTATAGCCTAAATATAGCACATAGTGCTACATGTGGTAGGTATTAGCGTTGTAGTTTGCATCACAAAACGTTGCTATCAGTATCACTATAGTGATGCAAATAGCGACGGTTCTATGCCAACACTAATACCAACGTGTTTAACGATGACATGGGTAATTTTTTTGGTGAATATTTTCGTCACTTTGAATGTCGGAATGTTGGTATGAGGCATGTATCTTGTAGTGTGTCCTTCTATAAAAAGAATAGGATTAACCCTAGATTTCTTCAAAATAAACATTTAACAACTTTTAGATTTTCCATCCACTATATCGACTTAAGGTTGTTTCTAATATAGGAAAGATGATCGGCATTGATAAAGCAATACATGCCATTCCATATCCAACACCTTTCATGATGGAGAAAGATCATAAAGTCAATCTAAGATGTACACAAATTGATTCCTTTTCATCCAAATTCTAGAGAGTGCATGGCCTTGCAAATCTAAAGACTATAGTCATATCTAGGTGCATATCTATATTTGTAACATATCTATCCATCATATCCTAATGGCACAAATTTATCAAGAGGTAATCAATGTAACTTCCACTCAAAACTCCCTTGTAATAATCAAAATCCGTACCTCAAACTACTTAAGTCTACCTCGTAGGGAAAGTTCCACCTCAACTCCACAAGGATCAACCTAAAGCAAGCCTAAATCGTGACTATAATCTCCTACCATGGTTATCTAACATTAGCTTAAGATAACTACTTTGCTATCATCTCTCAAACTTAAGTAGAACATTGCATTGGTTTAAAGAGAGTGAGAAATGAGGGGGAGTGATATGCATCAACCACTTTATTAATAAGGTATAGTCTCAACTCAATCCCCCTAAAATAACATTGATTTGGATCTAGGATGACACACTAGGATAATTGACAGTTGATCCTTCCTAACTTGACCTAATCTAGCATTTCAAATTTTTAATGGAATCCTCTTGGCTAACCAAGACCACTTTGCTGTATGAAAAATCCATGGGAATTTTAAACACCCGCTTCTCTCGAGGAGTGGCTTAAGTTTTCTAACTAACCTAACACAATTTATCCACCCCTCTCTACACTCTTCGTTTCATATTCTCTCCCCCTTCTCTTTGTTTCTCTCTTTCTATTTCTTTGTTGCCCCTCTCTTTGTTTCTCTCCGTTCCCTTGTTGTTTTTTCACTCATTCTCCTGTCTCCCTCCCTTTCTCTCTCTCTCTCTCTCTTTCTTTGTTATCTTTCATGTTTATTCACTCACTCTCTCTCTCATTCTCTCTTCCTTTTCCTTTCTTCTTCTTCTTCTCTCTCTCTCTCTCTCTCTCTCTCTCTCTCTCTCTCTCTCTCTCTCTCTCTCTCTCTCTCTCTCTCTCTCTCTCTCTCTCTCTCTCTCTCTCTCTCTCTCGTTTCCTCTCTTTCTCCCTCAATGCACCTCATTCTCAAGAAAAACAAACAAAAGAAAAGAAGAAAGTACAAGAACAAACCAAGAGGAGGTAATGTATTGACTGCAAAGGCCCAAGGATGGATTCTTCATCTCCTCTTTGTGATGTCCCCTCTTTCTCCTTCGTGCACTTCTCCCTCTTCTTCATGAATGGCAATGGCGGTGGCGGTAGTGAGAAGCTCTCCTTCTCCCTCTCTCTCTCTCTCTCTCTCTCTCTCTCTCTCTCTCTCTCTCTCTCTCTCTCTCTCTCTCTCTCTCTCTCTCTCTCTCTCTCTCTCCCTCTCCCTCCCAAAGCCACGATCTCTTCCGCTCTCTCTCAAACTCTTGCTGCAAAATGCCACACTCGGGTCTTCCTCACTTTTTTTTCTGAGTGGCATCGCTGCTAATTTGCGTCGGAAACGACCATCGCTATACCCCCATTCCCTTATAGTGTTGGCAAAGCTTAAAGTCTATTCTCACCTAAAAGGCAATTCTCTAATGCCTTTGAAGACTTATCCAATGTCAAGAATTGTGTGGTGGGGGGACTTGCTTGAGTTGCTGCACCAAACACATACCATATACATAAGAGAAAGCTCACTCAAGAACACCAGAAGAGAGATGGAGACCAAAATGTTTTCTTGTTGTTTTTTTGTTCTTCTTCCACACACAATACAATGTACACAAAGGATAGATAAGATACAACATAAAGGAAAGTGACCTATTAAGTCAATTAGTGCATAACTGACTATACTAATCGATTGGCGCTATATCTATATATACCAACTATAGATAGGTGTAACTAAATATAATAAGTGATAAGTTAGTGGCCATGTGAGAATCATAATGACCACTGACATGCTAAGTGTAGACGTGCTGTGAACCCATCTAGCCAAGCAGTCCATCATCAATGTCCACACGTGTTAAGCTTGCCATCTCAACATATAAGTGCCACTATGTGGATTTTGCTTAACGTCTTTGAGACCCTCGAAGGCTTTAAAAATAGGCTATGGTAGCATATCTCTCACAAAGGCTCGAGGTGAAAATGGGTAGTTTCTCACACTTGTACAGTATGTTAGAAACTTTTTTCCAATCGGTTATAATTTCAAGTGTTTGTTATGAAAATAATAGACTAATTGAAAATAGTAATCTAAATAAAATTATGTGCAACCATATCAACTATTTTGGATTCTCCAACTTCATCTCTTCTTAAACATCTGTAATGTCTATGTTGAGAGTTTGAAAGTATGTGTCTTTAGATCGGCCATAAAAGTTAACATGTAGCTTGAAGACAAAATCCCTTTAGCATCAAGACAGGATGTAATCTTAGCATATACAATCTTCAACAAATTACCTATCACATCATGACGAGAGTGTCTATATCAATCCTCTAATGGTCAAATTTTCATATAATTTAGCTTACATATTGAGAAGATTTCATTGTCAATTCCAATTGCCATCATTCTAAACCAAAGCAATTGGTTGTCTAAAGCTAACATTAGATGTTAGGCTTTTAACAAAGTGATTCAAGTCTCATAAAACCTTGTATATTAAAAAATACAGCTACTAGTAATCAAGCATATCAAAATATTATGTTGTTACACTACAAGATATAGGCCTTATATCGACGTTAAAAGCGACGAAAATGTAAATAAAGAAATTTTCTCCTGTTGTCGCAAAAATCATCGTTATTGGCAACACCATAGAACAATCGGTATTAGCGTCACTATTTGTGTCGGTATCAGTGTCGCATATCGATGCAAATAACGACGCTAATAATGATGCCAATAACGACACGTGCAGGTAGATTTGCAATGCTAATAACGATGGTAACAGGGGAAAAAAATGTGTGCACTATGTGCTTTATTTGGGCCATAAAAAATAGTTTTTGCGCTATGTACAATGCTCGTGTAAATAAAGACAAAGTGTACTTAAATCATAACACTGATTCCTTTAATTAGTACATGATCGTATAATGAAAACGACTGGTACAATCATGGCAAGATATCACTACTACATAGAAAATGTCTACACAGATTATGTGACCAAAAAAGAAGGGTGTGTGAGCTCCAAGGATCCAAGGGTGAGCTATAGATCCTCGCCATCCGAAAGCTCGTCCCGCCCGCAAAGGAGCATCGAACGGACTCTGCAAAAAAAGAAACAACTACACATCAGTCCACCATACAATAATGCATTCTAATTAAACATGGTAACTACGGACAAGAAAGATGAGTGACTTACAGGGCTGCCGCGTCCATACAATTGGTTGATCAATGCAGTGAGACCGTGCCTCTCTATATATTGAGTGTCAAGGTCGGACAGATCACGATTTGTAATGGAGTGATGTAAAGGAAACAAAATACTAACTCTTAGAAACACGATTGTTAGTACAAAGGATATTGCAAAAAAATAAGTAAGCAAAACAAAAGAAAAACTTACAAAGTCCTCCAGATATGTCCGGCGGCTGCCACTCCCAAGATGATGGACCACTCCAGCCTCTAGTCGTGCCCTCGTCACCTCGCATTGCTGACTCCGACATCCTAGAGAATCTGTAGCCTCCTCCCTCAGTCGGTGCCAATCGTTCACATCTAGCCACTCGGGCTTTGCAGCCCCACACTTGAGTGCCTTGCGTGCATCCGATCGTCTATGAGATATATATGCATGCATGCACTCCATCATCCAACCCGTAGAAAATCTATTTGCTGTGGCTGGTACCAAAAACTCCTCATACAAGGATGCTACAAAGTAGTCCTTGCTCCCCTCTGGTATGTTTTTCCAATGATCCAAGACGTTGTGCCAAAAAACTTGTTGGCACAACTCTCTCATGCGAGCCATCACCCTCCTCCCCTCATCATTCATGATGATGGCTCTTGACTTATCATCTACAAGGTAGGCATACCCCTTTGGGGTATGCCTAAGATGGTGGGTCCTCTCCCACCTATGGCCATGCTCCTGGACATATCCAGGAGACCCCTGTACATCTGGTGTACCAACCGGGGTAGTATCTATCAAAGTAGCACCCATAGGGGTGCTACTTGCGGATGACTGAGAAAAAGCTAGAGTGAATGGAGTAGACATCCCCATAGGTGTGACAAATCTCGGAGGTAACGCAACTCCAGCAAAACGACGAGACGGAGACACCGCGTCCATGTCTCCACAGCAACCACCTAAGCCACGCTCTTTGAAACTGCCACGAGAGCGAGGAGTAGCACCTGTATCCTGAGCCAACCGTGGGCTCACTACATCCGTATCTCTACAGCATCCCCCTGACCCTGAAGCACTCCCTTTGTCTAGCCCAAGTTTGGAGCGTTGACCTCATCTGCTCGAAGCTGAAGCATCTGATCGTGCCGAAGTAGATCTAATAGAGCAGCGTGACGATGTCCGAGACAGCTCTTGGTCTACCATGTCTCTGAATCTCACCATCTGATCTGGAGACATGCGCGTGAAGATATCCTGCAACTCCTCATCACTCATCCCTCGACTCATCCTAATGATCTAAGTATCCACAAAGATCACCTACACAGACAAAAAATGATGTTAGCATAATCAATTTAAATCATACAAAGCACGATAATATAAATCTTAAAAAAATGATCTTACTTAAAATGCATATCTTATATACTCTTATAAGCGATTAGTCAATGAATTGAGTAAGTGGATGCTCCAAGTATGAATATCCTATGGTCCCATGTCAATCTTCTGACACAACTCGGCATAAACTGGAAGGCTGATAGACATGTCACCACAAAAGGATGAGTCCACCTCGTTCTCAAAGAATTTTTGGACTCCTATAGTTCCATCATTGTTACCCGATGCTGGCTCCTCTACATGCTCCAAGCTTTTGGTGGCCTCCACCCCTTGTAATATCGACCCCTCTATTTGCATATTGTCCTCATCTATGCTCGGAACATCGCTTTGATCATATACTCTCGCACTTCAGGTAGCTAAAGGTATAACATACCACCATCGAGGTTGTCGAGGGTTTGGATAGAAGATTACCTGTTCACAAACACGTACAATAGAGATATAACTATTGTGACATGTACCATATCGTAATACAATTAACAAACAAATGAGTTCATGCACCTGTTTACAATGGGTCAGCAATATAAAGGTGTCGCGTAAATCCGCCTATTTTTTTCGGAATCTATTTCGAGAAATACAGATGGACCTCATCGAACTGTTGCTCCAGCTCCTTCAAGTACCACTGCACATCAAATAGTATCATGAAGAAGCTATGGTAATCCACCGTAACAATACTTTGCAAGTTTCAAAATACTCCATCTCATCTATAACCATGTTTGGATCCGTTGCTTGTCGTCGGCTCTCTTGCTCGATCCTTGCCATGATGCCACAGTTTGTTGTGGAGTGTATTTTGTCAATATGCTCCATGCAAAAATGCCGTCCGCGCGATCACGCTGTCCTATATATTTTGTACTGTACATTGAAACACTCAATTAGTTGTTGCATATAAAATATAGATACGACAAATCCTAAATATGTTATCATCTTTGGACTACATCCCCTCGAGAATTCCCACTCTGTTGAGACCTCCATTCCTTCGCAAGACATTGCAGTCAAAGCTCCATGCAACCATCGTGTTGACATAAACCGTGGCATCTCCTCCATGCCCTTGGGATATTGAATCGGTCGATGGCGCGTACTACGTCGAAATTCAAATTGCGTTTCTTCTCGATCTTGCCTAGCTTGCTGGTGCCTGGCAAGCCACATCTCCATAGAGGCATGGTGCAACATACAAAAGTGATTCACTTTCTCCTCCATTGCAGCATCCATTCTTTTTTCTACCCCATTTCCAACCACCATACCTCCGCTTAGTCTATCATTGTCCTTCAGTGACCATAGCATACTGTTGTCTAGATCCACCATTGGTAGCCATTGTCTGGATCCACCGTTGGTAGCCATTTTGATAAGGACCATAGGCCACACATTGTAAGAAGTTGAGCACAGACCAAATAGGTTCACGCCATCCACTGCAAGACCGAGCTGAAGATTCCTTGGCTCTCGGGCAAAGCCTGGGAAGGTAGAGTCAATGTGGTTCCATGTGCATAAATCTGTTGATATTCGTTGAACTCCATCTGTGGACCTATTTTACGCATGCCACGTTATCAAGCTCGCCATGTTGGATGTATGAAACATGTGGTTTATGCGAGGGATAAGTGGAAAGTGTCTAAGAACTTTTTGATGGATGGTTTGCCGTTGCAAGTCTTGTCGATACCTGTGAGAACCACACTTTGGACATGTCTCCATAGTCTCGTATTCTCCTCGAAACAGTATGCAATCGTTGATACATGTATGGATGCTGTTGTAGTCCATGCCAAGCTTTCGTAAAACATGTTGTGCATCATCACGAGACTCATGTATGGTATTTGCAAGTGATAATATATGATACTTCAGTAACCTGAAAAAAATTATAAAACACCTTGAAAAAGCACAATTGTTTTTAATGATAGTGCTGAAAAGAAATCAATGAAGCATGCGTACAAGGTACACGATCAACTCGGTCACACTCACATCACTCCACTCGTATTTTGCTTGCACACTTAGGAGTGCAAGCAGTGTCTTCAGGTGAGATACTCGATACCCATCATATAATGGTATGGATGCTTCCTCTCTAAGCAGATCAGAAGTCTCGACATCCATGGAAATCAATGCATCGATCATTGCCTCCATCTCAGGCTCCAAGATTGTAGGTAAGTCTTGAAGGCTGTTTATCTCCTCTGGTATTGATAGTGTAGATTGGGTAAAACCTTTCAAGTTGTGGATTGGCTCAGGCACTCCATCCATCGCACGCCCACAAACTAATCCATTTTACAAAAAATCTTGCAATATCTGAAGCTTTGTAATTGGTTTTTATTGGAATAAGATGAGCGACCTTTGTTAGCATGTCACCATCATTGAGTTATATCCTCCTTGCACAGAAGGTAACACAACTACAAAGTCCATGCTAATAAACTCCCATTTCATATGGGGAATGTCAAGTGGATGGAGTTTTCTTGGTAGCTTGACACATTTAGATTTTACCCTTTGGCAATTTAGACATTCAATGACATACTTAAGTACATCACCCTTGAGTCTTTGCTAGTAATAGCTTTTCCTAACAACATTAAGAGTTTTTGCATACCCCGGGTGCCTTAGAGTCATGGGCTTCCCAAAGTATTCTTCTCTTGAGAGTCTGACATGAAGGAATGCATAGTCTCATTCTGAAATAAACAAGCCCTTTGTCTTCATCTGTAGAGAACTCTTGATACTTGGTCTTGAATTTGGGATCTTGTTTCTTCTTCTAAACTTTCCAAAACAATTGTTGATAATCTGGGTTCTTATTTGCTTCATCCTTAGTCATCTCGACAATAGGATTAGTTGGCATTGATACCTTTGTAGCCAGATTTTCTGCCCTAGATGGTTCTTCAGTGATAAGAGCATTAAGGAAGGTTTTACGACTAAGGGCATCTGCTACTACATTTTCTTTACCAGGTCTGGACTTAATTTCAAAGTCATACTCCTACAGAATTTCGATCCACCATTGTTGCCTCATATTAAGATCAGGCTGAGTAAAAAACCACTTAAGACTTTTATGATCTATGACTAAGGAAAACTTATTTCCAAGCAAGTAATGTCTCCATAATTTGAGAGCGTGAATCACAGCTAACAAATCTAGGTCATGAGTAGCATATCTTCTTTTATGGGCTTTCAACTTTCTCAAAGAGTAGGCTATAGGATGACCTTTTTGCATTAGTACACATCCCAATGCAAGAGAGTTGCAATCTGTGACAACTTCAAATTCCTTGCTTAAGTCAGGTGCCTTAAGATAGGAGTAGTTACCAAACTATGCTTTAGTTGCTCAAAGCTAGATTGTTCAATTGGCGATAATGGCAACTTGCTTTTTGAGTAGGTTTGTAAGAGGTGTTGCAATTTGGGCATAGTGTTTGATGGATATCCTATACTATCTTGTTAGACCTAGAAAACTTCTCACTTCCTTGATAGTGGTTGGGGGTGGCCAATCTTGAACATCTTTGACCTTGGCAAGATGTATTGATATACCTTCAACAGACACTATGAATCCTAAGTATTCAATCTTCCTTTTGAATAAGGCACACTTCTTCTTCTTCTTCGTATATAACTTCTGTATTCTCATTGTTTCTAGGATAATGCGAAGATGTGGTTCATGTTCTTCTTCCTCCTTAGAATAAGTTAGGACGTCATCAAAGAACACAATAACAAAATCATCAAGATGAGGTTTGAAAACATCTTGCATTAACCTGTTGAAGGTGGCTGGGCCATTTGTCAACCCAAATGACATCACAATGTTTTAGGAATATCTTCATTCTTGATTTTGATCTGATAATATCCTGAATGAAGATCAATCTTAGAAAATATCCTTGCTCCTTGTAGATGATCAAGAAGCTTATCTATCCTCGGGATCGGGTACTTATTCTTCATTGTTACATGGTTTAGACCTTGGTAGTCAATACAAAGACGAAGAGTTTCATCTTTTCTTCTTTTGGAATAGTATTGGGGCTCCCCATGGTGAACTACTTGGCCAAATATACCCTTGTTTTACTAGCCCATTTGCTAATTCCACAAGCAGTTTTATGCATTTACTGTATCTATTCCTAACTTCTTAGCACACTTAGGTGAAATAAATGAGTGTGTACTTCCACAGTCAAACAAAATTTTAAGTGATTTACCTCGATGAGACTAGCTGGTGTCTGTATTATCGAATATTGATGATTTGGACCCTTCTTGTGGAATACAACATGAATAGTTACTTTTTCAATATCTTCTTCCATAGTAGGGAGGGTAATATTTAACATTATTCCTCTGGCCATAGCTACTTGACCACAGTCTTGGGCAGCTTTGCCTTATCCTTGAAATTGGCCTTAGCAATGGTTTTCACTAAGCTTTGGATAATCTCTCTTGAAATGTCCTAGCTCATTATAGTGAAAGCACCTAAAACCATCTCTGTTTCCCTGGGTAGGAACATTTTCAACTGCATCGGATTTCACATTTTTCTCTTGACCTTGGTGAAATTGACCTTGGGTTCTTAAAATGGCACGCTATAAGAAAAACAATTTTGCTTGACCCTGGAATCCTCCTTTGTTCTGGTTATTGTAGCTCCAGAACTTATTATTTTTAGGTTTTGGTTGTACTTCCCGTACAATAGGAGCAGCTCAAATCAAAGCATCTTGGAGGTCTATTCGGCACATTGATTCCAAACGAGTGTTCACAGGAGAATTTAGCCCATTGCTGAATTTGGACACTTGTTGAGCAGTATCCATAGAGGGTGGATATTTAAGAAGTGAAGTAATATGTCTCTAGGGTCAGTCCCATTTGCTTCAAATTAAAGAACTCATTTATTTTTTGGGTGTGATAAGCTAGAGGTAAATATCTTCCTCTTATAGCTTCTTTCAACAAATCCCAAGTAATGGTATTTTTAGGGACACCTTGATCTCGGCACCATTGCTTCCACCAGAGTCGAGCTTCACCAATTAGTTTTAGCTTAGCTATCATGGCTTGGTTGACTGGGATAGTTCTAGTAGTTGTAAAATAATATTCCTTGGATTTGATCCAAATTTTTGCATCAGCTTTCACATTTTCACCTCTCTGATCAAATTCCAGAGGTTTGACTTGCTTCAAAAGATTCCTTTTCTCTCAGGCTTCGTTGAAAATTATTGTGGATGTGAGATTTTGAAAAATTTTCAACAATTTCCAAGTTAAACTTTATGAAATTTATATAGCGTTAATATTAGAGTTTGATACTCAAATTATTTCTCGCTTAATTTATTGAAATAATTTCAAATAAAACTCTTTTCCCATTGCTAAAGTTAAACTGCAATTTCAGAGATTCCAAGGGAAAATAAGGTTCCTATATTTCTCTGATTGATAAAGTATCAATCAATCTTTATTACAACAAATGTACAAGGTAATCAAATGGGAAGAAATGCATTATTTAGAGAGCTCATAGGTTCATCTTATTTTTTTAGAAAAGGATTTCCTACTACAATCTAAGCATGACACTCTGATACATCCTTTATGAAGTAACTTGGATTCTGAGAGTAGATATCTATGAATCTATATTTTTGAGGGAGTTTCGAAAATCCATCCTTTTAAGTTGCGATGACTAGAGCGACCTATGACTTTTATTCTATCGGATAGAATGATATTTGTAACTTCCTCATAGATATACAGGTTTAGTTTGATCTTCTTGCCCCTAATATATAGGGTTGAGTTTACACTGGCTTTACAAAATAGATAGATCTTGATAACTTTAAGATCTTCCATCCATTTTACCCTTTCAGATTATTCTGAAGATAAGCTAGACGGCTTGCATCAATATAATAGTATCCTCCACTAATCATCTACCGTCTTTCACGATATAGAGGCAAGGGGTTGTACAAATGACCTAGTATCCGCATCATCTTATGTTGAGATGACAAGCTCAACACATGCAGACATTAATGATGGACCGCTTGGTTAGATGGGTCCACATGTCTATAATTAGCATGTCGGTGGTCATTATGACTCTCACATGGCTATTGACTCATTACTTATTATATTCAGGTTGTTACACCTATTTACAAGCTGGCGTAGTTATAGCGCCAATCGACTAATGTAGTCGGTTATGCATTGTTTGACTTTGTAGGCCACTTTCCTTTATGTTGTATCTTATCTATACTTGGTCTATATTGTAAAGTGTGTGGAAGAAGAAGAAGAAACCAACAAGAAAACGTTTTGACCTCTATCTCTCTTCTTGTCTCTTGAGTGAGCTTTTCCTTGTGCATTCTGTGTGTGTTCGGCGCAGCAACTTGAGCAAGTCCCCCCACCACGTGATTCTTGACATGGTATCAGAGCCACGCCACTAAGAGAGGCTGATTTCGAAGGCTGAAGTGAAGGAGAAGAAGCAAGGTTCGAGCAAGCAAGCCACGGGTAAGAAGCTCTCCCATCCTTCCACACTCTCTCTTGGATAGTGCCTGTGGAGGCACCGGAAGCAGGGCAGAGCAAAAATCTCAGATTGCAGTGAGATTTGGTATGCGCGAAGAGCACTATGTATTTTAAAATACGCTCTTTAGGGTTTCCCACAGTTATTTTGGGCATCTGAGGCCGTTTCAGGCCCCGTTTTAGAGCCGCAAGGTTATGGACACAGCAGTTCGAGATACCCTGCAATTTTAGTTGTGTCTGTCATATACAGGTGCACAGGTTACAGATTTCAGATCTGTAAGTTCAAAGGTGTTTACCAGCAAATAAACACAAGGTTTATCTGCAAAGTGGTTGCAGTTTGCATGTATTGTTGAGTAGACAGTGAAAAAGGCTGTTTGGTGTATTGCTGTGTACTACAGGTCGAGGGTTGCAGAAGATTTGCTTGCTGTTTGGTATTAGTTTTGTGATAATGGCAGAGAACAGTGGAAACCCCATCATTGAGAAGCTCGACAAGAACAACTATCCTTCATGGAAGTTCCGTGTCACGAACTTCCTTATTGGAAAAGGCCTCTATGAGTTTGTGTCAGGTGAAGAAAAGGAGCCGGAGGTGAGTGATCTTCCAACTGCAGAAGAGACAAAGGCACGGAAGGAATGGAGTACAAAAGACAAAAAGGTCCAAGCTTTCTACTCCAGTTTAGGAAGGGGACGTGGCAGGTTCTCTTCAAGAGGCCGTGGTAGTGACAACCAGGAAAATAGATTGAATCAGCAATTTGGAGATATGCAGGTTTCAGGAGGTCATGGTAACTTTAGAGGCAGGGGGAGCTTTAGAGGAAGAGGTGGATGGCAGAACATAGGTTCTAACAACTCTGGTATTGTGTGTCACTACTGTGGCAAAACAGGTCATATTGCAGCCCAATGTTATGCTAAGAAAGATGATATTCGCAGTGGTAGGTTGTAGCAAGGAAACTATGCATCGTCTTCACGAGAGAATGAAGACAAAAATGAACGTCTGTTTATTATGCAGCATATGTTGAATGCTGTTATAGGAAAGGGAACACATGATGATGTTTGGGATAGTGGACCAGAGACATCATCTGGTAGTCCTTGGTCTGGGAGACTAAGGAGTAGCTCTACATCTTCAGGTGCATCTAGTAGCACTAAAGGTAAAGACAAAGGATAGAATAAAGTGTCAGATGGCATTGATGCAGTTCTTGATGGAGACTCCAGTGGCTCAGAGAGCTTGGTATTCCTTTTGTTAGGACACCAGGTGTACAGAGAGCTCATAGTAATGTAAAGGCTCCATTGAGTGATCGGGTGGTACCCTGTTAAAAGATTTGGTTTTGAAGGTTATGTAGGTCACCATTATGCTTATATGGTGAACTAGTTGAGGATGTTGAGCCCACTTGTTTTGAGGATGCTGTTGGTCATACTCATTGGGATGTAGCAATGGATAAGGAGATGGCTGCATTAGAGGCCAATAAGACTTGGGATCTAGTATCATTGCCGAAGGGAAAGAAAGCTATTGGATGTAAGTGGGTTTATAAGATTAAGCACAACGCAGATGGTTCTATTAGTAGGTACAAAGCTAGGCTGGTTGCAAAAGGCTATGCCCAGACATATGGCATAGATTATGAAGAAACCTTTAGTCCAATCGCTAGGATGGCAACTGTCAGATGTGTGATTGCTTTGGCAGCATCCAAAGGTTGGAGGTTGCAACAAATGGACGTGAAGAATGCCTTCTTGCATGGTGATTTGTAGGAAGAAGTGTATATGGATCAGCTAGCATGTTATGAAGATTTAGAGCATCCCACGTATGTGTGTAGGTTGAAGAAGGCGCTCTATGGGCTCAAGCAAGCACCTACAGCATGGTTTGACAAGATCAGAGAGTATCTTGTCAATATTGGCTTTTATGTTTTTGATGCTAATCACTCACTTTATGTGAGAAAGGGAGATGCAGGTTTGGTCATCATAGTCATCTATGTGGATGACTTGATTATTACAGGTGATAGTGATAGTGGGATTGTTGAAGTTAATGACTTTTTGAATAAAAAGTTTGAGATGAAGGATTTAGGTGAGCTAAGGTACTTCCTTGTCATTGAGGTGATCAGATGTGATGATGGTATATGGCTGTCCCAAAGACAGTATGGCTTGGATATGTTGTCCAAGTATGGTATGACAGCATGCAAACCACTTTCAGTCCCGTTGGAGCAGAATGTAAAGTTGAGTGCTGATGTTGGGGATGAGATAGAAGACCCTACTATGTTCAGGAGGATAGTGGGGAGTTTGATCTACATGACCATTACAAGGCCAGACTTGAGCTACGATGTTGGTCTTGTGAGTCAGTTTATGCAAGTACCTAGAAAGCCACATTTGGATGCAGTTAGATGCATATTGAGATATGTATAGTCCACATTACATTATGGACTTTTCTATGAGGCAGGTACATATGTACATGTGTTTGGATACATAGATGCAGAATGGGCTGGTAGTATGTCTGATAGAAGATCTACCAGTAGATATATGTTCTCTCTTGGTAGTGCAGCTGTTACTTGGAGCATCAAAAAGCAATCTACAGTTGCTTTGTCGAGTACAGAGGCTGAGTATAGAGGTGCTGCTATTGCAACATGTGAGGTAGTATGGCTGCAAAAGTTATTGGCTGATTTAGATGTGCAGGTGGAAGGTCTAGTTGTCATTTATTGTGACAATATGAGCAGTATACAGTTGGCTAGGAACCATGTGTTCCATGCCAGGACAAAATATATTGAGGTACACTACCACTTTGTGAGAGAGAAGGTAGTAGCAAGTGAGATTGACTTGGTGTATGTCAGTACACAGGATCAGATAGCTGACATCTTCACGAAGGCATTGGGTACAGAGAAGCTTCAAAAGTTTCGAAGCTTACTTGGAGTTGCAGAGATGCAGTTGAGCTTGAGGGGGAGTGTTGAGATAACAAGCTCAACACATGCGGACATTAATGATGGACCACCTGGTTAGATGCGTTTACACATCTAAACTTAGCACATCGGTGGTCATTATGACTCTCACATGGCCACTGACTCATTACTTATTGTTTCAGGTTGTTACACCTATTTACAGCTGGCATAGTTATAGCGCTAGTCAACTAGTGTAGTCGGTTATGCATTGTTTGACTTAGTAGGCCACTTTTCTTTATGTTGTATCTTATCTATACTTGGTGTATATTGTAAAGTGTGCGGAAGAAGAAGAAGAAACCAGCAAGAAAACGTTTTGGCCTCCATCTCTCTTCTTGTCTCTTGAGTGAGCTTCTCCTTGTGCATTCTATGTGTGTTCAGTGCAGCATCTTGAGCAAGTCCCCCCACCACACGATTCTTGACATCTTATTCTTTTATGCAAGATTGGATGAATGCATAGTTGACATAAACATTACTCGAAAGATTAAGAATCGTTTCCAAGATTCATTACTCCTATGTACTTCTCTAGGGCTAGTAGATGGGCTCATTGAAATAATAAAAGCTATCTTTTCAGGATTAGTGGCAATGCCAACCGCACTCACAACATGAACTACCACTAAACCATAAGGCACCCTGGATACACACCTTTGAGGATTTAGCACTATAAAGTACTCACATCAATGGTCAAAGCACTTACATAAGACAATAAGTTGTCTATCACAGATTGTGATAGCTCCTAAATCATGTTAAAATATATTGAGTTCCTCAAGGAAGATATTAGAAAATGTCTTATCAATCGTCCTTTGCCCAAATCCAAGAGTGTTATATAAACCCAAAACGATGTAGTGGTACATGAAAGTACAAAAGACAGTAATGAATGTCGTTTTGAGCTTGTCTTCTTCACCTATGGCCATTCTGTTATATTAGCCCACAAAATTGTCCATAAAAGAATATGTCTCTCTTTGCCAATTGATCCAAAATTTAATTGATAAAGGGCAAAGGATAGTAATCCTTGACCATTTGTTTATTTAGATCCTTAGAATCCACACATAAGTGGATTTGACAAATTTTCTTCTCTCTAATCATGACTAGTGAGCACATTCAGTGTGTTCAACGGAAAAGATCAATCTTGCCTTTTATAAATGCAACAACTAAAAATAGATAAGAGGGGAGAGAGGTGAAGCACCCAAGAGTACATGCACACAAAAGCAATGGAAACTTGAGAACATAGAGAGACAAGACTGAAATCTTCTTCCTCTTCTTTCTTCTTCTTCACACAAAAAGAATTAAGTCTACAACATGATAAAATACTAATATGAAAGTACCGCAAAGTATGTACACATAGTCATTAAGTGTGAACCCACTAAGGAAAGAAGAAGTGACACCATGTATATGCCATAACCAAGGATGGTAAATGTTGTGCTTGATTTTCAACCCTTTTTTTCTCAGACGGGTGTCGCCGTTTGCATCACAATTGCTATCGCTAAGCATAGCTTGCATCACAAATAACATCACTAATTAAATTAGCAATGCAAATTAGTGACATCGCTATTTTGCATCACAAATCATTGTTACTATCGTCCCATTTCCTTGTACTGGAACAAATAAACTTTGTAGACAACATCATATAATGAATATCCCACACACTTATCATAACAAAACTTCAATATATTCTTCATAGAAACTATCAAAGAACCAAAGGAATACAAAGAAATGCTCAATTTTGAATGAAATTCATCACATACTATTTATATTTCATAGTCTTTATAGTCTCTATCTTAATCTCTCTTATATAGATATAATGTTTCTTCATACAAATTGGCTATCTCTCATGATGCACTATCTCTCACACATATGATCTCTCTCAATAGTATATGAGAATATCAAAGAATCACACTCAATAATCCTCTCTTGGTTATGGATACACCTTCCAAGAGGTATATCTGATATGAAGAGACACCAGAGATACTATAATGACCTCTCAAGGCTCATTACTGTTACTATGACTTTAATCTTCACTTCAATTCTTCAATAGCTACTTTCTTTACTTCTTTAAAATCTTTTGAGCTAATATTATTTCATTTTCAAAATAGAAAACTCCCCCAAGCTAAACATCCATCAGACAAAACACTCATAGAAGCATATAAACACCATATTAGAGAATTTGAAAAATTTTTAAGTCTTAATTTTAATCAAGTGATAAATATTTGACCACATGGCTAAATCTTGATCCATATTTGAACGTAGGATTTGGAAAGATAGCTTATATATTATTTAGGGTAGACTCCACCTTCAAGTAAGACAATAAGATTTGACCATGTGGTCAAATAATAAAGGTATTAGGGGTTCTCAAAGTGCATGGAAATTTCTAAATTTCCTAATATAGTGTTTATAGAAGATAACAAAAGATCCATCAAATCTCGATAAAAGATCAATAAAAAGTATAAACTTTTATATTTTGGTAAGTAAATATATTAAAAATTGTTAGTAAGTCATTGTTGTGATATTCTTGTGATCATATCAAATCTAGAAATCTAGACTGCCATAAAGGTGACAAAGATTATCCTAATGAAGATCTTACTCATCCTCATTAAAGTGAAAATTAACATTAAATTTGAATTTTATTCGATGTTTGATTGCTTCCCTCCATTCTCACTCTCTTCTTTCTTTCTCATCCTTACTAGTTTCTTCTTCGTTTTTCTTTTTGTTTCTAATTGGCATAGTTTTTCAATCCAATCTTCTAATCACATCCTTAGCTATGGATCAATCCAATATTCTAATCACATCCTTAGATATGGATCAATCATCTAATGATATCTGTAGCTCTAGTAAAGGATCTATCTATCATCTTCATATTGAGTTGGATAGTGAGAATGAACCAATAAGGAAGAGAACAAAACCCAATACGCTTCCTTTCTCATGGCACATCTTTTCTTATATGGTTCCACATACGAACAATGACTATGAATTCAAAAGATTTTGACAATTTTGGTGGAAGATTTTGACTGAAGAAGAAGTTCCGAAGGAATATTGAAAGGACATGCTTTAAAGGGTCTTCCCAATCTTAAAACCCCTTACCTAGAAGTTCCTTCTTCCTCAAAATACTAAATATACTTCAATCTCTTCATGATTATTGTATTAAGCTCTCTTGTGACAAAAATTTGAAGATCTCTTGTGAAGTGATTCATTGTATTTCTTCTTTTGCTTCCATCTTGCAAAGCATCTCTGTGGCGAGCGATTGCATGAACTCCCTCCACACGTAATCCGTAGGACACTAGACAAAAGAGTATGGGCGGAAATTGTTGAAAGGTAAACTCTAGGCGACTACTAAAACGTTACTCACCATGTAATCAAGGTGGGTACGCTACAAATGGTATCAAAGCCAAAAGAAATCAAAAACTTGGTAATTGCAGCCTGAGATATGAGTTGTTTTTCCCTTCTCTTGCTGACATGTGTTTTTATCTTACCCAGAGAGACAAAGATTGGGAGCAATTCCTAGTCTTTCGAGCAATGTTTATATCAACAATGCATTCTATGGATTATGGATGGAGAATACAAGTAATGTGGATTCTGGATCGCATCTACGATCCTTCTCCACTATACCTTGAAAGACATTGGATGATAATAAGCGGTGGAATTTGTCATATCGACGCAAGCTATCTTTCCTTCCTTCAAACCAATTTGAAGAGGAAACACCATATTGGAGAATATGGGAATTTCTCATAAGTTTGGGACACGTGGTCAAATCTTTGTATTTGTCATAACTTGAACACTATAACTCCAAATCAAGCGCTCTATAGCTCAATAGATTCCATTTTTCAAGCTATTTCCAATGATAGATCACATCATATGGTTTTAAGAAACTTATGGGCATGTTATCCGGGTGCCACCTTTTTAGTATTCAAAAAATGGGAATCAGGAGATTCCCAAACTCACTAGTATTGTGTTAGGATAAGATGGATGGAAAACCTTAAAGTTGTGAAGGTTTATTTATTCCATGAAGGCACAATGAATTTAACTTTATTCACTAGAGGATGGGAGGTTAAACTAAATCGATATATTTATGAGGAAGCAACAAAGGTCATCCCAGTGAATTGAACTATACTTGTTGGTCGCTCTAAATGCCGCAACTATGTCAAAGATGGACTTTTTGATCTTCCTTTAAAGTACCAATTTTTAGATATCCATTCTTCAAAGCCCGAATATTACCTAATGGATATGTCCAAATGCCATACTTAGATTGCATTAGGGAAATCTTCTCTCCCAAATAACCAGTCATCAAATAAACCTTGTATTTTTTTCCTACAGCAATAGAAATTATTTTGTCTATCCATTGAATATGAAATTGGTTACCATTCTAGCAATTAAGAATTACGAGTTAGTAGATATATCTTAAATCCACGATTAGATTCCTTAAGATAATTCGAAAAACTCCATCTTGATGTAACACTTCTCAAGTATGCACCGTCTATGGATATTGTGCAGCAAATATCCAAGTTTCGCCACGGATTGGATGATCCCATGAACACACGGCTTGAAGCAATGCATCCATTCGACCTCCAAGACGCATTGATAAGGGCAAGACCGATTGTACAAGAACTCCATTCCAAATAAAGAAACAATAATCCTTGGAATAATAAGTTCCAAAATAGAAATATAACTAGGGGCTATGCAGAAAGAGCCCAACGTCAATTCCAAAAGGCTAAAACATCGTGTAATGAAGGAGACCTAGGAGAGAGAAGGAGAGAAGGGAGAGATTGCAGAGAGGATAGTGAACGAAGAGGAAGATGAGAGTAGAGGAGAGAGAAAGAGAAGGGAAGCGATGAAAGCTGGAAGGAAGGGGAAAAGAGACTTGATTTTTGATAAAACTCATCCCTAATTGGGTCTCTCAACACCTTATATACCCTGTCAGAATAATTGGGTATTCCCATGCTAACCCATGTCCTACCCATCTATCCCTACTCTCTTACATTCCATCCCGACCCCGAAGGTTTTTGCCCTCAAAAACAAAAAGAGGACTTATTGATGTGGCTCACAAGAAGGGAAGGGGGGTTGCAGAGTACTACTCTGTTCAGCATTACAAAGGAGATTATCGGTATAGGGAAGTACAACCTCATGTGGAATTGGGGCATACAAATGTGTGCATGATGCATGCAACATGTGCAAGTTGATAGCATATGATTTTGGCCACCAATTCATGACAATTAGAGGTTGATAAACAATGGACAACATGCTGTCCAGAACAAGCATGTTGGAGAAAACTCATCATAACTTCCTATGGGTAGCCTCGATTGAGGTGTGAGACATGTCAAAACGAGGCTCATGAAGTGTACTTTCAGCCCATATAGGTGACACTTGATTGCCATCAATGTAGGGTAAAAACTGTTCTAGAATAGTGTGTCGTGTGCAAGTTGTATGCAGTGTAGACTAGGGCAAAGTTAGCCAATCCTCAGCCAAAATTGCACCCTTGAAGTAGGGGGAGGGCTACACTGGTGAGATCTTGATCAAGGTAGGGCTTTTCTGAACCCATTCCTTCCCTAGGATGAAATGGATAACTTACATGATAAGCATCAAGAGCATAAGGGTCATCCATACAAGCACGGGACACCGTATTACCACCGGGGTCAAAAGGGAACCCATCCAAAGAATCATAAAACAGATTAGGGTCAAGATTCTCTTTAAATTCTGCATTTTTAGTATGTGTCATCATCAATGGTGTGTCATATGGGTCCTCATCAACTCTATCACAATCTTTCAACACATACACACTATTAAACCTAACAATGGCATTCTTAAATGGGCATTGGGACACATGATCGTGTGTGTATTTATCCCCATAATTAAATCATAAACCCTTAGCCTTTCGGTCCTTGACAAAATTTGGGGAAATGAATCTTTGGCCATTCGAACCTAAGGCATTCAGAGTCTTACTTTCAGCATACTTTGTGTCACCTTTGGGCGGAGGTGCTGTCCCAAAACTTCCATGTTTTCTCTTAGCATTAAAAGTGGGATAAGTCGGTAACTTGGGGCTGCCATTCAATGCACTATTGCTGTGATAATTTCTAGCATATGGGGGCTGCCTAGTGGTGTATCTTTGCTATCCTGAAATGGGTTGCATGCCCTCATTGCAGTAGTATTTCCTGCCATACCGTACAGCCAAGTCTATGGCATCAAACAAGGTGGCTAGCTTTTGAGCCATTACATCAGCTAAGAGTTTCAAATCCATCCCATAAATGTATTTATGCAGTTTGGCCTCATCAATGACAGCTTCCACATACATGCATAGGTTCATAAACTGGTTAGTATACTCCCGCACCGTGATATTACAATGGTCAAAATGATACCATTGCCGTGCCAAACGTTCCTTCTCTACCGGGGAGACAAAAACTTGAACCATGTGCATCTTGAAATCTTACCAATCATGAAAGTGCTAGTTTTCCCTTTGAATGTACCCCCACCATGTATAGGCAAAGTCCTCCAAGTGAAGGGAGGTGAATACAAATTTGGCCTGATTGGTACGGGGGTAAATGAGAAAGTAGGCTTCGAGTTTAGAGGTCCATTCCTCTAACTCAGTTTTGGGGATGAGGACTGCCCATTAAATTTAGTAAAGACAATCTTGTCACGTAATTCATTTGGGCCCTGCTGCCCATGCATGCCATGTGCTGCATGTTGCCCATGTATACCTTGCTATCCATACATGCCTTACTAACCAAAATGTCCCTGGATGCCATGCTGCCCATGCACCACATGTGGGCCAAACTTATTATTAGGGCCTTGCTGCCCAAAATTTCCATGCTGCCCATGTGCACTTGGATTAGGGCCTTGCTACCCAAAATTTCAATGCTGCCCATGCAATACATGCAAACCAAACTAAACATTGGGGCCTTGCTGCCCAAAACTGCCATGTGCATGCTGCCCATGTGCACCTACATTAGGGCCTTGCTGCCTGAAATTTCCATACTGTCCATGCAATACATGCAAACCCAGCTAAACATTGGGGCCTTGCTGCCCCAAACTGCCATGTGCATGCTGCCCATTACTGTGTGCATGCTATCTAGAAATTGCATTTTGCCCTTGCATATGGCTTCCACTATGGGAGAGCTACTATCCCAAGGATGGGTTGGAAGGGTTCATTACAGGTGAGGGGAGGATGGGCTCATCATGTCACATAGAGGGCTCACCCAGCTCATAGATGCTATGGGGAAAACCATGGGTGCTGCCAAAACCTTGCTAACCACTTCCCATCTCCAAGAGGGGAGGCGGTTGGTCTCACGAGGAGGACCATGCTCCTTGGGCTGAGCCAAGGAGGGTGAGAGGGTGGTGATGAGGGTGCCCATGCACTCTACGAGCAAGTCCATCTTAGCCATCATCTCACTATGATGCTGATCTTGGCGGTTTTCCATCTCCCTATGGCAATGTTCCAGCTCTCAATGCCGCTCAGCATGATGGGTCTCATGTTGGCATAGTGTGTCATTAAGCATAACAAAATGGTCAGTCTCGGGGGTACCTTCTTCAAGCATGTCTTCATGATTCTCTTGGGCGGAGCTAGGAGCATTCATAGATGCATGGGAATCTCTAATCTTGTGCTGGAAGTCTCCCTTCGTAGCTCTTGATTCGGCTGCAAGTTAGGCATCATAGTAATTAGACCGGTCTTCAAAATCACTATGCCTGACAGCCATGGAAAGTCCTCTTGCTACCACCATTTCTACAACATTGATGCCATGTCTAGGCATCCGCTGGTCAAAATTATTGCCATTTGACTTTTGCATACCAGGCCCTTCCATTTGCCTAAAATCATTACCATGATGTGAGTTAACATTAGGGCCTTGTACTCTTCTAAATACATCATCAAGTTTAGGACTAGGAATCCCAGTCCCTTCCATTCTCCTCAGAATATCATCTTCGGGTTGTGGCATACTAGGTCCCCGTCCATTCTCCTAAGAGTCTTGTCACTAGCAGGTCATAGTATTCCATAACCATTTAACCTCCTAAAAGCATTGATATTTTCAGGGTGAAGCACATCAGGGCCTTCTCTTCTTCGCAAACTGCAGTCATCCTTAGGGTGAAGCATAGTAGCACCATCAATCACCCCAACTGTAATGAAGGAGACCTTATCAGGGTTCTGCCAAGATGAAAGACTTGGCAAAATCTCTTCAAATAAGCTTCTTTCCTGCCAGAAGGTGCAAATTGATGGAGCCGGAGAAGACTTGGTCGACTTCATTGGTTAGAGGAGGAAAGATGCTGGAATTTTTCCAATTGGGCATGATCTTACTGACGGTGAAGCCTTTTTCGAGGAACAACGCCTCCCAAGGATCCTTAATTCAGATGAACATCCTTGAACCAGCTAATGAAATTCACATCTTTAGACAAAATAGAGGATCGTATATATAGTGTGGCTAAAGATTAGCATGGTTGCTGCTTCTTGCAGAGAAAGTTTGATGAAGGAAAGGCTGAAGATATAGAGAAGATTTTCCTGGAGATCAAAGACCATATAGTTGCAAATCCTTTTGGTAACTACCTTGTGTAGAAGCTTTTGGAGGTGTGTAATGAATCCCATTGTATGAGCATTTTGGAGACTATGACCAAGGATGATGATCTCATCTCCATTTCCTTGAATATGCATGGAACAAGAGCTATTCAAAAGATGATAGAAACATTGCATACTCCTGAATAGAGGTCTATGGTTATTTCAGGACCAAGAGGCGAGTGTCACAGGGACAACTAATGCCAAATCCTTGCTGTAGAGACTTGTGAAGGCAAACAAGCAAGCCGAAGTTTGGTCCAACAGCAACAATGGGGGAGAGAAGGGTGCAGTGTTTGACAGTCGAGCTAAGCCCAAAGGCAAGCTGGTGCTGTGTGCCTGTCTCTTCTATTCCGGAAAAGAGCATTGAAGTAGATGGCAATACATTTCATGAAAAGACCTTGTCAGTCTGGCAAGCTTCCCTGAAATGATGATGGATGATGGGCAGCAGAAGTAAAGGCTTTCTCTAGTTGACGTTTTGAACACAGTTGAGTTTCCAGACTTGGAAATTGCCTTTGAGAATCAGCAACTAGTTTCTATGTATCTTGACGTGGTAGCTGCTCACAAAAAAAGCAGTTATTCTGAAACTGATGGTGTAATTGTTCATTGTCCTAGAAATGTAGCTGCTAATGAGGATGGAAACGTTCTACAAAATGACATCTCGAATGGGCCATCCTTTTTCTAGGTGAAAGCCTCTTCTCTTGTCCATGGTGATTGTGAAATGTCAAGTCCAAGTGAAGAGACGGTTATGGAAGATTCACCTCAGTACCATCACCTGATTTTTGCAGCCACCCAGGTATGCTACGCACTAGCCAATGCATCTAGGATGCCATTGGGAAAAAAGCTAAACCTCAAGCTTGTCTTGGGCTCCTTTTCTTGCTGAACCTCCGTGCACACTCTCTCAAGCAATCTTCTTTCTCTTTCTCCGGTTCTTTAGCCTGGCTTCCCTGTGCTTCTTTCTCGAATGGCAGAGGAGTCGAAGGGTAGATCCTTGTCTCATCTTCTTCTCTCTGGCGACATTGCACTCCCTCTGTTGTGTTCTCCTCTACTTTAATTTATTCTTCACAAACTTCTTCTTCTTCTTGGGACCTTCACACCCTCAATTAGTACTCTAGACGCTTAGGATGAAGTCGAGAAAGCCATGAAAACACCCATTTGCAAGGCAGGAGCAAGTTCTAAGAGATATGAAAAGATCTTGGCTTGGTACTCCATGGAAGCTCCAAAAGGGAGCTTCCAGGGAAGAAATAGAAGACCTCTTTTCAAAAGTAACTCTGACTAGATTTCTCACTAACTCCTGTGAGTCCTTTTTTGAGACGAGTTTACTTCTTAATTGTGACTAGGGATTGATAACAAATTGCCATTTTCATCCCCTTGCCTCCAATTTGTCCAAGCCTCCTGCCATAACTTGTGCGGTCTTCAAGAAAGCTACCATCCTCCTGTGGTACTCCATCACTACTCCTGGTGTCCATGTTGTACTTGTCTGACTAGTTTTTTTTTTTGAAAAATAGAACTGGATGTGAGAAAAGAGAAAGAAGAAGGGACCCAAAACCTAAGCTCTGATACCAACTGTAATGAAGGAGATCTAGGAGAGAGAAGGAGAGAAGGGAGAGACTATAGAGAGGAGAGAAAAAGAGGAGGAAGATGAGAGTAGAAGAGAGAAAAAGACTAGCAGAAGAGAGAGAAAGAGAGGAAGAGAGAGAGAAAGAGAAGGGAAGCCATGAAAGCTAGAAGGAAGGGGAAAAGAGTCTTGATTATTGATAAAACTCATTTCTAATTGGGTCTTTCAACACCTTATATACCCTGTTAGAATAATTGGGTATTCCCATGCTAACCCATGTCCTACCTGCCTATCCCTACTCTCTTACATTTGTAATGAAGGAGACATAGGAGAGTGAAGGAGAGAAGGGAGAGATTGTAGAGAGGAGAGAGAAAGAGGAGGAAGATGAGAGAAGAAGAGAGAGAAATACTAGCAAAAGAGAGAGAAAGACATGAAAAGAGAGAGAAAGAGAAGGGAAGCCATGAAAGTTGGGGAAAAGAGACTTTATTGATAAAATTGATCCCTAATTGGGTCTCACCTCATATACCCCATCCCTATAACTGGGTATTCCCATGCTAACTCAGTCTTACCTGTCTATCCCCACTCTTTTACACATTAGCAGCGGAGAACTTTACTGGTGGTAATAAGGATACTTCCAGGTGCTATTATTGTAACGAACATGGCCACATCCAAAGGCGATGCCCAAAACTTGGATAGAACAAACGCCAAAGCAAGTTTCGTAATGACCAGAGCTAGACAACCACAGCTAGAGGAAGAGTTGGCAGCATAACCCTCAAGGAAGTAGAAGATGATGAAGGTCCCACCTTGGAAACTGACATGGAGAGAGTGAGAATTCATGCCTCTCTCAACGAGAAGGGACCAAATTGACAATTCTCAGTGATTCAAACACCATAAACCTATAACGGTAAACCATTTAAAATTTTGATTGATTGTGAAAGCACACATTCATTCATATCACCAAGGTGTGTTAGAAAACTAGGCATAGATACAATGCATGCACCTGGGCTAATAGTTAAGTTAGCTGATGGAAAAGAGGTTTCCTCAACACAGCAGACAAGTAAGGTGGAGTTTAATCTGGATGGCAATCAAACCAACATGCAATTCAGAGTAATGAACCTGGGAACGTATGAGTGCCTATTAGGAATGGATTGGTTAATTCCCAATGACGCTCATATTCATTGTGAAAAGGGCCAAGTCACATTCTTGAATCTTGTAGGACAACAAGTGACCACACAAGGAGAAGCAAGGAAACCAAAGATTCAATTATCGAAAGCTTCTTGAATCGCTAAAGGTTTAAGAAAAGGCTCATATGTATACCTAATCAAATTAAATAAGACTGAATAGGATAAAGAAGCCAAAGATGAACTGTCGTGGCTTAGGCAATATGCTGACGTATTTCCTGAAGAAATAACTAAACTTCCACCATAGAGAGAAGTCGACCACAAAATCAAGCTAGTACTAGGAGTTGCACCAGTTGCAAAGCGACCATATCGAATGTCCATTCTGGAAGACATATAACTAAAGGAACAACTCAAACATCTCTTAGATCAGGGATACATTAGACCCAGTAACTCACCTTGGGGAGCTTTGGTGTTATTTCAGAAAAAGAAGGATGAGACTCTCCGTCTTTGCATTGATTATTGAGGGCTAAATCAGGTAATGATCAAGAATAAGTATTTGATTCTAAGGATCGGCGAACTACTTGATTGACTATAAGGATCAAAGATTTTCTTCAAGATTGATCTCAGATCAAGGTATTACAAGATCAAAATCAAGCAAGAAGATATTCCAAAAACCACATTTAGCATAAGGTACGGTCATTATGAGTTGTTCGTGATGTCGTTTGGATTAACAGGGATAGTTCTTGAGACAATGTGGACTCACAAGATGTATACTAAGAAGAAGTGTGCGTTCTTCAAGAAGCAAATTGAGTATTTAGGGTTTATAGTTTTAGCAGAGGGAATTTCAGTAGATCCCCAGCCAAGGTCAAGGATGTACAAGATTGGCCACCTCCAACCACTGTAAGCAAAGTTCATAGCTTTTTGGGTTTAACAGGATGGTATCGGATCTTTATCAAGAATTATGCTTTGATTGCTGTACCCCTCACTGACCTACTCAAGAAGCAAGTTGCAATTAAATGGACCCAAGTCGAACAATCTAGCTTTGACAGGCTCAAGCTAAGCTTAGTCACAGCCCCGATCCTCAAACTACTTGATATTAGCAAAGAATTTGAAGTGATGTGACTGATATAAGCTCTCTTGCTTTGGGATACATACTCATGTAGGAAGGACATCCAGTAGCATATCCCTCCAGAAAATTGAAGACTCATGAGAGAAATTATGCTTCTCATGACCTGGAATTACTTACAATTATCTACGCTCTTAACTTATGGAGACATTATCTACTCAGGAAGAAATTATAACTAGTAACAGACCATAAAAGTCTTAAATGGATCTTCAATCAACCAAATCTAAATATGAGGCAACATCGGTGGATCGAAGTCCTGCAAGACTATGATTTTGAGATCAAATATAGACTAGGTAAAGAGAATGTAATTGCAGATTCTTTAAGCCACAAATCATTTCTCAATGCACTTATCTCAAAAGAACCTCCTAGAGCTCAAACATTAACTACAATGATATCGATACCTAGCAATCCCATCATCAAGCTAGCCAAGAAGAAGGTGAACAATGATCCCAAATATAAGCAAATGCTAAAGGAAATTTAGAATAAAGAGCAAAATTCTAAGCTTAAGACAAATTATCTTAACTTCTCTGTTGACGAAGGACTTGTCTACTTTAGGACAATATTATGTATTCCTTCAAGTCAAGAACTTAAGAAGAAGATACTATGGGAAGCTCACGATTCCCCATTTTCAGGACATCCTGACTATGTCAAAACTCTCAATGCAGTTGTCACAACTCTATAGAAACAGAATTTGTATCCTTTTTCATTAATTTGTCTATATAATGATTTATTAAATTTATTTCCTTTGCACTAATTAGATATAAAGAAAAGTGCATTGGAGCTGGCCACTAATGAGTGGTCACAGGTTATGGTGGACCCACGCGGTGGGTTAGAGAAAAGATAGTTCACACTTCCACTTATATGACCCGATTGGGCGCCTGTGACTAGAACTCACGCATATCAGGGTTAGACTCACACACAGAAAGGATTGATGCCTTGAAGTGTGGGCTAGATCCACCAGAACAGACAGTTACAATCAACAAGATGGCATGATCATGAAATGCTTGTATAATGTGCATGTGTGGGTTGAAAGCTTGAAATGCACATTTATTTGCATAGGAAAGTCACATGAAGATTCCGATACCATTTTTGCGATGTACACGGAAAAAGCTTTCATATGACACTCATATTGGGGGGGTCCCTAAATTTTAGGAGATCTGTAAATTTTAGGAGCCTCGAATTAGCCTAAAAATGCGTCCTAAAAAATAGGGATGTCATTCTAAAAATAGTAAGTTCTGTACTCTGACTGTGCTTACTAAATTTGGTTGTTTCTATTCTTGACAGTATTCAACCCAAAAAGGAAGGCCATAGAGAAGAGACAAGTGTCAAGACACTTGTCACACAAGTTTCCAAGTGTCCCACCACTTGTCACATCTCATGACATGTGGCTGGACACTTGTCTTGTGCTACTCCACTTTTTCCTTTTGTACTAGCTCTTCCCTCTCCTATAAATAAGAGCTCGTTTTTCTTCATTCAGCATCATTTTTCTTTGTTGTAAACTCATGTATAGCACCCACAGATAGCCAGAAACTGGCCCCATCCATCCCCATCATCATCCCCCACTTCTCCATTATCAAATTCCTCCATATTCCCTCTTCTATCACTGCTGTTTTATAGGACATCAAGCTTATAAATTCATTACAACACCTCCTTTTCAAGCTCTTTCTTCCATTTTAGCAACAAGAAGCAAGCCCTATCCATGTACTACTGTTCAACGATGGAGAAAGGCTGATTTCCCCTTTTTCTTCTCTCATACTGTAAAGAAATCAGTTCTTATCATTGCATAATAGATAATGCATGTGTGTTTGTACATCTTTGCATGATCTTGTGAGAGTGAGAATTACCTTTTTCTCACTCTCAGGTTGATTGTAACTGAGCTCTTCCCTAAGGGACTTGGGTTGAGCAGAAATACATTCCTTCGGGGGGGGGGGGGGGGGGTTGCCCATCTTCAACCCTCAATCTTGTCTCCATTACTTTTACATTTTCATGGCTATAATTTTGTGAGTAATTTTCATTTTTAGCTTTAAGTGTTCATTCTCTTTTATATTAAATCTTGAAAACAAGCGAATATCATAATTGTTAAGCATACTACGTTGTTCGGGGCGTTTACAGCAGTTACGAAAAGCTATCATTGGGAAAAGCTCAAAAGTGACGTACTTAAATACCTAACCGAATGCTTGAGTTGCCAATGAATAAAAGCTGAACAAGTTAAGCTACCAGGAAAGCTACAACCACTTGATATTCCTCATATGAAATGGGAATTCATTAGTATGGGTTTTGTAGTTGGATTACCCTTAGTTCAAGGATGATACAACTCGATCATGGTAATTGTGGACATGTTGACTAAGGTTACCCACCTTATTCTGGTCAAAACTAGCTACAAAGGCTCATATATTGCCATGTTATTTGTCAAAAAAATCTTTAGACTTCATGGACTGCCAAAGAGAATTATCAGCAATCATGATTCTCTATTCACTTTACATTTTTGGAAGGGATTATTTGAAGCTCTTGGTACACAGCTTTGTTTTAGTATAGCTTATCACCCTTAAAATGATGGGCAGACAGAGTGTGCAAATCAGGTCATTGAAGACATATTTAGGGCATATTGTTGCAAGAACCTAGATGGTGGATACAATATCTACCTTTAGTGGAATTTGCTTATGATGCATCCTATCATCAGAGCATTCAGATGACCCCATTTCAAGCTCTATATGGGTAAGAATGCCTACCTCTGCTAAACTTCTCCGACCCTACCTTGAAGGTTGAAGCTTCTAAGAAGATGCTTGAAGAGAACAATGAACAAGTCAAAACCATCAAGCAAGATATACAAGTTGCTAAGGATCAGTAGAAAGCCTATGCTGACCTAGGGAGAAAAGAGTGAATCTTCCAAGAAGGGGACAAGGTTTTTATCCATGTATGCCCAAAAAGGAGTTCTTTATCCTTGGGAAAATTCAAGAAGCAAAGCCCAAGATATTGTGGATCTTAAAAAGTCATAAAGGCTCTTGGACCTAATGCTTATAAACTACTACTTATTGAAACCCTAAAAGTTCATGATGTATTCCATGTTAGTCTCTTGAAGCCCTATGTACCTAATCCTGATCATATTCTTGATGATCAACAAGTTGTAATGCCGAGCCAAGGTTTACTTGAGCTTCAACTTGATAGAATCTTGATGTAAAAGAGAGAATCCTTAGGAATAGGACCCTTAGAGAATATCTCAAGGATTATCCTGAAGAGGATGCCACTAGGGTCGATGAGGTAACCCTTATGAAAGAATACCCCCAGTTTCTCTCGAGATGAGGACATCTCAATTTCTCTAAGGAGGGAAAAATGTAATGTTCCCATTACTTAGTTTATTTTAATGTGTGTATATGTGGTGTTGCATGTCCATACATGGAAAAACTGCAGAATCTCTACACGATTTACAGGAAGTAGGACTGGTTTATTAGAATAGTCTGAAGTCTCTAGTATCATGTTTAGATGACTTAATTTCCACTTTAGATAGATCCAAACATATATTGTGACATATTTTTAAGGGAATAAGTTGTCCAAGATAAAAAATAGAGAAAAATAACCTAATTTATGAAAATCGTTAATTTTTACCTATTTTTGATAGATTTTCATAATTCTATTCGCAATGGCTTGTCGATCAAATGTGTTCCGATCGTTTTGAGTAGCCGGACAACTATATTCAAAGTTTATATGATGAAGTTATGATCCAAACAAGTTGCAAACATGCACAAGGTAGAAAAAACGAAAATAGTGAAAAGAGCATAAGCTTGAAAGCTAAACGCCTTAAGCTTTTATGAAAAAGCAAAGAAAAAACACACGTGAGAGGGAGTGGAGAAAAACTATAAAAGGGAGAACAAGGAGGGGAGGAGGGCCATTAAAAAATCACAAGTGTGTGTAAGGCTTGAGGTTGAGATTTTATCCCTCGCCTTCTTTGATCTTGCCATCGAGTTTTGGAGAGAAGGTTGAGGACGTGCTTTAAGCCCCTCGCCTACATCAAAGTTCCAAGCTTGTCACCTATTTTTGAAGATCGACAACAAATTCCTGTCCCTATGGCGAGCGACTTCATGAACTCTGGCATGAATCCATACCAAGAGAGGGGGAAAAAAGCAATCTTGACGAGGATGAGATGCTGATTGAGAAGGATGAGACTCTATTCCACAAGACGAGGAGACATCATTCCATTCAACCCAAACAAGGGGATAGGTTGAAGATCTCTCATCCTCTTCTACTCTAATATGAGAAAGGAAGACATTGAAGAACATTATCCTATTCTATCAATCCAATTAGAAGTCACACCTCTACTCTCGTCCCTATTCCATCTATTAGAGAGAGAGAGAGAGAGATCATACCTATTATCTCGGTCTTGCTCTATACAAGAGAAAGAGCTACTCTTGTTCTTACCCTTGCTTGCCAAGGTGAGAGAGAGAGAAGTATTGCTCTTCACGAAGCAAGAAGAACCATCTGCGAGGCCTACATCATCGAATCCCACAATAACCATCATCATCAACGTGAGTCTTACACCTTTGCTAGCTGGCATTACTACCATGTCTTCTTCTTCTACGAATCATATTTTTGTCATGGCCCCGAAGGAAAAGAATTCAAAAGCAAAAATCGTGAATGACCCTACGAACGTGGAAGCAACAGTTGGAATTGCGAGCACGAGAGTTAGCAATGGAGTCACAGGCACGGATAACAACCCTTTACCAATCGTGATACCATAGGTTTTTCTAAAAATTTATATTTAAATTCAGTAGGAATAAGATAAGAACATCTTATAAGCTAGAAATAGTTAGGGGAACTAAGAAAACCTAGAACTCAAGAGAAATCATGAGGAATTTTAAGGTTAACCCCATAGAAAAGAAGACTAGTGAATTCAAGACGAATTTACTAGGAACAAAACCCTGAAGAAACTAGCCAAGGATATAGTTTTAATCTAGAAGCCCTGATAAAATATTTTAAAGATAAAAAATATCTCTAAGTTGAAGAAATAGACTCAAGGCCAAGAAATTTTATTACAAGAACTTGGAAGTTAGAGACCCCAAAATCTAGATACACTTAGTTAAATTCCAAGGGGAAGAGTTCATTATGTAGAACTCAAGTGTTGATTGCTACTAGATTAATCATCACTTGAAAGTTGCATGATTGATTGAAGTCATAACTGCTTGAAGTCATCAATATTGTTTGTGATTTTCTAAATTAGATACTGATTGAATTAAGTATTGAAACATATAAAAATTGAGGAGCCCTATACCTTCCCCAAGGATAGGTGTTGAATCCCCATACCAAGAGGGGATGTTTTTACTGCCATGGAAGTGTGGATCAGCTTTGATAACAAGAGGTCTCCCAATAGGGATCATATTAAGTAGGAGGTGGATAGGATGCCAGGGGGGCTCTAGCTACTAAATCATTTTCGGGCCTAGGAACTACTTGGTCCCTGTATGGCCTAAGTTCTACTTGGGACACCTATAAATGCCAGCTATAGGTGGATTTGATATTGGTGATGTGCAGATAAGCCGGATAAGGCAGCACATGAAATTGTAAATTTTCTCATGTATGGACAGGAGAACACACATTATGGAACATAATCAATGAATTTCTTTTACTCTTATTGTATGTCACGTGAGTAAATTACGTAAACGAACAACTGTGCATAAATGGATTTTAATTAATGAAGCTGTTTTTATATGTTTTACATAATGTGGTAGGTAATTAGATGACTAAGAATTTCCATAGAGGGAAGCAGGTGGATGGATTCCCGAGAAATCTAGTCCTATGGAGGGTGGTCTCGGTTAGCCAAGAGGTTTCTCCAAAAACAAATGCTAGGAAGAAACTCTAGGAAGGGGCGATTCGCTAACTTACCTAGGGTTTGGTCTCAAAACCCAAACTATAAATTATCTTAGGGAAAAGGTACACCTCTCGAAGGACACCTCCGAATGTGAGCTAGTTGTTGATAGGTGACTATTAGATCAATTAGGATCCTTCAGGTCGGTCCTCTGTGGGTAACGGAAGGACGCTTCCCCTGCGGGGTAGCCCTAGGGTTAACTAGCTAGAGACTAAATCCGATCTTTCTGGTTAGAGTACAAATGGTGACGACTGGAAGGTAAACTCTGGGTGACTACCAAAATGTTACTCATCACGTAATCAAGGTGGATATGTTACATTTTGATATATTGTATTGGGTTTTTCATGAAACACCAATACATGATGTTATTAAGAGACAAGAAGTAGGATAATAGCTATTTGTTGAAGGATTTGGGAACTATAAGATTTAGTGGCACATAGCTGGTAACTTAAAGACACTCAAATGTATGTATAATGTATCAAGGGGGCTAACTCTAGATCTTCTTGCCTATATTGCATGTCCCCAGCCATGGAGTTGTACTCAAGCAATTGGAATAGAGCTCCCTCTAGGCAAAAAAAGGATCCATAGTTTAAGCCAATCCTAGATATTCCTTTAGTAAACATCCATATCTATACAATTCATGTGCTTTGCATGATAATTAAAAAGCTTGTTCATCTTTATATAGGATTTGCATGGAAGCTAAAGTCATTACCAACAAGAATAGATGCCATAAAGTCTTATCTGCAAATGGTGTGTATGGTAATTAAAAATCTTGTTCATCTTTATAGAGGATCTGCATGGAAGCTAAAGTCATTATCAACTAGAACAGATGCTATAACAGAGATTGAAAAAGTCTTATATGCATGGTGGTAATGTTGTTATTGAGCCAGATCTTCCAAAGTCTAAGGATGGGAATTGTGTTCCCAAAAAGCCATCTATTGGTGGAGCGAAGGTTGAAAGGATCTTAGGCTTTCATAGGAGACTTGGTAAGATAAACTCTAGGAATGGTGGCTCAACTATTAGATAGAATTAGTGGATGTCCATACATTATGCAGTTAAGGATCATACTAATAATGGACAAGCTCAGAATAGAAAAGCCAACATTTGGAAAACACTAGACAAAGTATTCTTTTATTTTGATAAAATTGAATGGAATGATGATGATCTCAAAGACTTCGAAAACCAATCGAACGTTTTTAACAAGGCAATGATAGAAGCTTGGGGTAATCAACACTTTACTCACTATATGGTAAGAAGTTTGCATATGTACATCTCCTTATTGTTTGGCTCATATAAGGTTTTTTTATTGAATTTCTTTATTTGTTAACTATGTAGCATATTTTATACAACTATGCACCAAATTTTATCAAGAAATATGGATCTCTATCTATCTGGTCGCCCAAGGTTGGGAAACATTTACATTATCAAGCAATAACAAAATACTTTAGACATACAAGACATAGAGGTAGAAGACACAAAGAAAATCATTTATTAGAGGTCTTCCAATGGTTCTACAAACAAAATTGACACAAATTCAACCTCAAAGACACACATACATCATCTTTGGCAAGGACTATACAAATTGTCAACCAAAGAAGAAAATATGGATATTTAAAGTCTTATGCAAAGCAAAGATTTTTAGAATGTTACAAACTAGACAAAGAGATGGAAAAATATGGGTTTCAAGAAACCCTTGACATCTTTTAGTTTGACTTTGTTGCAAAAGAGTCTTTAGTTTCAAGCAATTCACTAGGTCCTCTAAAGGAATCTTTCATCCTGCTCAATGAGACCTCTACATTTCAAGAACTCTTATTTCCTAAAGCTTAGAAGGAGCTTCAAATTCTTGGCATCTTCTAGATGAGAGAGCAAATAAGAGCCAAGAACTCCAAAGTATCCTACCCTACATTCACTATATCTAGACATGAAGCCAAAAACTCTTACAGCTTCTTGTTTCTCTACTAAAACTATCTTATATGATCCTCTATTGAAAACTTGGGATCTAATCACCTTGGAGATAGCTTTCAAAGCCATCATTGGCAAGGTTGGAGAGATTGATAACCTACTATGATAAATTATAACTATTTGATTATTTAAGCTTCCAATATAATAGGCCTTGAATTTTGCCAAGCTTCAATTTTCTTGAGCCCTTGGCTCTTCCAATCAACAAATTGTATAACATGATTGTATATTAGTCTCTTCACTGAAAGCATGGCTTTGGATATTCTTATCTCAACATTAGAAAATAAGTCAACAAATATATTAATAGGCATGAGCAAAGTAACTTTGATTGGCCTACTTGAGATATTAGGTTTTAATGCTCTTTGTATCTTAGAAAATATTTTATATCTATAGTCCTTACTAGTGGCTGGACTTGGCAAAGAGGCCACTCAAAGCTTTAAAAATCTGGGAAAGGAAGGGGGGATATTGATCCCCATTGGCTGCACTGCATGGGGACAATATAAAAAAGGTCATAGAAGAATATTCCATTCTTTGCAAGCTCTGTCTTCTTTCTACCTTTGTACATCTCTTCTCCAGTCAAGCCATGCATGACATTAATAACATCAACAATAGACTCAACTGGTTGTCATTTTTCAAGATTAGAGGGATAGACATCTACAAGGAAAATGAACAAATGCTGTAATGAAAAACCTTAAACCAAGTTCAAGAAAAGAAAGACTTTAAGAATCAAATCCTTACAATTTAGTCTATGCATTGGAAGACTTGAAGTTCCTGTAATGTGCCCGCTGTCCAAGCACATTTTAGCGGTCCATCAAGAAACGAATCTGAGCGTTGCCACCCGGCACTCCAGGGAATGTTCCGGGGTTTGTTGCCTAGGGTTTCCCGAGTCTGCCTCACAACGGAATGTTGACAGCCAAACCCACTAGGATCGGCCTAAAATCGGGGTTCCTAGGGCCAAGGTCTCCTAACAGTATTCTAGCATCAGGTTTTGGACATCCTACTTTATGTAGAGATACCCAATCCGAAGCAGATCCATACCGCACTTGGTTCAAAGGGAATGGGAAACGAGAGGCATGCGCCGCTCAACCTCTCTGCCCGTAGGGCATAGTCCCATTCCGGTCCCCTAAAATGGGATGAATCAGGTTCTAACTTAACAATACCTAAAGTTGAAGGGTGATAAATTCTTGTGAGAAACCTCCTAGTTCCTTGGGACCACCTGGGACTCATCAAGGATTCCATCCACCCGCTTCTCTTGATAGCTTTAGTTTTCTAATTAGGTCCTGCCACATTTATGTGCAACATTTAAAATCAGCTTTATTAATTAAGCCTTTTAGGGAACATGGTTCATTCGGTAATTTACAGCACATACACAAAAACAAAACAAGTGGTCCTTTTGACAAACAAGTTCCTTAACTTATCTTCAAGTTAATCTTTGTCTCCTGCCCATAGAGGAGAATTATGTATCCCTTCTGTCCAGCAGAAGTACCTGGTCCAAATCACATGGCACCAAAATTTCCATCCTTTATCTACAATAGGATCTTCCAACGCCCCAGACGTTGGGCTCATGATAGTCTACAAGAGCTCCACTAGCCCCAAGATCTAGCAGGGAGACACAACTTCTGTGGTTGGCCTCCACTCGACCTTCGGCCTGTGAATTGAGCAGTGCCCTCTCAGGGTAATCCACGGTGCGATCTTGGAGATGATCCACCCATGCAAAATATCCTTCCTTAATTAATCCAATTAAGAATCAAGCATAATCAAGGCAATTAGCCTAATATCATCTTCCAGTGAAACATTCCTTTATTTTCCATGGCTACTTGTCATTACTGACCTTTGCCATGCTTTTACCATCAAACACAAGCACTTGGAGTATTTATCCAAATCACAGTGTAACAATTAGTTGATTGTAAAAAGCATTTAGGGTGTTGTTCAATAAATCAAAAAAACTAATTGTATTTTTTTTCCAAACAATACAATAATAGACACTATAATAATTCCATCGCATATTCGCTCTCCCCCTTGGGATGAAAGAGCGATTCTATGCAAAATTTACGTAATACTTGTATGCACAATTCTTAATGTTATTCTTTTTACGATTATGCTATTCATAACCCCTGACCTATTGCTCTATCAACGAATAAGCCATACACAACTAAGTGTAATTAAATTCCCTTAATACATGCACTTTGCAAACTCCATCTTTCAAATATGTGAGAAGAGGTCTATCCCTTCTCATGACCTATTATCGTACATCATAGTATGGAGCCTAATGTATCTCATGCAAGAATCAAAGCAAGTATCTGTCAATTTACAAATACATTACTTACGACTAGAACTGCAGTTGGATTGATAGTGATGCCTTTGCTTGAAGCTTCGTTGCTGGTTGTAGGATTGCCATCTGCACATTGTCAAAGAGTTTACTGTTCATAGTTCCGAATATCGATTTCCATCCGTGAAAGATTTCCTGATTTTGAGGAGTTGATTGCTCTTCTAATTTTTGAGGAGCAGAGAAATGGTGGTGCATCTTCTTCAGGAGGAACTTCAAAAGAAGCTGTCTTCTACTCAAATAATGGAAGAGGTAGAGGCAGAGGTAGAGGAGGCCGATCTAGAGGCCGTGGTAGAAATCAGATTATGCAGCAAATTCAAGAAAACCAGTCCTATGGAGGAGGACATGGTAACTCTAGAGGTAGGGGGAGCCAAAGAGGTCGTGGTGGATGGCAAAGAGGCCAAAATGCAAACAACAATGTTGAATGCTACTACTGTGGTAAAATGGGTCATATGGCTAAAGACTGCTATAAAAAGCAGAATGACATCATGAATGGAAAATTGCAACAAGGGAATTATGCATCTTCTAGTAGACAGGGTGATGATAGAAATGAGCATTTGTTTATGATGCAGCACATGACCAATTCTGTGATAAGTGCAGAAGAAAGCAACGATGTGTGGTATGTTGACTCAGGTGCATCAAACCACATGACAAGCCATGCAGAATGGATGCAGGATGCAAGGAAAATGAAAAAACCAGGATTTGTGGAGACTGGTGATGATACTGCACATCCTATTGTGCAAATTGGAAATATTCCTTTGTCTATGCAGGATGGGAAAAAGAAATACCTGTCGGATGTATTTCATGTCTCGAATATCACCAAGAACCTGGTTTCTGTTGGTCAAATGGTTGAGCAGGGCTTGCAGGTCAGATTTAATTCTCATGGATGCTTTGTTGAGGATATGAAAAATAAAGGTTGCTTGATAGCAAAAGGAAAGAAGAAGGGCAGAATGTTTACGTTGGATGCAGACATGCCTGAATCTAGTGCAGCAATGTTTGCACATGGGACTAGTGTAGTTGCAGATATTGATATCTGGCATAAACGCATTGGTCATGTTAATGTACAACGACTTAAATCAATGCAAGCCCTAAATATTGTTGTAGGATTGCCTAAATTCAAGGTTGCAGAAATGCATAAGGTATGTGAAACCTGTCGATTTGGAAAACATGCAAGGAAACCATTTCCTAGACATATTCAAGAGAGTAAGAAGCCATTGGAATTAATCCACTCTGATGTGTGGACTACTAAAGCTGCTATTGGAGGCTGTTATTATTTTGTCACTTTTATTGATGACTATAGCAGAAAAGTTTGGGTGTATTTTATGAAAAAGAAAAGTGAAGTGTTTGGGCATTTCAAAACTCTTAAAGCTATGGTTGAAAAAGAAACAGGCCTGCAAATAAAATGCCTAAGGTCAGATGGAGGGGGAGAGTACCTCTCAAATGAGTTTGCAAGGTTCCTACAGGAGCATGGCATAAAGCAGCAATATTCATGCAGTCATACCCCACAACAAAATGGAATTGCAGAAAGGAAAAACATGCATATTGGAGAGGTATCTCGTGCCATGCTCAACGAAAAAGACTTGCCATATTTTTACTGAGTGAAGCAGTTGCTACAACAGACTACATAATGAACAGGAATCCCACTGCAACAATACATGGGATGACTCCAGAGGAGAGGTATACTGGTAGAAAACCAAATATTTCTCATTTGAAGATTTTTGGTTGCATTGCCTATGGTCATGTGCCAGATGAGTTGAGATCCAAGTTGGATCCATAAGCTGAGAAGTGCATCTTTATTGGTTACTCTCTGTACAACAGAAAGGATATAGATGCTATAACCCTTCTACTCGTAAGTTTACAGTGAGCAGATATGTTGTTTTTGATGAGACGAGTAGCTGGTATAAACCAGTAAATGTGATTGATGATGTAGATGTGAGAAATGGTAATGTTGCACAGAATTCACAGCAGGAGTCACAAAATATTAGTGGACCTGGAGTGTCCTCTAGCAGTGGTTCACATTCTTCGCCATGGACAGGCAGATTGAGATCAGGAGAATCTCCTCAAAACAATGCAAATAGTGGTATGCAGGTTTCACGAAAAGGAAAAGAGAAGGTAGATCAGCCCATGTTTGGTATGAATGCAGGTCATTCTTATGTGGATGGTGAATTCAGTGGCTCAGAACAGAGCATTGATGATGAGTTGGGTATTCCTTCTATTGTTACACCTGGAATAAGGAAGACCAGGGATGTTTTTAGAGCACCTGGGAGTGAACCTACTTTGCGCAGGTTTACCAGAGCTAGGTATCCTGTGGATAGGCTGAAATATGATGGATTTACAGCAATTCACTATGCCTATATGGTCAAAGTGATACAGGAACCAGAACCCACTTCTTTTGAGCAAGCCATGGGAAAAGAAAAATGGGAGAAAGCCATGGATGAAGAAATGGATGCCTTGGAAGCAAATGCTACATGGGAATTGGTACCTTTGCCTAAAGATAAGAATGCAATTGGTTGTAAGTGGGTTTATAAGGTGAAACACAATGCAGATGGTTCTGTGAATAGATACAACGTAAGATTAGTAGTCAAGGGGTATGCACAAACATATGGCATTGATTATGAAGAAACATTCAGTTCGGTTGCAAGGATGGCAACCGTAAGAGCAGTCATTGCTATGGCTGCATCAAAGGGATGGTCTTTACATCAGATGGATGTAAAGAATGCCTTCTTGCATGGTGATTTGCAAGAAGAGGTCTATATGGAGCAGCCACCAAGTTATGTGCATGCTGTTCATCCTGAGTTTGTTTGTAGGTTGAAGAAAGCCTTGTATGGCTTGAAGCAAGCACCTAGAGCATGGTCTGACAAGATAGGACAGTATCTTGTCACTATTGGCTTTTAGATTTCCAAGGCAGATTTCTCACTTTATGTGAGAAAAACAGAGAAAGATATTATGCTACTTGTCATTTATGTTGATGATTTGATTATGACAGGTGATAGTGATGAAGATATCCTTCATGTAAAAATGCTATTGAAGCAGAAGTTTGAGATGAAGGATTTGGGAGAGCTGCGTTATTTATTGGGCATTGAGGTGATTAGATCACCAAGTGGGATACGGCTCTTGCAGAGGCAGTATGGATTGGACATGCTGTCCAAATATGGGATGATAGGCTGTAAGCCTATTTCAGTTCCTTTGGAGCAGAATGTGAAGCTAAGTGCAGATGTAGGTGAGCTTCTGGAAGACCCTACTATGTACAGATGCATAGTAGGAAGTTTGATTTATATGACTATTACCAGGCCAGATTTGAGCTTTGCTGTTGGATTGGTAAGTCAGTTTATGCAGGCTCCAAGGAAACCGCATTTGGATGCGGCTAGACGCATACTCAGGTATGTGAAGTCCACATTGCAATATGGACTATTTTATGAGATTGGGGTTCAAATACAGTTGCATGGATACACTGATGCTGATTGGGCTAGTAGTATTTCTGATAGACGATCTACCAGTGGATATGTGTTCTCTTTTGGGAGTGCTGCAGTCACTTGGAGTAGCAAGAAACAGCCTACAGTTGCCTTGTCGAGCACAGAGGCTGAGTATAGGGGTGCAGCAATGGCTGCATGTGAGGTAGCTTGGTTGCATAAGCTACTTTATGATATGCATCAGCCTACAGATGGGCCAGTTGTCATTTATTGTGACAACATGAATAGTATACACTTGGCAAATAACCCACTCTATCATGCTAGAACAAAGCACATTGAGGTGCATTATCACTATGTGCGGGAGAGGGTTTTACTAGGTCTTATTGATCTAGTTTATGTCAGCACAGAGGATCAGGTAGCTGACATATTCAAGAAGGCATTGGGCACAGAGAAGCTGCACAAGTTCAGAGACCTGCTTGCTGTGCAGGAATTGGGATTGAGCTCGAGGGGGAGTGTCTGTATGGAGTGGCATATCAATGACACCTTGGTTTATATATTGTATTTGAATGGAGCTTCTCGAGAGCTTGCTAAGCATAAAAGTGTAAGGGTGGTCATTAAAGACCCCCATCGTAGAGTGATCATCAAAATGAGAGTTTATTTAGGCACTGCTTTTAGTAATGATATGGCAAAATACAAGGCCTTGCTCATATGGCTAAATTTAGCCAAACATGGTGGTGTTCATCGTTTATTAGTGAAAGGTGACTCGTAGTTAGTGATCAACTAGTTGAATGGGACCTATAGTGTGAGGGACCCCATTCTACGAATGTTTCATCATGCAACCTTGGACATGCTTGAGACTTTTGAGTTAGTGACTTGTCAACTAGTTCCCCATCAATGGAATCTTTTTGCAAATTTCTTAGCTAATTACACCTTTGTTAAATATGTATTTCTCAACTATGGTCCTACATGATTTTTACAATTACCCAATGATATTAGCCCATGGCTACTTTGGGGATTGTTTTTTGATATATCCTACTTTGGCCACCAACAATCATTAATATAGGTAATGATTAGGTAGTGATAGATTACCTTCCAATAATCTCATGGATTCATCAGAATTATTCAATGCCATATTCGTCAAATTCCCCTTGTTATTTATGTAGGGGGTTGGCCAACAACTTGATATATCTAGTGTAGGGCTTAAGTAGCTGATCCCTTGGCCTAGGTTTTGTGCTTTATGTAAGTTTCTGTGAGGATGAAGGATTAAGATCAGTGTTGCTTTTCTCAAGCTTGGTACTTTCTTATTATATCTCATTAGGCTAAGAGAGCCAATCATTCCCTTTCTTAGTGTGGGTGCTTTTAATCTATGGGTTGTTAGCTAGTGCTGTTTTGTAGGTTAGTTCTTTTGTTAGTTAAGGAAGGTATTTTGCATGACAACATGAATCCTACTTCAATGCCAAGTGTCTCTATCACCTTGATTCTTACCGATTATTGCTCTATGTTTTGAGAGGTAGGGATAGGGATTTTTGATATTGTTTTCCTCCATGGATTCAAGGCTAAGACTTGGGTTAGGAATTGAGTGTCCTTGTTGAGTGGGAAGCCTTGATTGCTTTTTTCTTGCCTAAAGTTGTTCACATGATGATCTTGGGTATCATTTTTGTTTGTCTAGTGGTTGGGTGGTTGTTGCCTTTCTTTTGCAGGGTAGCTATCCTAGATAGGAGTGATTTCTTGTCATGATAAAGGCCCCTAGTAAGTGAGGGGTTGGGCTTTGAGTGTGGCCTATAGGCTGAATTTTTTCACAAGTCCTACCGTTAAAAAGAAAAAAAAAGTGCCAGAAGATATTTGTCACCTTGTGAGAGCTTGGCAGGTTCCTAGGTTCGGGGTCGATGTTCTATCCTCCATGGGATAAGACCTAGCCATGAGGTTAGAAGAAAAAAGATATATAACTTGTGTGTAATTGTCACACAAGTGATGATCAAGGATAAACCTCTCATACAACCCAAAGACACAAGAGATAAGGAGCACTAAGTATATAGCTAAGTGGCTTAGTGTGTGCCTCAAGCAAGGCTAATTTTTGTCTCTTGAAACATCTTTATGAACTTGAGAACCATTTGAAAGAAAACTAAACTAATAAATTTCTTCTCCTGACAACCACTTAGCCACCCAACATGTCTTTAGAATCCTTTACATACAAGGAACTATAATTTTGAAAATATGTAACCTTCAAGTTACATTCTTTGTATCTTCCACAATAGTATCTACCATTAACCTCAATGAAATATCATAGGGCTCTTGCCTTTATAAATTTACCTCTATGGCTACTTCAATAGCCACCTTAGAATGAAATACAATAAACTCTTCAAAATGAAGATACTACAGTAGATGGAGGGAAGTCTCGGAATCAGTTGGACACCTTCAATTTTATACCCTCTTCTCACAATCTACATTGTTGTCCACATAGATTTTGTGCATCAAAGACTACAAATTCGCTAATGTCAAGGATGGCTACCAATTTGCAATTGTACTACCATATAGTCACATGCCAAATCATCATACATGATCTCATCCGAAAGATTATTACATGTTGTTGCTCTTATACTTATTTTGGTGAAAATTGAACATTCCCTCATGCATGATAGCTATCAACTAATGCACTCATAGACTATATGTCCTCCTCCAATAACGTTGATAAGTCCACCTACTTTATTTTCTATAGTATGAGCTCCTCTTCATGTAACACACTTCTCTTCAAAATCATCCTCATCATGTTGACTCTTTCTCCACAATCTATTGCCCAGTCCACTACTAGAGGACATGAATGACAACCAATTTACTAGATGTAATCATCCTTTCTTATCCAGAACCCCTCTAAATGTACTTACGAATCTGAAGGACTACATGCAGAGTAAGAACTTCCTTAGTATGTCCCTTCAGCCCCCCATCCTCTTCCTCTCATGACCATGAATGCAAGGACTAGTTCTTCGTGTACATTCCAAAAAAAAGAGAAAAAGAAAATAAATAAGAAATAATAAAAATAAAAATAAAAAAAGAAAATAAAAGGAAAGAGCAAAGAAAGAAAAGAAAATCAAGTAGAAAGCAAGAAAACACACCTCACTTGATGAGTGCCACAATCATTGCACCTAGGGGTCAACGTCAATCATGGCCCCTCCAAACTAGTCAGCACCTCCCAAATACATACTAATGATAATCAGTGCTGTAGTTTGTATTTCATCCCATCCTCCAGGATGACGATTTTTTATTTGTGAGATGTAATGAAACTCACTTCTTCTCCATGATCTCCACGACTGTAGCCTATAAGCCAATTGTCTCTCAAACTTTGCAACTTGAACCAAATTCTTCAAATATTCAAAGAACTCTAGAATTAATCTCTGGACAAGATCAAATCCAAGTGAATGTAATCAAAAGACATGGTATTTGCTATAGTTTGGCCTCCTCGACTTGACAAGTTTGGTATAATCATTAGGTTATAGAATTACACCAGAAGAATTGTAAAGAATGGGATTAGAGGGTCTTACACGGGGTTAACACGGGGTTAGCACATGCGAATACCTGGTTACACTGATGGGGTATTTAAGGTGTACAAGGACTTGATTAGGCTACCATTTTGATAAATCCAAATTGTCTCCTCATCTTCACCTTCAACTCCCATGGCTTCCTCTCTCTCTCCCCTCTTTCTCTCTCTTTTCCCTTTCTTTCTCTCTCCTCCCCCTCTTCTTCTGCAGTCTTTCTCTCTCTCTCTCTTCTCTCTTCTCTCTCTTAGTTAGATTAGTTAGGTCTCCTTCATTACAGTTGGTATCAGAGCTTTGTCTTTGATCCTTCTCTTTCCCATAGATTTAGGGTTCTTACAGTTTCTCACAGTTAGAAAATCTCAATTACATATTTCTCACAGGTACGTTGGGAGTACTCAGACAAGCTGTCAGCCCTCTTGAAGACTATGGCAGCCTTTCTTGGAGCTTTTCCAAGAACCATGGAACCATCTGGAGGCATGAAGATAAATTTGGCAGGTCGTCACTAATTTCCATGTAAGTTTCTTGAGGGTTTTGGGCAAAAAGAGTGTAGCAGAGTTAGAGAAGACCAAAAGCACAGTTACTTTTTCAAGAGAACCTTCTCTCTCTTTCTCCCTTCAAGCTGCCATGGAACCTTCAGCTCAAGAAGTGCAGAGATCTTGCTCCCCCTCTTCCTCAGCTAGAATGGCTTGTCCCAGAGTTTCCCCCACTTCATACTCAACATCTAGAGCACCCTTGAGCCTTGTCTGCCCCTGTCTAGAGCCTCTTGAGGTCATTATTTGCAGCACCCACGACTTCTTCATCACCATCATCTTCTTCATCAGCATCATCATTGTCTGCTAGCCGCCTTGCTGCTATCATCGACACATAGGTCTCGTGCGACTTTGCCTGTTGCAACAACCATGCCTCTATCATCATCTTCGTCATTAGCATCAACAGCCACACCCTTATCATCACCTTCTGCATCAACATCTTTGGTCTCTGTTTATTGTTATCCACGTCTATTTGGGAGCGTTTGTAGGATTCTCATCATCATCTTCATCATCATTAGCATATTTAGCATCCTCTCCATCAATTGTGCTACTGTATACGCTAGGGTGCATTGCCAGAAAACAAGGGAAGCTGCCACCAATGGACATTTCAGAATAGTGCATGCTGATATATGAGCTTGGAGTCAGGATCCATGGCTTCTTGCTGAGGCACATGGTTAGGTAAGCTTGTCCTTGATCGTGTTGGTCTCATTATAGAGATTTTGGTGCACATGCTGAAACCAAAGAAGCCAGATTACAGCATGAGCTGGATGCTATTTTTATGAATGCAATACTCACTGCCATTCAATAACGCAATCTTGAGACTAGAAATGGACAACCAAGGATGATCAAGTGGATTAGGAGTCATATATGCTGTTTCATCACTTGTTGATTTGCTGCTGCTGGAGTGGGTACAGGTCAGATCCAATAAGTATGGCATTTCAATGAAAAACTTCTCTACATCCTTTGCTGATGGGTGTGCACTTTACTGTGCATTGAATTACTACTTCCTGAAGATATTGCCCTTATGACAATGCAGGGTGCAATGTATTTCTCACTCCAGAAGTGTGCACAGAGATGGTAGCACACAGTACCACACAAACAGCCTAGTTCCGTAAAGGAGGTGCTATGGTTAAGGTTGCCCTTGTGGATGGTTGTTGCTGCACTGGTTGTGTCTGTGGAAATGACACCAGGATTGGTTTATTAAGGGTATCATCATGTTCTTTCACAAATGCCCTCAATGACATGTATTGAGGGTATCATCACAAATGTGTTTAGCTGGGTAATTCTGGATCACATAACTTTTGTTGTCTGAAGAAATCTGTATTCTTTAGAAGCATTCCCAACAATCTTTTGGGTCTATCTGAAAACCAAAGCTTCACATCAGCTTATTGATTTGCCCAACGAAAAGGAAATTGGAAAAGCACTACCAACTTTAGATTCAGGGGGTTTTGAAGCAATGGAATGCATTGGATGTGTGAGGAATCATGGGATGTATGCCTAAAGTGCAGTGATTTAGTTGCAAAGCTAAGGCTTGGCACTTTGATTCTCTTGATAGTGGCACTTATATGCTCATGTTGGTATGAAGATGTTTATGCAAGTGGCAATGGTACTCATGGGGTATGCCTATCCCTTTGATTGTGGCAATCTTGGTAATGATGCTTATGATTGGTCTTGAGATGTCATGTCTGGTAAGGTTATGCTCTTGTTGGCAATGGATTAGCCCTAATAAACAAGGATTTGGTTCATATTGGCAATGGTTCCCACATACAATGATGCATGGAAGTTGCAAAGTATTGCAGGGATGCAGACTCAGGGAATTGCTGACAAAAGTGATTACAGAAAAGCCCTTTTAATTTATTGAGCTTGAACCCCATAGCTCATTCTAAAGAGGGCTTAGTACCCTTTGATCTGAGCCACAAAGATCCCAATTTGGAGCTACCATTTAGAAGATACAACCCTTTTGGCCAGATCTGGGGGCAGAGGGTTTACTACTGTCTAGTGCTTTCAGGGATAGAACTTTTACGCCTTCTGATACTTGCCAGTTTTTAGGTACAGATGGTCACCAAGTCAAAGTCTTAATGACCCTGGAAGGGTTTGAAGGTGAGATTGAGGCAGATGCACCTATCTTGGCAGGCATGCAGCTCAAGTGATCAGCAGTGGGCCTCTTAGGTGTCCCTGAGTTGTCTAGCATAGTGCAGTTTGAAGGCACAGGCTCATGAATAAATGGAGGAGGACCTTGTATTCTCACCCTTTGCATTTAATGTGACAAGTCCACTGTTGATCTTGATGCTAAACTTGACGCGTATACCGTGAAAGTACTATGACATCCAATCCCTGCATGGTAAGCATGTTGATTGCTCAACCAACAAGTGCTTAGCTTGGGGAGCTTGTTTGATGCCACCAATGCTACAGATTTGCAGATGTTAAGTGGAGAAAGCATTAGATGATAAGTCTGATGAACTTTTAACACACAGTGAATAATGTGCTGTATAGAGTGAGCAACATACAATAGCAAAGAGCAGTGTGCAGATCTAATTTTTAGTAGTAACATTAGGGATCTTTTGATGCTCTAATGTGGCAAACAATATAGGTCAGTTTTGCTGGTGCTAAGCTAAATCACATATGGGCAATTTTGATAACCAAAGTATTGTACAATATGATTAATCACCATATGGAGTATGGACAGCATGAGGATCATTATGAGCAACAGCCACATTGGTATGACCCTCCATATGAACATCATGAGCATTATGGTCATGGGCATCCATCTGTTGTACATGAGCAACAATATGACTATGAGTAGCATGTCAGAACTATTACTGAGCTGACCAATGGTGATGAGCATGTGTGTAGATTGCTATCTAAGGCTAAACACATTAGACACCTTACTAGTGATACGATATGAGAACTGCATGTTGCGGGCTAATGCTATCGATGTGCTAAGTCGATATCTTGTGATCATCCAGACAAATGTAGAGCACAAAATGCAAAAAT